>NW_027507685.1:6702710-6800210 GCF_037356315.1 Lithobates pipiens | reverse complement strand
CTGACTTTTATCAAAGCATCTGCACAAAAATAACTTTTGGTGACAAAAGTTAGCGCAAAAGGATATATGTTGTTAAAGTGGTAGTAATAAAGCTTACCTGTAGGTACAGTAAACGCCTTCAAAACGTGCGCCATTTTAGGAGGTATTTACTTTAGCAGGCGTTGGTGCATGCGTACTGCGCCCTCAGTGGACGGCGTGCTGGGCCCTCAGTGGACGGCGCGCTGGGCCCTCAGTGGACGGCGCGCTGGGCCCTCAGTGGACGGCGCGCTGGGCCCTCAGTGGATGGCGCGCTGTCCATAGAGAGCGGTGACTCCTGTTGGAGTGACGTCGTAGCAGCTCCACCAAACGGCGGCTGCCCGCCAACCTGGAAGCTAGACCAGGTGAAGATGGAAGCCCTGTCAGCGGTTACAGCGTGCTGCTGGAGGGCTTTGTTTCAAAGTAAGTCTTTCATAATGTGCTAGTATGCGATGCATACTAGCACATTATGACAATTTGCAAGGAGATAGTTGTTTTTTTTGCGGTATATTACAGCTTTAATATATGTTAGAGTAGGCAGCACATACAACACCTTTTCCTTTTTCATATACTTTCAATATTCAATCAAAAGCTTGGTATAGAAGGAACAGGATTATTATTATTATTATTATTATTATTAAAGCGGGAGTCCGCCGGGACTCCGCGTTTTTTTTTTTTTTTAAAGTCAGCAGCTACAAATACTGCAGCTGCTGACTTTTAAAATGGTGACACTTACCTGTCCAGCGCGCCCGCGATGTCGGCACCCGAAGCCGATCTCTAGATCGACACTCGGGTGCTGCCGCCACCATCTTGGGTATGGGAATCAGGAAATGGAGCCTTTCGGCTTCATTTCCCGGTTCCCTACTGCGCATGCGCGAGCCGCGCGGCGCAATCCGGACGGTCCCCGCTGCCTCTGGGAACTGTGTGTTTCCCAGCAGGCAGCGGGGCACTTGCGCAAAGGGGCGGGCAGTTGCGGAAAGGGGCGTAATCTACGCTCCTTTCCGCAGACAGCTATCCCGGAAGTGGGTGCAGTTACCTGGATTATCCAGGTAACTGCACCCCCCTCCCCCCTGAAAGGTGCCAATTGTGGCGCCGGAGGGGGGGGGGGATTCCGATGAGCGGAGGTCCATTTTAGGGTGGACCTCCGTTTTAACACCTCTATTAGATGGACTAGCCCATTTAAATACACTAACAAATTAAAACCAATCTCCAGTCAATACTTTAAGCAGTAACAGTTTGGGGTGAATATTTTTTAAATAAATAAAAAGTGATCATTGTAAACACTCCTGTCAGTGGTAAATGGTTCACCTCAGCTGTATAAAACTCATACATTTTGGAGGATAGCTTGTTCTTTTGAGAAAAACAAAAAAAAAAAAAAAAAAAACGTACTTGCTAAACCTATCACATCTAAGAATGGTAAGCTGCAATAGAATACATGTTTGCTTTTGGGTTTAATACTGCTTTCAACGGAAGGTTTAAAAAAGAAAAAACCATAAAGGCCCCTTTAATACGGTCACCTCTGTGAAGCAGAATCCCTTTGCTCAGCGGCGGATCTTTCCGCTAAGCAGGCAGATGATAGGTCCACGTGCAATGCAGAGTGGCCATGGACAAAGCTCCACTCTCCTCTATGGGGCAAACGGATGGAAGTGGACCACCTGTCCGTAGAGTTGCCACCTCATCCCTCTAAACACAAATTAATTACACAGGTTCTATGGCTAATTTAATGCAGATAAAGCACCAAGTGAGTTTAATTACCACCTTAATCAGCCACAGAACCGGTGTGATTAAAGTGGTTGTAAACCCTTACAAACCACTTTGACCTACAGATAAGCCTAGATTAAGGCTTACCTGTAGGTCCAAGAAATATCTCCTAAACCTACACGGTTTAGGAGATATTTACAAAAAGCCAGGCCCTGTAGACAGCGTTGCACTGAGCAGGCCGCAGATCACGGCGATATGCCGCTCGTGTCGGCTCCCACGTCATTGCGGCTCCAGTGAATCACAGCGCCGGAGCAGCGAGACCCGGAAGTCACTCCGGGATACATGGCAGAGGTGAAAATAAAGGAGGAGGACCGCTTCGGGGGCTTCGTTCTCAGGTAAGTTATTCATAATGAGCTAGTATGCTATGCATACTAGCTCATTATGTCTTTGCCTTGCAGGTTGCATTTTTTTTTTTTTTTTTTAAATACCCTTTACTTCCTCTTTAATAAGTGTTCAGTTTTAAAGGGATGAGGCGGCAACTTTACCTGTCCGTTTCCTTTCAATCTGATCCGTCCGACGAATGGTGAATAGGACCACCATCTGTCTGTTTTATAGCGGACAGGATTGGATAGCGCCTGGTTGTCAGCGTGTGTGTCCGCTGACTAAGGATGAGCTACGGCGTGTTCGTACAGCCCACATGCAGAGACCGCCAGTAAGTTGGCACTGCGCTAATCACAGGCAGGGATACATTTCCCGATCTCTGCAGCTGCGTATCAGGACAATGTCTCACTGCCTGTGATTAGCGCAGCACAGTGCCGACTTCCTGGCGGGCTCGGCACCTAGGGTGTGCGAACATGCCGGAGCTTATCCTTACCGCTGACATCTGCCGCTCCATAGAAATGACTGGAGGGTCCAATCAGGTCTGAATGAAAAACTGACAAGACTGATTGACCCCTTTCACATGGGCTGTCCAAAGGATGAGGAGGATGAGAATGATGAGGATGAGGAGGAGGAGGTATACCTGGAATGAGGAGGAAATAACAGCCATTGGCAATAAAGGAGTTATTTGGGGGGTGAGGTAAGTACATGGAACAGAGGAGAGGTGACAGGTAAGTGGTCTACAGACAGCAGAGTGATGGTGATGAAGGGGTGAGGGCGGTAGGTAGAAGGTAAGTGACACAGCATGGAGCGGTCTATATAAACACTTGATGGCTGAGCCTGATGGGGCTTATTACCTGAATGGTGACACTGGGCACACCACAGAGCTGTACAGGGTTGTCACCAACAGGCAGGTGGGTAAAAGTGGGGGGGGGGGGGGGGGGGGGGACATAAAAAGTACAATAAAAAGCAATGTAAAGTGCCATTCATTGGGTGAGGAGGTGAATAGAAAGCTCACCCCTTCCACTCACCCAGCTCTCTCCTCATGCCGGGCTCTCTGGGCGCTCCCGCTGTCGCCGGGTGACAAGGCTTCCTCTCAGCTCCGGTCCTGGCTGTACCGGGGGCTCTATGACAGCAACGCGAGGCCAGACCCGAGGACTAGGGGGCCACACACCGGCCTACACCGAGCTCCTTCCTCCTCCATCCCGAGCCCTGCCCACACCGCTGGCGAACAGCCTATCAGGGGAGAGCGGAGAACAAGAGGCGGGCTTATCCGCCTTCCACAGCGCAGGAGACAAGCGTCACCACGGCAACCGAGCGGCTGAAGGCGCACGCAGGGAAGGATGCTGGAGAAGGACGGTCCCTGTGATTCGGGTGCCTACAGGTGGATGAGGCCAGCCCAGGGGTGGATGGACTGGGTGAAGCTGGCACTGCGCCCTCAGGGTCACTTCTCACCCCAGTCACATAATGAGGCCTCATACACGCAGGGCAATTGATTTTCTCTTCTGAACACACTTAAAGAGGAAGTAAAGGCGCTTTTTTTTTTAATGCAACCTGCAAGGAAAAGGCATAATGAGCTAGTATGTATAGCATACTAGCTCATTATGAATAACTTACCTGAGAACGAAGCCCCCGAAGGGCTCCTCATCCTTTATCTTCACCGCTGCCATGTATCCTGGAGTGACTTCCGGGTCTTGCTGCTCCGGCGCTGTGATTCGCCGGAGCCGAGATGACGGCACTACCGCGCATGCGCACGGGAGCCGACACGAGCGGCATATGGCCGTGATCTGCGGCGTGCTCAGTGCGCCTGCGCGCTGCTGTCTTTTTGTAAATATCTCCTAAACCGTGTAGGTTTAGGAGATATTTCTTGGCCCTACAGGTAAGCCTTAATCTAGACTTACCTGTAGGTCAAAGTGGCTTGTAAGGGTTTACAACCACTTTAACTTCAGGAAAGGCAGAAAAAAGACTCTTAGACCCCTTTCACACTGGGGCGTTTTTCAGGCGCTTTAGCGTTAAAAAAAGCGCCTGTAAAGCGCTTGAAAGAAGCCTCATCTGCAGTCCCAATGTGAAAGCCCAAGTGCTTTAAGAACCCTTTCACAATGTCAGCACCCGAAAAACGCTCGTAAAGCGCCGCTTAAACTAGCAGCGCTTTACCAGCGTTTTTCGAGCGTTATTGGGGCGCTTTTAACCCCTGCTAGTGGCCAAATAAAGGGTTAAAAGCGCCCATAAAATGCTGCTGCCAATAGCGTTTTACAGGCGCTTCCCATTGATTTCAATGGGAAGGGGCGCTTTAGGAGCGGTTTATTCACCGCTCCAAAAGCGCTGCAAAGAAGCTGCTTGCAGGACTTTTTTTTGACGCCCTGCCAGCGCAGCGCCTCAGTGTGAAAGCACTCGGGCTTTTACATTGGA
Source organism: Lithobates pipiens (assembly GCF_037356315.1). NCBI lineage: Eukaryota > Metazoa > Chordata > Amphibia > Anura > Ranidae > Lithobates > Lithobates pipiens. The sequence continues at coordinate 6,795,707 of NW_027507685.1, read as the reverse complement.
ATTGCAGTTGCAGCTTCTTTCAGGCGCTTTTTTTAACGCTAACGCGCATGAAAAACGCCCCAGTGTGAAAGGGGTCTTAGCTAACCACTAAGGACCAGCCTATTTTTTTACACTGTTTACAAGTTAAAATTTATTATTATTATTTTATTTATTTTTTGCTAGTAAATTACTTAGAAACCCCAAACACACATACACATACATATATATTTATTATTATTAAAAAAAATTCCAGACATCCTCGAGAATAGAATGCCGGTCATTGCAATACTTTAAGTCACACCGTATTTGCGCACTGGTCTTACAAACGCAAATTTTTTGGGGAGAAAATACACTTTTTTTTTTTTTTTTATTAAAAAGTAAGAAAACAGTTAAGTTAGCCCAAAGTTATATTACATTGTGAAAGGTAATGTTAGGCCAAGTAAATTGATACCCAACATGTCACGCTTCAAAATTGCGCCCGCTCGTGGGATGGCGACAAACTTTGACCCTTAAAAATCTCAGACGACGTATAAAAATTTCTACAGCTTTACCAGTTTGATACCTCACATGTGTGGTTTAAACACCGTTTACATATGCAGTGCGCGCCTTACGTATGCATTCGCCTCTGTGCACGAGCGCAGCGGGATGGGGCGCTTTAAATGTATTTTTTCTTAATAATTATACTTTTTATTTTTAGTTTTACACTGTCCCTTTAAAAAAAAATAATTGTGTATCACTTTTATTTCTATTACATGGAATGTAAACCTCCCTTGTAAGAGAAAAAAGCATGACAAGACCTCTTTAATGTGAGATCTGGGGTCAAAAAGACCTCAGATCTCACATTTACACGTAGGCCCCTTTCACACTGGGGCGTTTGACGTCGCTTCCATAATCAAATGGTATAGACAGGGCCGTTTTTAAGGAAGGGCAAAAGGGGCAGCTGCCCTGGGCCCTGTCATTGTCGTGGGGCCCAAAGCAGCTGCCTCGTACTTGCCAACTATCCTGGTTTAAATTCCCTCGTCCCTTGAGGTTTCAGTCCTGCGCTGTGTCCCAATATCTCAGTGTGAAGTGCTGCTACTAATGCTGCCCAGCTCTGCCCTATTGTTGTGTAAAGGTAACTCACCTGCAGACCCTGTGTTTACATGTGAATTACGGGCATTCATATGTAAATAGCGGCGTCATTCATATGTAAATAGGGGCAGCCAGCAGCATCCATAGGTATATCAGGCCCCCCTGAGGTCATATCCACAGTAATCTCTAGTAACCAATCAACAAGCAGAAATCATGTGCTGTAAACTCTAGCAACTAATCAGTGAGCCATAATGTGTGCTGTAACCTCTAGCAACCAGTCAGTGAGCGGTAATGATACACTGTAACCTCTGGCAACCAATCGCAATAGCTGCCTGATCTGATTCAGTAAACTGATTTTGAGTCTAGCTGCTATTTATTGTATGTCTCGGAGCAGGTGGAGAGCGAAACTGGGGGGGGGGGGGGGGGGCAAGAAAAGTTTTTGCCCAGGGTCCAATCAATATTAAAGACGGCCCTGGGTATGGAGTCCAGTGGGGGGCATCATTCCCTTACTCCACTTCCAGCCTCAGAGGGGAAAGGACCGGATCGCCTCTGCTGCTAAAAACGGCTCCGGTAAGCGATGGAGATGACCGGGACGCGGTGGGCTCCCTTAGCCAATAACAGTGATCTTGCGGTGAATCCGTTGTAGAGACCATTTTTATCTGAAAGTGGACCGCCCACAGTTTTTAAAAATACCGGGGCTATGGCAGCTATCTGTTGCCATAACAACGGTATGCAACATCAAAGTAGTGACGTATAACGATGGGATTGGTCCGGAAGTGGTTAAAGCGGAGTTCCGCCGTTTTTTTTTTTTTTTTTTTAAGTCAGCAGCTACAAATACTGCAGCTGCTGACTTTTAAAATAAGGACACTTACCCGCCCAGCGCGCCCGCAAAGCCAATCTCTCGATCGTCTCTCGGGTGCTGCCACTGCCATCTTGGGTATGGGAATCAGGAAGTGGAGCCTTGGGGCTTCACTTCCCGGTTCCCTACTGCGCATGCGCGAGTTGCGCTGCGCAATAAGGATGGTCCCTGCTGTCTCTGGGATCTGTGTGTTTCCCAGCAGACAGCGGGGGACCCGCAGGAAGTGGCGTAAATATCCGCAGATTCTGCGGATATCTATGCCGGAAGTGGGTGCAAATACCTGTACCGTACAGGTATCTGCACCCCCCCCCCTGAAAGGTGCCAATTGTGGCGCCAGAGGGGGGGAGGGTTCCAATGAGCAGAAGTTCGACTTTAGGGTGGAGCTCCGCTTTAATAATGCGACCAAAACCGCGTGTTGTACGCACGTATAGGCCCATCTAGTCACATCAAGCGGTAAAGGCATTGGCCAAAATATTAATATACACAAGCCATTGCAATGAATGAACGCTCAATCGCTAATCGCATCTACGCATGTCAAACATTTTTTCTGTCCAAAAGCTCCTCTCCTGAACACACTAGTGATGTTTTTTCTTTCAGGCCCCCTTGCACACTGCTGCCGCAAATCTGCCTTTTTAAGTATAAAGGCATTTTATTTTACTGACATAACTGCAGCCCATTGTTTTCAATGTGCCTTTACACGCAGGCGCATAAACATGCCGTGTGTACAGATCAGTAAAAAATACAGAGATCTGCATTGCCGGGCAGTATTTTTACGTGAATACACCACACTCCCTTGGTTACAGAGGTCTAAACCCTTCCATATACCTAGCAAAAAGACTGGCCTTGGGTGATACACAGAGATTAAACAAATCCTGCTACATACGTTGTACCTGTTTATCTTTACTCTTCTCTATACCCATTCAAAGTCCAGAATTTATAAAGCTTGTCTGAGGTGTCAGAAAAAAAGGGGGGGGGAAGCTGAAGTTACACTTTGCAGAACTCAATGAGAAAAGCTCTGAGAGCTGATGGGAGGTATAGTGAGGGAAAAAAGTATTTGATCCCCTGCAGATTTTTTACCTTTTTCCCTATGACAAAGAAATGATTAGTGTATAATTTTAATGGTAGGTTTATTTTAACAGTGGGAGCAGAATAAAAACAAAAAAAAAATCCAGAAAAACGCATTTCAAAAAAGTTATAAATTTATTTGCATTTTAATGAGTGAAAAAAGTATTTGACCCCTTCGCAATACATGACTTAGTACTTGGTGGCAAAACCCTTGTTAGCAATCACAGAGATCAGACGTTTGTTGTAGTCGGCCACCGGGTCTGCGCACATCTTTTCAGATCCTCACCAAGTCATTAAGGTTTCGAGGCTGACTTTTGATAACTCGAACCTTCAGCTTCCTCTACATATTTTCTATGGAGTTAAGGTCTGGAGACTGGCTAGGCCACTCCAGGACCTTAATGTGCTTCTTCTTGAGCCACTCCTTTGTTGTCTTGGCCATGTTTTGGGTCATTGTCATGCTGGAATACCCATCCATGGCCATTTCAATGCCCTGGCTGAGGGAAGGAGGTTCTCACCCAAGATTTGACAGTACATGGCCATGTCCATTGTCGCTTTGATGCAGTGAAGTTGTCCTGTCCCCATAGCAGAAAAACACCCCCAAGGCATAATGTTTCCAACTCCATGTTTGACAGTGGGGATGGTGTTCTTGGGGTCACAGGCAGCATTCCTCCTCCTCCAAACACAGCGAGATGGCCAACCTTCAAAAGGAATGCAGCCTGCCCAAGAACCGCCTCATTTGTGACATGCCCACCAGGTGGAACTCAACATTGGCAATGCTGCAGCGGCTGCACACGCAGCAGAGGGCCATCAGTGAGTACCTGTGTGAATATGGCACCAGGACAGGGTCAGGGGAGCTTGGCTTTTTTTTGCCACGCCAATGGCTACTGATCAAGGATGCATGCTCTTTCCTGTCACCATTTGAGGAGGCCACGAGGATGGTGAGAAGTGACAGTGCATGCATCAGAGATACTGTCCCTCTTGTCTTCCTGTTGGAGCACACGCTTCGTGGAATAATGGCCAGGGCACTTGAGGCAGAACAGAGGGTGGAAGAGGAGGACTTCCTTACCTCTCAAGGACCCCTTTATCCAGATAGTATACCTGTGGGCCCGCCGATCACACAGGAGGAGGAGGATGAGGATTGTGTCAGCATGGAGGTGGAGCCTAGCACTCAGCATCAGCAGCAGGGATCATTATCAGTCCCCAGAAAGCCATGGACTTGTATGTGGCTGAGAGGAGGTGGCTGTGGAACATATCATCCTTAGTGACCCAGAGGACTCCGAATCAAATGCCTCAGCAAACCTTCGCTGCATGGCCTCCTTGATCCTGCAAAGCCTGCAAAAGGACCCTCGGATTTGTGGTATCAAGGAGAGGGATCAATACGGGCTGGCAACCCTTCTTGATCCACATTACAAGGATAAGGTTGCGGAAATTATCCAGCCTTCGCAGAGGGAGCAGAGGATGAAACATCTTCAGAAGGCCTTGCAGAAAGGTTTGTGCAATGCGTTTCCAGAGCCTAGGAGGTTACAATTTCCTGGTACTCCTGGACAACGTGTTGCTGAGGCTTCAGTCAGTTACAGAAGGAGCGGTGGAGAAGGTAGCCGTCTGACCGATGCATTCAGACAATTCTTTAGTCCACAGCCCCAAGGCCTGATCGGTTCCAGCAACCATCGCCAGCGTCTGATTAACATGGTGCAAGAATACCTAGGGGCAAGATCAGACTTGGAGACCTTTCCAACCGAAAATCCACTGGGTTACTGGGTCAGAGCTTGCACAATATGCAATTGAGCTACTGGCCTGTTCTGCATCCAGCATTCTTTCTGATCTTCTTTCAAGGTTTCCAACTTTCCACATCCAGTGGAGAAGTTCAAAAATTCGGAAATTTAAAATTTAAAAACTTGGAAATTTGAAAATTCGGAAATTTGAAATTTGCAAATTTGAAATTTGAAAATTCAGAAAATTTGAAAATTCAGAAATTTGAAAATTCAGAATTTACACATTTTAAATTTTCAAGTTTCCGAATTTCAAAATTCGAAAATGCAGAAATTTGAAAATTCAGAAATCTGAAATGTAAAAATTCGGAAATTCGAAAATTCGGAAATTCAGAAATCCAAAGATTTGGAAATTCAAAGATTCGAAATAAGGAAATTGGAAATTTGAAAATCCGAATGTTCAAATTTTCAAAAAACGAATAAAACGAAAACAAAAACGTACACATTTTTTGTCAGTGCACATGTCTAGTTTCCACATCCTGTGGAGAAGTTATTGCCCTGCTTAGCTTAGTGTCGTCCGCAAATACAGAGATTTGGCTGTTTACCCCATCCTCCAGGTCGTTTATGAAACAATTAAATAGAATTGGTCCCAGCACAGAACCCTGAGGGACCCCACTTCCCACCCCTGACCATTCCGAGTACTCCCCATTTATCACCACCCTCTGAATTCGTCCTTGTAGCCAGTTTTCAATCCATGTACTCACCCTATGGTCCATGCCAACGGACGGGTGGTCTTTAGTATAAGACCACCTTGTAAAGTTGGGTGGAACTCCGCTTTAACCACTTGCCGACCGCCTTCTGCAGATATACTGGGACAAGGCGGCTTGGCTGCTCAAACCAAAGTACCTGTATGCCGGTCCATGCATGAGATAGCGTCGACTTGATGTCTGCCAGCCACCCACGATCACGGTAAAGAGATGTAAACAAGGCAGATCCCCATTCTGACAGGAGACAACACTGAGATCTGCTGTTCCTACTGATCAGGAACTGCAGTCTCTGTGTTGTCCCAGTAAACCCATCCCCAAAACAGTTAGAACACACTCAGGGAACACAGTTAACCTCTTGATCGCCCCCTAGTGTTAACCCCTCCCCTGCTAGTGTCATTTATACATTGATCAGTGCATTTTTTTTTTCAAACTTTTCAGTCTTTTTTGTTTACTTAGCAATAATGCATACTGGCACATTATGACAAACCTGCAGGGGGGCCAGTGTTTTTATTGTTAAAATTGACTTTATTACCGCTTTAGGCCTGGTCCACATGTATGCGGGTTTGTGCAGGCACAGCAACCCATTCATTTGAATGGGCTGCCATGCCTGCATTTTCTGCAGAAAAAAGGTACATGCAACATTTAAAAAATGCATTGGCCATGAAATCGCATCATGCTTTTACACCATGCAACTTACCTGCAGTCCCTGCACCTGCAAACATGCTGCATTTTTAGATGCTGGTACTGCAGGTAAGTCGCATGGTGCAAAAGCATGATGTGATTTCACTCTGCCACTGCATTTTTAAATGCTGTATGCACCTTTTTTCTGCAGGAAATGCAGGCATGGCAGCCCATTTAACTGAATGAGCTGATATGCCTGCACAAACCCGCATACATGTGAACCAGGCCTAAAGGAAGCCCACCAAGCAGTGCTGCTTTTCACAGTGTGGAAGATGTCAGCACAGTGCCACTGGTCTTGTGGGCCATGCTGCTCTCTAAATAGGCAGGTCAACGTTTTGGAATTAGACTGGTACCTATATATGGGGAGCCAGGGAGGAGAAGGACCTACCTTGTCCTGGTCTCCAGAGCTCCGGCTCACATGAGTGCTGCCAGCTTCCACTGGCACTCTGACATCGGCTCCTACCCGAAGCTCGGGTCCCGATGTACAGGCATGGCATGGGGCGGGGTCGCAGAGGCGATTCAGTTTGCATTGTGCGCTATACAAGTATTTCATTCATTCATTCATTCATTCACAGTGCCAATGGAGCTCACAGCCCCACCCGCTCTTTGATCAGCGTGCTAATGCTGGCTGTTGCCTGTGTGGAGTGGATCAGTCTTTTTGCAGCGCTGATGGGGCTCCCAATTTGCGGGCAGCTCTGGCTTACTGGGCCCTAAAACAATGACAAGGCCCTGGGCAGCTGCCCCGTTTGCCCCGCATTAAAGACGGCCTTGTTGGTGTCACTGGTCCCCAAAAAGTGTCATTTAGGGTCAGATTTGTCCTCCGCAATGTCACGGACCCACTAAAAATCGAAGATCGCTGTAAAAACAATTAAAAAAATGTAAAGTCCTTAAATCTATCCCCTATTTTGTAGACACTATAACTTTTGCACAAACCAATCAATACACCCTTATTGGGATTTGTTTTACCAAAAATATGTAGAAGATTACATATTGGCCTAAACTGATGAAGAAATTACATTTTTATTTATTTATTTTTTTGAATGTGTCATATGACCGAAAGTAAAAAGTTTGTTTCTTTGTCAAAATTGTCGCTCTTTTTTTGTTTATAGCGCAAAAAATAAAAACCCGCAGAGGTGATCAAATGCCACCAAAAGAAAACTCTATTTGTGGGGGGGGGGGGGGGGAGGATATCGATTTTGTTTAGGTACAATGTCGCACGACCGCGCAATTGTCAGTTAAAGCGGCGCAGTGCCGTACCGCAAAAAATGGCCTGGACATTGATGGGGTAAATCCTTCCGGGGCTGAAATGGGTTAATAAAGGTTACGTTTTATACCAGTGGCGTTTGGTGAGTAGGGAAACGCACCCTCATTAACCGCTTCCCGACCAGCGCACGACGATGTACGTCGACATAATGGCACGGGCAGGCATATTGGCGTACAAGTACGTCCAATATTCAATGCCCAGCCCCCCACAGTTAGTAACACACCCCTAGGAACACTTAACTCCTACACTGCCACCCCCTTGTTAACCCCTTCACTGCCAGTGTCATTTACACAGGAATCACTGCATTTATATAGCAGTGATTACTGTATAAATGTCCCCCACAATGTCGCAGTCACAATAAAAATCGCTGATCGCCGCCATTACTAGTAAAAAAAAAAAATAATAAAAAATTATTAATAAAAATGCTATAAAACTATTCCTATTTTGTAAACGCTATAACTTTTGCGCAAACCAATCAATAATCGCTTATTGCGTTTTTTTATACCAAAAATATTAGAAGAATACGTATCGGCCTAAACTGAGGGAAAAAAATGTTTTTTTTATATATTTTTGGGGGATATTTATTATAACAAAAAGTAAAAAATAATGCTTTTTTTTCAAAATTGTCGCTCTATTTTTGTTTATAGCGCAAAAAATAAAAACCGCAGGGGTGATCAAATACCACCAAAAGAAAGCTCTATTTTTGGGAAAAAAAGGACGTCAATTTTGTTTGGGAGCCACGTCGCACGACCGCGCAATTGTCGGTTAAAGCGACGCAGTGCCGAATCGCAAAAAGTGGTCTGGTCTTTGACCAGCAAAATGGTCCGGGGCTGAAAGTGGTTAATTTCGAACATTTTTGATGGCCACAAAGGTAATTATTATCGTACTTCTAAAAAGACATTTGTTGTAAGTTAGCATCATGCGAAAGCAGCTGTGATTAGCCAAGGCGCAGAATTGATTCTCTTTTTTTGTACCAGTTCAATTGTAGGAAAGTGTAACACAATGATGTGTCTGCGACCACATTTAAAAATATGAGAACAGAATGGTGTAACTGCCAGATACTTTTCCATTGTAGAATACGCTAGTACTCCCCCGTGTTTATTGTAACATTTGTGTGTACGCACATGACATATATTTTTAAGAAAGGAAAGCCTTCAGATAACACAATTTTACCCGGCAGCACAATGCTGTCTGGATTTAATAAAATGTTTCATCACCATGAGAAAAACAAATTGTTCATATTTGTGTGCCATTTTTTTTAATCACTGATAATCACCGTTCTCTCTCCCTTACTATGGTTCTCCCTCTGTCTCTCTGGAGTCTGTTGCATAGCAACCATCCTGCCGCGCGGAGCAGATACCTTACACCCACCCACTGAATCAAATGGTCTATTCAATTTAAGCTGTGTCTTCGCATAACACTGTTCACCCCCTCATTTGTATTGTGTTGGAAATCCTGGAATTTTCAAATTATTAAGTAAAAACATCTTGCTAAATAAAGGTTAGGTGTAATGTGTATATACGTTAAAACTTGCCACACAATCAGAGTTTACAGTGCACAACAGTTGTGCTCATAAGTTTACATACCCTGACAGAGTTTATGATTTCTTGCCCATTTTTCAGGGAATATAAATGATAACCCAAAAAACTTTTCTTCCACTCGTGGTTAGTGTTTGGCTGAAGCCATTTATTATCAATCAACTGTGTTTACTCTTTTTAAATCATAACGGCTACAGAAACTACCCAAATGACCCTGATCAAAAGCTTACATACAACAGTTCTTAAAGAGGAAGTAAAGGCAAAATAAAAAACAAAAAACAAAACACACTCTGTAAGCCAAAGGCATAATGAGCTAGTATGCATAGCATACTAGCTCATTATGAATAACTTACCTGAGAACGAAGCCCGCGAAGCGGTCCTCCGTCTTCCTCTTCGCCGCTGCCATGTATCCCGGAGCGACTTCCGGGTCTCGCGACTCCAGCGCTGTGATTCGCCGGAGCCGCGATGACGTCACTCCCACGCATGCGCACGGGAGCGACACTTGCGTCGAGCCCAGTGCTACGGCGCATGCGCTGTAGACAGCAGTGGCTGTCTTCAGGTAAATATCTCCTAAACCGTATAGGTTTAGGAGATATTTCTTGGACCTACAGATAAGCCTTAATCTAGACTTACCTGTAGGTCAAAGTTGGTTGTAAGGGTTTACAACCACTTTAATATCGTGTATTGCCCCGTTGAGTGAGTGAGTGAAATATTTGTATAGCGCACAACGCGAACTGAATCTCCTCAATAGTGATGGCCGAACGGTTCGCCCGGCGGTCGTTTCGCGGCGAATTTCCGACTTTCGCCGTCCGCGGGTTCGAACGCCTTTTTCCGTCGTTCGCCCCGGCGGACTTACGTGTTTAATGTATACAAGAACTTTAACCTTTCGTGACACGTTTATCATGTGTTACAGGACAACCAATTGAGACATGACAGCTCATGGACACTTGGACATTCCCCCTAACCTATAAATACACCCGATCCGGTGGCCATTTTACATTCTTTCTTCTGTCACTGTAGGGAAAGGATCCTGTGTGGAGTAGGGACAGAGAAAACGCTAGCTATTTGGTACACAAAAGTTCTTTTCAGGACTGGTATAGGTGTTAGGTCAGCAGCCTGAGTTTCTTTTGTCAGTTTAGATAAAGGGACAGAGCGCTGTATGCTGCTATTTTAGGGACAGCTCAGCCAGATTAGTCTTTCTTCATCATCATCATCATCATCATCATTAGCTGTTACTATCAGGTCCACAAAAGAGCTGTTCCAGCTAATCGTTCCAGCCTACTCTTTTTTGCCAATTTGTATAGGGACAGGCAGGAAGCAGTGTGTCAGGCAGTGAGGATAATTTTAAAGACTTGCTGTTACTATTAGTTCCACAAAGGTTCTTTTCAGGACTGGTATCAGTGGTACGGTAATAGGCTTGTACACGTATAATATTCTTTCTTCCAAATATAGAAAGAATATTATACTTGACTGCTGCCCTTCTGCTGCAGTCTGCTAATCATTCACAACTCACTTGTTCCACAAAGCTCTTTATCAGGACTGGTAACTTGGTCTGTCTAGGGTGCTACGGTACATAGGCTTGGGTGCGGTACAGTCTGCTGTTCTGTAAGGACCGCTATCGGTCCACAATACATAGGGTTGCCGTGCACTACTGCTGACCGCTGCCCTATACTGCAGCAGTCCTTCAGCGGTATAGGGACTGACGCACAGTCTGCTAAACACTAATACACAACCTGCTTGGTCCACAAAAGTTCTTATAAGGACTGGTAACTTGGTATAGGGTGCTACGGTACATAGGCCTGAGTGCAGTACAGTCTGCTGTTCTGTAAGGACCGCTATCGGTCCACAATACATAGGGTTGCCGTGCACTACTGCTGACCGCTGCCCTATACTGCAGCAGTCCTTCATTGGTATAGGGACTGACGTACAGTCTGCTAATCACTAACACACAACCTGCTTGGTCCACAAAAGTTCTTATAAGGACTGGTAACTTGGTATAGGGTGCTACGGTACATAGGCCTGAGTGCAGTACAGTCTGCTGTTCTGTAAGGACCGCTATCGGTCCACAATACATAGGGTTGCCGTGCACTACTGCTGACCGCTGCCCTATACTGCAGCAGTCCTTCATTGGTATAGGGACTGACGTACAGTCTGCTAATCACTAACACACAACCTGCTTGGTCCACAAAAGTTCTTATAAGGACTGGTAACTTGGTATAGGGTGCTACGGTACATAGGCCTGAGTGCGTTACAGTCTGCTGTTCTGTAAGGACCGCTATCGGTCCACAATACATAGGGTTGCCGTGCACTACTGCTGACCGCTGCCCTATACTGCAGCAGTCCTTCAGCGGTATAGGGACTGACGCACAGTCTGCTAAACACTAACACACAACCTGCTTGGTCCACAAAAGTTTTTATAAGGACTGGTAACTTGGTATAGGGTGCTACGGTACATAGGCCTGAGTGCAGTACAGTCTGCTGTTCTGTAAGGACCGCTATCGGTCCACAATACATAGGGTTGCCGTGCACTACTGCTGACCGCTGCCCTATACTGCAGCAGTCCTTCATTGGTATAGGGACTGACGTACAGTCTGCTAATCACTAACACACAACCTGCTTGGTCCACAAAAGTTCTTATAAGGACTGGTAACTTGGTATAGGGTGCTACGGTACATAGGCCTGAGTGCGTTACAGTCTGCTGTTCTGTAAGGACCGCTATCGGTCCACAATACATAGGGTTGCCGTGCACTACTGCTGACCGCTGCCCTATACTGCAGCAGTCCTTCATTGGTATAGGGACTGACGTACAGTCTGCTAATCACTAACACACAACCTGCTTGGTCCACAAAAGTTCTTATAAGGACTGGTAACTTGGTATAGGGTGCTACGGTACATAGGCCTGAGTGCGTTACAGTCTGCTGTTCTGTAAGGACCGCTATCGGTCCACAATACATAGGGTTGCCGTGCACTACTGCTGACCGCTGCCCTATACTGCAGCAGTCCTTCAGCGGTATAGGGACTGACGCACAGTCTGCTAAACACTAACACACAACCTGCTTGGTCCACAAAAGTTTTTATAAGGACTGGTAACTTGGTATAGGGTGCTACGGTACATAGGCCTGAGTGCAGTACAGTCTGCTGTTCTGTAAGGACCGCTATCGGTCCACAATACATAGGGTTGCCGTGCACTACTGCTGACCGCTGCCCTATACTGCAGCAGTCCTTCATTGGTATAGGGACTGACGTACAGTCTGCTAATCACTAACACACAACCTGCTTGGTCCACAAAAGTTCTTATAAGGACTGGTAACTTGGTATAGGGTGCTACGGTACATAGGCCTGAGTGCGTTACAGTCTGCTGTTCTGTAAGGACCGCTATCGGTCCACAATACATAGGGTTGCCGTGCACTACTGCTGACCGCTGCCCTATACTGCAGCAGTCCTTCAGCGGTATAGGGACTGACGCACAGTCTGCTAAACACTAACACACAACCTGCTTGGTCCACAAAAGTTTTTATAAGGACTGGTAACTTGGTATAGGGTGCTACGGTACATAGGCCTGAGTGCAGTACAGTCTGCTGTTCTGTAAGGACCGCTATCGGTCCACAATACATAGGGTTGCCGTGCACTACTGCTGACCGCTGCCCTATACTGCAGCAGTCCTTCAGCGGTATAGGGACTGACGCACAGTCTGCTAAACACTAACACACAACCTGCTTGGTCCACAAAAGTTCTTATAAGGACTGGTAACTTGGTATAGGGTGCTACGGTACATAGGCCTGAGTGCGTTACAGTCTGCTGTTCTGTAAGGACCGCTATCGGTCCACAATACATAGGGTTGCCGTGCACTACTGCTGACCGCTGCCCTATACTGCAGCAGTCCTTCATTGGTATAGGGACTGACGTACAGTCTGCTAATCACTAACACACAACCTGCTTGGTCCACAAAAGTTCTTATAAGGACTGGTAACTTGGTATAGGGTGCTACGGTACATAGGCCTGAGTGCGTTACAGTCTGCTGTTCTGTAAGGACCGCTATCGGTCCACAATACATAGGGTTGCCGTGCACTACTGCTGACCGCTGCCCTATACTGCAGCAGTCCTTCAGCGGTATAGGGACTGACGCACAGTCTGCTAAACACTAACACACAACCTGCTTGGTCCACAAAAGTTTTTATAAGGACTGGTAACTTGGTATAGGGTGCTACGGTACATAGGCCTGAGTGCAGTACAGTCTGCTGTTCTGTAAGGACCGCTATCGGTCCACAATACATAGGGTTGCCGTGCACTACTGCTGACCGCTGCCCTATACTGCAGCAGTCCTTCATTGGTATAGGGACTGACGTACAGTCTGCTAATCACTAACACACAACCTGCTTGGTCCACAAAAGTTCTTATAAGGACTGGTAACTTGGTATAGGGTGCTACGGTACATAGGCCTGAGTGCGTTACAGTCTGCTGTTCTGTAAGGACCGCTATCGGTCCACAATACATAGGGTTGCCGTGCACTACTGCTGACCGCTGCCCTATACTGCAGCAGTCCTTCAGCGGTATAGGGACTGACGTACAGTCTGCTAAACACTAATACACAACCTGCTTGGTCCACAAAAGTTCTTATAAGGACTGGTAACTTGGTATAGGGTGCTACGGTACATAGGCTTGAGTGCGGTACAGTCTGCTGTTCTGTAAGGACCGCTATCGGTCCACAATAGATAGGGTTGACGTGCACCACTGCTGACCGCTCACCTATACTGCAGCAGTCCTTCAGCGGTATAGGGACTGACGTACAGTCTGCTAATCACTAACACACAACCTGCTTGTTCCACAAAAGTTCTTATAAGGACTGGTAACTTGGTATAGGGTGCTACGGTACATAGGCCTGAGTGCGTTACAGTCTGCTGTTCTGTAAGGACCGCTATCGGTCCACAATACATAGGGTTGCCGTGCACTACTGCTGACCGCTGCCCTATACTGCAGCAGTCCTTCATTGGTATAGGGACTGACGTACAGTCTGCTAATCACTAACACACAACCTGCTTGGTCCACAAAAGTTCTTATAAGGACTGGTAACTTGGTATAGGGTGCTACGGTACATAGGCCTGAGTGCGTTACAGTCTGCTGTTCTGTAAGGACCGCTATCGGTCCACAATACATAGGGTTGCCGTGCACTACTGCTGACCGCTGCCCTATACTGCAGCAGTCCTTCAGCGGTATAGGGACTGACGTACAGTCTGCTAAACACTAATACACAACCTGCTTGGTCCACAAAAGTTCTTATAAGGACTGGTAACTTGGTATAGGGTGCTACGGTACATAGGCTTGAGTGCGGTACAGTCTGCTGTTCTGTAAGGACCGCTATCGGTCCACAATAGATAGGGTTGACGTGCACCACTGCTGACCGCTCACCTATACTGCAGCAGTCCTTCAGCGGTATAGGGACTGACGTACAGTCTGCTAATCACTAACACACAACCTGCTTGTTCCACAAAAGTTCTTATAAGGACTGGTAACTTGGTATAGGGTGCTACGGTACATAGGCTTGAGTGCGGTACAGTCTGCTGTTCTGTAAGGACCGCTATCGGTCCACAATAGATAGGGTTGACGTGCACCACTGCTGACCGCTGCCCTATACTGCAGCAGTCCTTCAGCGGTATAGGGACTGACGTACAGTCTGCTAAACACTAATACACAACCTGCTTGGTCCACAAAAGTTCTTATAAGGACTGGTAACTTGGTATAGGGTGCTACGGTACATAGGCTTGAGTGCGGTACAGTCTGCTGTTCTGTAAGGACCGCTATAGGTCCACAATAGATAGGGTTGACGTGCACCACTGCTGACCGCTCACCTATACTGCAGCAGTCCTTCAGCGGTATAGGGACTAAGAGTTTTGTCACAGGGTCATTTAAAAAATGACATGCAGAGGAAGAGGCAGGCCCTTCCGCAGGGGTGGTAGGGGTAGGGCAGGAGCAACAGGCTTGAGCCAAAGTGGGAAGTTGCAGAAGGTGCGTTCAATTACTTTAAAGGATGCACCAGACTTGGTTGAGTGGCTCGCTCAGCCTTACTCTTCTGCACCCTCCTCATCCTCTCGATCTGCACCCTCTTCTTCACTCTCTGCTATGTGCACCCCCAAAGACACTACCACCAACAACACGACCACCACCACCACCACCACATACCTTCCGCTTGAGTCACTGGAATTATTTTCCGATCCATATCAAGAGGACATTTCTGATGCGCAGCCACTCTTGGTATTGGATCAGGAAGAGGAGGTAGCAACAAGCGCTACTCAGCAGTCTGACGCCAGTACCCAGATCAGCCCAAGGAGGAGGTTGGTCCCCGGTGTTGCTGCCTACTCTACTTATAGCGGTGGGGAAGGTGACGTTGATGATGACGTGTCTAGTGATGTCACGTGGGTGCCCACAAGAGAGGAAGAGGAGGGGAGTTCAGAGGGAGATATGGACCAGCAGATAGGGAGGAGAAGCAGCAATGACTTACATTGCACAGCAGGGACAAAGCAGACTGCAAATGTATCAGGAGCGAGTCATCGACCATGTACGGTCACATCTGGCGCTCCCAGGACACCGGCACATGGCTCCGCAGTGTGGGCTTTTTTTAACGTGTCCGCTGCTGACAATAGCGTTGCCATCTGCAATCTTTGCAGTCAACGCGTTAGTCGCGGTAAGCCCAATACTCACCTAGGGACGACCGCCTTAAGAAGGCACATGAGCAGCCATCACCGAGCCCAGTGGGAGCAACGGAACACACAAAGCCACACTGCAGGCTCTCACCGTCCAGCCTCGTCTTCTACTTCTCCTTCTCCTCTCTCCTCACAATTGTCCTCCACTCCACCTTCCATCACGCCAAGCTCACATTTTTCTGCAAAAAGGCAGGCTTCCGTGGGCCTAATGTTTGAGCGTAAAAAAATGATGACGCCGGATAACCCTCTTGCCCAACGGTTGGCGGCTGGCTTGTCAGAACTCATAGCCCGCCAACTACTGCCATATAAACTGGTGGACTCGGAGGCCTTTCGCAAATTTGTGGCCATTGGAACACCACAATGGAAGGTCCCAGGAAGGAAGTATTTCTCAGAGAAGGGCATCCCAGAGCTATATGGCCATGTTCAGCGGCAAGTGAATGTATCTCTGGCACACAGTGTCGGTGCCAAGATACATCTGACCACAGACACGTGGTCTAGCAAACACGGGCAGGGAAGGTATATCAGTTTTACTGCCCACTGGGTGAACCTTCTGACGGCCGTCAAGCATGTAACCCGTGGCACCCGTGTAGATTTGGTTTTACCGCCACGGATTGCATGCAGGCCTGACTCTTCTTCTCCTCCTCCTACTCCATCCTCCTCCCTCTCCTCCTCAGCTGCCTCCTCCTTTTCCGCTGCTAGCGTCTCTTCCACTGCACCGCCCAAGCTCCCCAGAACCTATTCCACATGCCAGGTGAGACGTTGCCATGCCGTGCTGCGTCTGTTGTGCCTGGAAGCAAAGAGCCACACTGGCCCGGCACTCCTTTCAGCTTTGCGTTCACAGGCAGATGAGTGGCTAACACCGCTCAATTTGACAGTTGGTAAAGTGGTGTGTGACAACGGTGCCAATCTGCTTAGCGCATTGAAACAGGGCAAAATCACGCACGTGCCGTGCATGGCACACGTCTTAAACTTGGTCGTGCAGCGATTCCTTGTCAAATACCCTGGGGTCCAGGACATCTTGCGGCAGGCAAGGAAAATCTCGGCCCATTTCAGAAGATCTTACACGGCCATGGCTCGCCTTGCTGACATTCAGCGGCGACACCATCTGCCGGTCAGACGTCTTATTTGCGATTGCCCGACGCGATGGAACTCAACCTTCTATATGCTTGATAGGCTGCTCCAGCAGAAACGTGCAGTTAACGTCTACCTGTATGAACTCTGCGAAAGAAACGGTTCTGGGGAGGTGGGTTTTTTTTCACCGCGCCAGTGGCTGCTCATGCGCGACACATGCAGACTTCTGCGGCCATTTGAGGAGATCACCAAACTGGTCAGTCGCAGCCATGGCGCCATCAGTGACATGGTACCTTATGCCTTCTTTCTGGAGCGTGCATTGCGTCGTGTCATTGATCAGGCTGTGGAGGAGCAGGAGCGGGAAGATGAGGAAGTCGCAATGCTGGATGAATTCCCAGGGGGGGCTACTCTATCTGAGACAAGTCAACAACAGGAGTCTGATGAGGAGTCAGAGGAGGATGGTGCCGGGGCGGATGAGCAGGAGCAAGAAGAGCATGCTTTAAACCTTTCTGGGATCCCTGTTGTGCGAGGATGGGGAGAGGAGAATGAAGAGGACGACATTATCCTGGATGATGAGCAGGAGCCAGGCCACCACACCGCTTCCACTTTAGTGCAAATGGGGGCCTTCATGCTCCAGTGTTTTAATAGGGACCCCCGTATAAAAAGCATGAGGGTCAAGGACCAGTACTGGGTGGCAACGTACTTAGACCCCCGGTACAAACACAAAATGGCGGAAATGTTACCGCCGTCGCAGAGGGCTGTCAGAATGCAGCACTTCCAGGCCTTGCTTCGAGAAATGCTGCATTCTGCTTTTGCGTGCGCTGGCAGAGGAGCAATTCCCACTCCCAGAGAAGGATTTGCGGGTACCAATCCAACAGCGCCTGCAAGAAGAGGCCGGTTTGAAGATGTGTTGGTGACTTCGGATATGAGGTCATTCTTTCAGCCGACCCATCGACAGGTGTCATCCGGATCCAGCATCAGGGAACGCCTAGACCGTCAGGTGTCCGACTACATTGGGTTAACGGCCGATGTGGACGCTCTGAGGAGTGATGAACCCCTAGACTACTGGGTGGGCAGGCTTGACCTCTGGCCAGAGCTTGCCCAATTTGCAATCGAACTGTTGGCTTGCCCCTCATCCAGTGTCCTGTCCGAAAGGACGTTCAGCGCAGCAGGGGGGATTGTGACCGATAAGCGTACTCGCCTAGCTCACCACAGTGTTAACTACCTCACATTTCTAAAAATGAATGAGGCATGGATCTCGGAGGAATTCAACACATGTGATCAGTAGACCATGTATATGTCTATAAACAATTTTTGGAATCAAGCACACAGACCTTCTTAATTCATTTGGCTCACTTCCCTGACCCAAAAAAGCACACCGTACTATATGCCCCTACCCTCCTCTTTGAAGAGGTTGAGCGGTGTCATATTTCTACTGGGGCTGCTTATTATGAGGGGTTCCCACCATCCCTGTGCTGTGCTGACTTCCTCCTGGGTGTTCTTATTATGAGGGGCTCCCACCATCCCTGTGCTGTGCTGACTTCCTCCTGGGGGTTCTTATTATGAGGGGATCACACCATCCCTGTGCTGTGCTGACTTCCTCCTGGGGCTGCTTACGGTGCTGCTGTCAGCGCTGTATGTCACGGAGCTGCTGTCAGCGCTGTATGTCACGGAGCTGCTGTCAGCGCTGTATGTCACGGATCTGCTGTCAGCGCTGTATGTCACGGAGCTGCTGTCAGCGCTGTATGTCACGGAGCTGCTGTCAGCGCTGTATGTCACGGAGCTGCTGTCAGCGCTGTATGTCACGGAGCTGCTGTCAGCGCTGTATGTCACGGAGCTGCTGTCAGCGCTGTATGTCACGGAGCTGCTGTCAGCGCTGTATGTCACGGAGCTGCTGTCAGCGCTGTATGTCACGGTGCTGCTGTCAGCGCTGTATGTCACGGAGCTGCTGTCAGCGCTGTATGTCACGGAGCTGCTGTCAGTGCTGTATGTCACGGAGCTGCTGTCAGCGCTGTATGTCACGGAGCTGCTGTCAGCGCTGTATGTCACGGAGCTGCTGTCAGCGCTGTATGTCACGGTGCTGCTGTCAGCGCTGTATGTCACGGAGCTGCTGTCAGCGCTGTATGTCACGGAGCTGCTGTCAGCGCTGTATGTCACGGAGCTGCTGTCAGCGCTGTATGTCACGGAGCTGCTGTCAGCGCTGTATGTCACGGAGCTGCTGTCAGCGCTGTATGTCACGGTGCTGATGTCAGTGCTCTGTATTACGGTGCTGCTGTCAGTGCTCTGTATCTCCTGCACCCTCTTGTTTGCCTACCCTGGTCCCTGACCTTCCCTCTCCTCCATTGCCTTCATTAGCTCCATAGTCCTGAATTGTCAGAACAATTTCCCAAATAAAAAAAAAATGCTTGTAGTTATCGATCCCAAATTCACCTCATACATGTATTATGCTATTGTCCAGGTGGTGGGACTACGTGCTACCCCCTAATAATTACCCCGTGGCCGCAAATTCGACCTAAAGGTTTGCGAAATTCGCCTCCCATTGAAGTCAATGGAGCCCGCGGCGAACGGTCGTTTTCGCGAACGTTTGTGTCCGTTCGCGTTTCGCGTTCGCGAAACGTCCCGTCGGAAGTTCGTCCATCACTACTCCTCAAGGCGATTTAACATCAATGAAGTGTTTTGTGGTGTTTGTGGATGAGGCTCTTTATCTTCTCAGATGGTAAAGCTGCCCATTCCTCTTGGCAAAAAGCGTACAGTTCCTGTAAATTCTTGGGCTGCATGAATTCTTGTAAATTCTTGTCTTGCATGAACGGCACGTTTGAGATCTTCCCAGAGTGGCTCAATGATATCGAGGTCAGGAGACTGAGATGGCCACTCCAGAACCTTCACTTTATTCTGCTGTAGCCAATGAGAGGTCGACTTGGCCTTGTGTTTTGGATCATTGTTATGTTGGAATGTCCAAGTACGTCCCATGTGCAGCTTCCTGACTGATGAATGCAAATGTTCCTCCAGTTTTTTTTGATAATATGCTGCATTCATCTTACCATCAATTTTGACCAGATTTCCTGTGTCTTTGTAGCTTACAAATCCCCAAAACATCAGTGATCCACCTCTGTTTTTCACAGTAGGAATGGTGAACCTTTCATCATAGGCCTTGTTGACTCCTCTCCAAATGTAGCGTTTATGGTTGTGGCCAAAAAGCTCAATTTTGATCTTATCACTCCAAATTACTTTGTGCCAGAAGATTTGAGGCTTAGCTCTTTGCTGTTTGGCGTATTGTAAGCAGAATACTTTGTGGTATTTACATAGTAATGGCTTTCTTCTGCCGACTCGACCATGCAGCCCATCTTTTTTCAAGTGCCACCTCTGAAGTTATTTTTGGGTTTTTCTTTGCATCCCGAACAATTTTCCTGGCAGTTGTGGCTGAAACTTTAGTTGGTCTACCTGACCGTGGTTTGGTTTCAACAGAAGCCCTCATTTTCCACTTCTTGATTAGAGTTTGTACACTGCTGATTGGCATCCCAATTATATCTTTTTATATCCCTTTCCTGTTTTGTACATTTCAACTACCTTTTCCCGCAGATCCTTTGACAATTCTTTTGCTTTCCCCATGACTCAGAATTCAGAAACGTCAGTGCAGCACTGGATGAAATATGCAAGGGTCTGTCAGGAGTCCAGAAACTCATTGACTTTTTATACACACACACTAATTACAAGCAAACAGATCACAGGTGAGGATGGTTACCTTTAATACCCATTCAAACCCCTTTTGCATGTTATCAGGCCAAAATCACCAGGGTACGTAAACTTTTGATTAGGGTCATTTGGGTAGTTTCTGTTGCCATTAAGCTCCCTGGCGGTAATCCCGAGTCTGGCTCGGGTTGGGATTTCACTAACAGGAGCGGTAACCCTGAGCCAGACTCGGAATCGCATCGCTGGATGCAGGGGAGGACACAGGGACAGTTACTTACCTTGTCCCCTGGATCCAGCGATGTCCTCCGCGCTGTGTGATCGAGCTGTCCTCCGCTCAATTCACACAGTGCCGAATGCCGCCGAGCTCCGTTCCCTGCGACGTTACGGCGCATGGGAGCGGAGAACGGCGGCAAATTCAAAAAAGTAAAAAGACACAAAACACACACAGCACTGTAATCTTACAGATTTCAGTACTGTATAAAAAAATACACACCCCCTTTGTCCCTTGTGGTCTGTGCAGTGCTCTGCATGCACTTTTATATTATAAATACTGTTTTTTCTGCCTGAAATTTGGAGATTGTCCATAGCAACCAAAAAGTGTCCCTTTTTCAGTGTTTTAGGATTTGATTACATTATTGAATAATTTTTATTATTATTTATTATAATATAAACTTTATCATACCCAGGATGTCTGCTAGACTCTGGTTTGAACAGATTTAAGAGAGTTATTTCTAAGAATTACAGGACTACAATATAAAACGCCAAATTTCCATGCAAAATAATTGTACTGCTTTCAGCACCTAAAACCAGACTGAATCATACCGCCAGGGAGGTTAAGATTTAAAAAGAGTAAACACAGTTGATTAATAATAAATGGCTTCAGCCAAACACTAACCAAGAGTGAAAGAAATGTTTTTGTGGTATCATTCATATTCTTTGAAAAATTGGCATGAAATCATAGATTTTGCCAGGGTATGTAAACTTATGTGCACAACTGTATACTCAGGATAAAAATGTGCAGGGGACTTTAAGCAAACCTGTATTTAGGAAAACCCAGTAAACCACCAGCAGGTTTTAACACTATCTAGTAAGAATTACAAGTACCATCAGTGCTCTATTCTATGCAACAGTGGGAAAAAAAAGAGAACTTTGTAAGAACTAACGGGAATCCATAAGTTTATAGTCCAAAGGGGAAAGACAACTGAGATGTAGGGTGGCAGAAACACATACAGTGGATATAAAAAGTCGACACACCCCTGTTAAAATGTCATGTTTCTCTGATGTAAAAAAAATGAGACAAAGATAAATAATTTCAGGACTTTTTCCATCTTTAATGTGACCTATAAACTGTATAACTCAATTGAATAACAAACTAAAATGTTTTAGGGGGAGTAAAAATAAAAAAATAAAAATAATGTGGTTGCATAAGTGTGCACACCCTCTTATAACTGGGGATGTAGCTGTGTTCAGAGTTAAGAAATCACATTCAAACTCATGGTAAATAGGAGTCAGTACACACCTGTCATCATTTAAAGAGCCTCTGATTAACCCCAAATAAAGTTTAGCTGTGCTAGTAGGTCTTTCCTGAAATGTTCTTAGTCACATCCTACAGCAAAAGCCATGGTCCTCAGAGAGCTTCCAAAGCTCCAGAGGGATCTTGTTGTTAAAAGGTATCAGTCAGAAGAAGAGTACAAAAGAATTTCCAAGGCATTAAATATACCATGGAACACAGTGAAGACAGTCATCATCAAGTGGGGAAAATATGGCACAACAGTGACATTACCAAGAACTGGACGCCCCTCCAAAATGATGAAAAGATGAGAATAAAACTGGTCAGGGAGGCTGCCAAGAGGCCTACAGCAACATTAAAGGAGCTACAGGAATATCTGGCAAGTACTGACTGTGTGGTACCTATGACAACAATCTCCTGTATTCTTCATATGCCTGGGCTATGGTGTAGAGTGGCAAGACGGAAAGCCTTTTCTTACAAAGAAAAACATCCAAGCCCAGCTAAAGTTTGCAAAAACGCATCCGAAGTCTCCCAAAAGCATGTGGGAAAATGTGTTATGGGCTGTGATTGGACACAGCAGGACCCACCAGTCGTTCCCTTGGCAGACAGAGCGGTGGTTTGCCTATGTAAACATGGCAGATCGCCGTTCTGTCAGAGGAGAAGATGGAAATCTTGTGTTTCTGCTAAGCAGAAACACAGATCTCTATCTTCCCCCAGTCAAAGCACCTCTCCTCCACAGTTAGTAGGCACTCCTAGGGAACATATTTAACCCTTTGATTGCCCCTGATGTTAACCCCTTCCCTGCCAGTGGCAGTACAGTAACAGTGCGTTTTTTTTTTTTAGCACTGATCACTGTATTGGTGTCACTGGTCCCCAAAAAGTGCTACTTAGTGTCAGAATTGTCAGCTGCAATGTCGCAGTCACAGTACAAATCACTGGTTGCAGCCATTACTAGTAAAAACAATAACAAAAATAAAACTTCCATATCCCATAATTTGTAGACACAATAACTTTTGCGCAAACCAATCAATATAGGCTTATTGGGATTTTTTACCAAAAATATGTAGCAGAATACATATTGGCCTAAATTGATGAAGAAAGATATATATTTTTTTTTTATATTGGATGTGTTTTATAGCAGAAAGTAAAAAATATTGTTGTTTTTTTTTTTTTCAATTGTCAGTCTTTTTTTGTTTATAGCACACAAAAAACTGCAGAGGTAATCAAATACCACCAAAAGAAAGTTCTCTTGGGGAAAAGGGACATATATTTTATTTGGGTACAGTGTCGCACGACCGTGCAATTGTCAGTTAAATAATTCAATGCCATATCACAAAACATGGCCTGGTCATGAAGGGGGGTAAACCGTGTGGAGCTGAAAAGGTTAAAAGGCAAGACTTTATCACTTTAGCAGGTATACTGGGCCACTGGTTAGTGTTTACATGCAGGCACTATCGGTCCATCGAGACTGCAAAGAGCTGTGCCTGCATGTCCGCACCAACCAGTGGAGCACTATACAGGATGTTTACATGTGAGTGAATATGGAAGAAAGTGTTGTCTTTAAATCTCACACTTACCTGGTTTTAAATGCAGGCACCAAGGGCAGCTGGCATGTACCTTCAGTTTTATATAAAACCCAATGTGCTCATCAATGAAATATCAGCCTGCAAATCTAAAGACAGAGTTCTCATTTGCTCTTTCCCACATATTGCTTTCCAATCCTTTAAATGGTGATGTGCAGAGCGCAGGGAGGAGCACGGGGGAGCCTGACTTTGGGGTGAAAGTTAAGATTTCCATACTTGATTGTGGGGATCCTGGAGCACCCTAGGAAAAAACTTTTTGTTTTAAAAAGTATTTACTTTAAAATGTTCAGTACTGAAGAAAATTAAAAAAGTTGTATTTTTTTTAATCATTTCTAATATTGTGAATGATTATTATTATTTTTTTTTTACATTTAATCTAATTTTATTGAAGTTTTAACAAGGTTTACAGGTAAAGAGGACAGGTATCCAACAATACTTAGTTTTAAAGTCAAATAGTTTGAGAAAAAGGGTTGGCATCACAAACAATTTGTTGCAATTAACAGTAGTACCATAAGGGACGGTTCACACAGCGAGGCGCGGCGAGGCGTCTCCGACTTGCCTCGCCGCGACCTGCGGGGACCTCAGCGGCGACTTGCAGAGGACTTCTGTATAGAAGTCAATGCAAGTCGCCCCCGAAGTCGCCCCGAAGTAGTACAGGAACCTTTTTTCTGAGTCGGAGCGACTCGAGTCGCTCCTCTCAGAACGGTTCCATTGTACAGAATGGGGGCGACTTGCGGGAGCGAGGCGAGGCGAGCCGTGTCGCCTCGCTGTGTGAACCGGCCCTTACCAACACACAAAGTCGTAACATGTTTTCATAAAGATAATATAACCACTAATATATTATATCGTTATAAAACGATGCAGTGACCTCGAAACTGAATGGGATGACACTGAGCAGTTCTATCCTCGGGTCTTTAAAGTGGTTGTAACCCCTCCCCCACAACTTTGTCCCAACACCCCTCACATTTTTGTAAATATTTTATTATATGTCTTCATGTGACAACCCTGACAATGACACTTTGCTACAATGTAAAGTAGTGTGTGTACAGCTTGTATAACAGTGTAAACCTGCTGTCCCCACAAAATAACTCAACACACAGCCATTAAAGGGGTTGTAAAGGTTAGTTTTTTATTTTCTAAATGGGTTCCTTTAAGCTAAGTGCATTGTTGGTTCACTTACCTTTTCCTTCAATTTCCCCTCTAAATGTTTTTTTTTTTTTTTTTTTTTTTGTTTTCTTTGTCTGAATTTCTCACTTCCTGTTCCTCCTCAGTAAACTGTTCAGTAAGCTGTTCTGGCTGACTAAACACCGCTCGGATGATGGTGAGAAGTTTACAGAGGAGAAACAGGAAGTGAGAAATTCAGACAAAGAAAAAAAACATTTAGAAGGGAAAGTGAAGGAAAAGGTAAGTGAACAAACTATGCACTAGCTTAACCACTTGCCGACCGCCGCACGACGATGTACGTCCATTTTTTGAAGAGGGATATCTCGGTAACGGCAGCAGCTGCTGCCACAACCGAGATATCCATCTCTTCAGGCGGCGGTCGGCTGTACGATAACGGTGGTCTCCGCGGCGGATTCGCCGCGAGATCACCGCTATCGGCGGCGGGAGAGGTGCCACCCCCCCTCCCGCCGCCCTCCCGCACCTTCCGCCGCTTACCGGAGCCGTCGGTAGCGGCGGAGGCGATCGGGTCCTTTCGTCTGCTGGGCATAGAGACAAGTGAGGCTAAGATGGCCCCCACTCGTCTCTATACCATAGGAGGGCGGAAGCGACGTCAAAACGTCACTTCCGCCCATACCTCTTAAAGGTATATTTTTTTTTTTAAATGTCAGATTTTCTTTTTTTTCTTTTTTTATTTTTTTTGCATTTTAGCCCAAATATGAGATCTGAGGACCTTTTGACCCCAGATCTCATATTTAAGAGGACCTGTCATGCTTTTTTCTATTACAAGGGATGTTTACATTCCTTGTAATAGGAATAAAAGTGATCCATTTTATTTTTTTTTTTTTAAAAAGTGTAAAAATAAATAAAATAAATAAGAAAAAAAAAAAATTTTTTAAAAACACCCCGTTACGACGAGCTTGCGCACAGAAGCGAGCGCATACGTGAGTAGCGCCCGCATATGAAAACGGTGGTCAAACCACATATGTGAGGTATCGCCGCGATCGGTAGAGCGAGAGCAATAATTCTAGCCCTAGACCTCCTCTGTAACGCAAAAAATGCAACCTGTAGAATTTTTTAAATGTCGCTTATGGAGATTTTTGAGGCTAAAAGTTTGACGCCATTCCACGAGCGGGCGCAATTTTGAAGCGTGACATGTTGGGTATCAATTTACTCGGCATACCATTATCTTTCACAGTATAAAAATTATTTTTTTCTTATTTTTTTATTCAAAAAAGTGAATTTTTTCCAAAAAAAGTGCGCTTCTAAGACCGCTGCGCAAATACGGTGTGAAAGAAAGTATTTCAATGACCACCATTTTATTCTCTAGGGTGTTAGAAAAAAAACAATATAAAATGTTTGGGGGTTCTAAGTAATTTTCTAGCAAAAAAAACTGTTTTAACCACTTGCTTACTGGGCACTTAAACCCCCCTCAGTCCCAGACCAATTTTCAGCTTTCAGCGCTGATGCACTTTGAGTGACAATTACGCAGTCATACAACACTGTACCCAAATGAAATTTTTATCATTTTTTTCCCACAAATAGAGCTTTCTTTTGGTGGTATTTAGTTACAGCTCGGAGTTTTATTTTTTGCTAAACAAACAAAAAAAGATGCAAAAAAAAAAAATCATGTTTTAATAGTTTGTTATAAAATTTTGCAAACGGGTCATTTTTCTCCTTCATTGAAGTGCGCTGATTAGGCGGCACTGATAGGCTGCATTGGTGGGCACTGATGGGCTGCATTTGTGGGCACTGATGGGCTGCATTGGTGGGCACTGATGGGCTGCATTGGTGGGCACTGATGGGCTGCATTGGTGGGCACTGATGGGCTGCATTGGTGGGCACTGATAGGCTGCACCGGTGGGCACTGATAGGCATAGTTAAGGCGGCACTAATAGGCACAGATAAGGCGGCACCGATGGGCACAGATAAGGCGGCACTGATGGGCAAAGATGGGCACAGATAAGATGGCACAGATGGGTGGCACGGATAAGTGGCACGGATGGGTGGCACGGATGGGCACTGATAGGTACCACAGATAGATGGGACTGATGGGCACTGATAGGTGGCACTGATAGGTGGCTCTGATAGGCGGCACTGCTGGGCACTGATGGGCGGCACTGCTGGGCACTGATGGGCGGCACTGGGGTGCAGCACCTTTGAGGCAGATTGGGTGGCACTGTGGGGTGGCACTGTGGGGTGGCACTGTGGGTGGCACTGTGGGTGGCACTGTGGGCACTGACGGGGGGCACTGACGGGGGGCACTTACTTTTGCTTTTATTTTACTTCAGGATGGCACTGCGGGAGGCAGGTGGGCACAGGCAGGTGGCAGGTGGTCCCTTGTATTGATGGCCGTGATCGGGACTGATGTCCCGATCACGGCCGCCGGTGATCGGCTTTTTTTTTCTCTCCTCGCGCTGTCAGCGCGAGGAGGAATAATAGCCGATTACTGGCTCCGTTCTATCACATGATCAGCTGTCATTGGCTGACAGCTGATCACGTGATAAGGGGTCGGGATCGACCCCTTACACGGATCGGTGATCAGGCGAGTCTCACGGACTCGCCGATCACAGAGCGCGCCGCGCGCGCCCCTCAGGGGGCGCGCAGGCCGCTCGTAACCGGGACGACGTCAATAGACGTAGTCCCGGAAATGTAGGTCCGCGCTAATGCCGTCATTTGGCAATAGCGCGGATCTGAAGTGGTTAAACATGGAAACACCAAGTCCGAAAAAGAGGCCTGGTCCTTAAGTGGTTAAAGGAACCTATTTAGAAAATAAAAAACTAAGCTTTACAACCCCTTTAATGTCTAAACCACTGGTAATAAAAGTGAATACACCCCTAAGTGAAAATGTCCAAATTGGGCCCAATTAGCCATTTTCCCTCCCAGTGTCATGTGACTCGTTACAAGGTCTCAGGTGTGAATGGGGAGCAGGTGTGTTAAATTTAATGTTATCACTCTCACTCTCTTGCACAGTTTAGGAGATATTCACACAGCATGCAGGGATGTCACCAGCGCATGCGCTCTGAAGGGACAGCATACCTGCGGGAGTGACGTCATCACGGCCCCGGTCATTCATACAACCAGAGTCTGCAAACTCAAAAGGAAGACCAGGTGAAGATGGAAGCACTGGGGAGCAGTGACAGCATTTTGTTTGAGGGCTCTGTGTCCAGGTAAGTCTGTTGTAATGTACTAGTATGCAGTTTTTTTTTTTTTCTTTTTCTGGCGGTTTATTACTGCTTTAAAAAGCCTGCATCTCTGTTACTACTCCTCTCCCAGCCCCGAACATGCACTGGCAGGGTATTCAAATATATATTCAGGGACAACCATAGGTCAAAATCCTGGTTATACTGTATATAAATATTATTATTATTAATCATCTTATACATCCTATGAGCCAACACATATACATCTATAAGATGCAACCCAACTTTCGCAGGTTTATTGCTATATGATGTCTTAAACATAGGAATTTTGCAGACAGAAACTTTTACAAATGTGGGCTTTTTAATGAATCTGTTCCCACTGGCTGCGTGCAGTTATGCGGCTATAGGGCAGGGGAGCTTTAACCACTTGCCGACCAGCCACCGCAGTTTTACTGCAGCAGAAATGCATGGCTGGGTGAAACTACGTTCCCCTACATCGCTTCGCCTTTTGGCCACTAGGGGCGCGATGACCGTCAGGCTCCCGTGATCGCTCGTGACAGAGCGAGAACCGGGATCTGTGTGTGTAAACACACAGATCCCGTTTCTTTCAGGGGAGAGGAGACAGATCGTGTGTTCATACTAAGTATGAACACCGATCTTTCTCTCTCCTCCTAGACGGTCCCATCCCCCCACAGTTAGAAACACACATGGGGAACACAGTTAACCCCTTGATGGCCCCCTAGTGTTAACCCCTTCCCTGTCAGTGACATTTGCACAGTAATCGGTGTATTTTTATTGCACTGTTCGCTGTATAATTGTCATTGGTTTCAAAAGTGTCCGATGTGTCCGCCATAATGTCGCAGTTCCGATAAAAATTGCAGATCACCACTATTACTAGTAAAAAATGCCATAAATCTATCCCCTATTTTGTAGACGCTATAACTTTTGCGCAAACCAATCAATATGCGCTTATTGTGATATTTTTTTATTTTATTTTTTACAAAAAATATGTAGAAGAATACATTTTGGCCTAAATTGAGGAAAAAATTTTATTTTTTATTTTTTTTGATAAATATGGATATTATGGCAAAAAGTAAAAGATATTGGGGGTTATTTACTAAAGGAAAATCCATTTTGCACTGCAAGTGCACTTGGAAGTAAAGTCACCGTAGATCCGAGGGGGACATGCAAGAAAAAAATAAAAAAACAGCTAGGCTCCCAAACAAAATTGACGTCCTTTTTTTCCCACAAATAGAGCTTTCTTTTGGTGGTATTTGATCACCCCTGCGGTTTTTATTTTTGCGCTATAAGCAAAAATAAAGCGACAATTTTGAAATAAACACATTATTTTTTACTTTTTGTTATTATAAATATCCCCCAAAAATATATATCCCTCCGTTTAGGCCGATACATATTCTTCTACATATTTTTGGTAAAGAAAATCGCAATAAGCGATTATTGATTGGTTTGCGAAAAAGTTATAGCGTTTACAAAATAGGGGATAGTTTTATGGCATTTTTATTAATAATTTTTTTTTTTACTAGTAATGGCGGTGATCAGCATTTTTTTTTTTATTGTGACTGCGACATTATGGTGGACTCATCGGACATCTTTGACACATTTTTGGGACCATTGTCATGTATACAGCAATCAATGCTATACAAATGCACTGATTCCTGTGTAAATGACACTGGCAGTGAAGGGGTTAACCAGGGGGTGGCAGTGTAGGGGTTAAGTGTTCCTAGGGGCGTGTTCCTAGGGGCGTGTTACTAACTGTGGTGGGCTGGGCTTTGTGTTAGTGAACACTGATCTCTGCTCCAATCACATGGAGCAGAAATCAGCGTCACTTGTTGCTAGGCAGAATGGGGAGATGCTGTTTACAACAGCATCTCCTCGTTCAGCCGCCCCATGAGACGATTGCGGGTATCCCCGCGGCGTTCGAGTCCGCGGGACCCGCGACCGGACTCACAGGGGTCCCGACTGGCACGCGAGTGCGCCGCCAGCGGCGCGCACGCAATGGCAAGGCGGCATTTTAAAATGGACGTACCTGTACGCCAATATGCCTGCCCGTGCCATCCTGCTGACGTACATCGGCGTGCGCCGGTCGGGAAGTGGTTAAGCTGACGGCACAGTGCCTCTGCTGTATATGTGTAAATCCCGTGACTGGATAGATAAAAATACAAATCTTTTATCAGGTAAAATAGCTCACTTATGTGTACTTTATTTGTATACTGAGCTGTTTGCGTGAAAGCTGAACTAAACTGTATCCAGGCACT
This sequence comes from Lithobates pipiens, assembly GCF_037356315.1. Classification (NCBI taxonomy): domain Eukaryota; kingdom Metazoa; phylum Chordata; class Amphibia; order Anura; family Ranidae; genus Lithobates; species Lithobates pipiens. The sequence goes on along the minus strand of NW_027507685.1, from coordinate 6,765,642 downwards.
ACAAACCCAAAAACGCTATTTAAAGTGGGGTACCCCCTAAAAAAAAAAAAAAAATTAAAAGTCAGCAGCTACAAATACTGCAGCTGCTGACTTTCAATAATCGGACACTTGCCTGTCCCAGGGTGCAGCGATGCGAGGGAACTAAGCCCCCCCTCGTTCCCCACTCGGCTCGCGGCGCCGTCATGCGTACTGTGGGCACCCGGCTGTGGCTTCACAGCCGGGCACCCTCTGCGCATGCGCGAGTGGCGCAGGGCGCCGTGATACGCCGCGGAGTCACCTGGGACACGTGACAGGTCCCAGATGACTGTGCGGCACGAGGGGAAGTGATTTCACCAGCCTGGGCAATGAAGAAGGCAGACTACGAGGGACCCCCTAGCAACAGGTATTTAGAGGTGAGTAAAAAAAAAAAAATTTTTCCAATTATTTATTTTTTTAAGAATTTTACACAACTTTTTATTTTTTGGTGGCAACACCACTTTAATACATTTTTATGTTTCAGAGCAAACTCACGCATCCATCCATGTCTTAATGTTTATTTTGCTGGGAAATCATTTTGAAAAACACCCCTCTAGCATTTCAAGCCCTCTTGAGTAAGGACAGATGATTCATATAGCATTTACATCCAGGAATCCATCAGCCTTAGCTCAGGCATGCAGGTAGGAATGTGTGCTTAGCTGCTCTCTTCCTCCAGATGAAAGAAAAAAATGCCCATGAAGACTTCTGGGATGTATGACATTATTTTGGGCTAGGCCAGGAACTGAAGAAATAAAAAAATAAAAAAGTTTAAATCAAGTAATATAATATAATACTTTCTTATATTTTTACTAATGTTAGCAGCTTACAAATAATTATTGTCAAAGGATAAGTTCACTTTTTAGAAAAAAATAATAAATGCACTTTTTTTGCAAGTAATAAAATGTGCATTTATTTTTCTTTTGGAACCTGTAACCAGTGGCTGCAGCATTGGGAACACGTTACATGTTTCCAAAGGTGAACTTATCCTTTAACTAAAAGAGTTTAGTTCCAAGTCTAGCTTTATCACTCCCCGTGCCCCAGTAAATGAGAATTTACCTGGGCAATGGATCCACTTTTCTTGTCCTAACCTTTGTACATCATTCACAAGTCATTTATATATTTTTACCACTCCATTAATAACGCATATAACAAATATGTATCATGCTATTATCTGTAGGTCCAAGTTCACCAAAACAGTGCTTGATTCTGCTGCACACTCACCAAGTGTTTGATGCACACAGCTATATTGTAGCTAGCTTTTCCATGTACCTTCTACTAAACATAATATAAGGTGTCCTGGCTCATATAAACAGCTGCCTTTGTATTAGGGTTGCCACCTGGCTGGGATTCACCCGGACAGTCAGGGTTTTTCGAATTATGTGTCCAGGTTTCAGGCGGACTGAAACCCGGACACATTATTCAGACTGGGCTGTGGCTCCCCGAGTAACCAAGATAGTCGTACACAAATCTGTTGCCTTCTGGAATCTGCGGGCAGCTGTCTGGGGGCAGGACGATGATGTCAGCAAGAGAATTTGGCCACACCCACTTTTTCCTATGGCCAGCTATGCGTAACGCACGGGGCCATTTTTAAGGCAGGCCAAAAGGGGCAGCTGCCCTGGGCCCTGTCATTGTTGTGGGGCCCAAAGCAGCTGCCTCATACTTGCCAACTATCCTGGTTTAAATTCCCTTGTCCCTTGAGGTTTTAGTCCCGTGCTGTGTTCCAACATCTCAGTGTGAAGTGCTGCTACTAATGCTGCCCAGCTCTGCCCTATTGTTATGTACAGATGACTCACCTGCAGACCCTGTGTTTACATGCCAATTACCGGCATTCATATGTAAATAGCGACAGAATTCATATGTAAATAGTGGCGGCCGGCGGCATTGATATGTATATCATGCCCCCCAAGGTCATATCCACAGTAATCTCTAGCAACCTAGCAACAAGCAGAAATCATGTGCTGTAACCACTAGGTACTAATCAGTGACCTGTAATGTGTTGTGTAACCTCTAGCAACCAGTTAGTGAGCGGTAATGATACACTGTAACCTCTAGCAACCAGTCAGTGAGCGGTAATGATACACTGTAACCTCTCGCAAACCAGTCAGTGAGCGGTAATGATACACTGTAACCTCTAGCAACCAGTCAGTGAGCGGTAATGATACACTGTAACCTCTGGCAACCAATCGCAATAGCTGCCTGATCTGATTCAGTAAACTGATTTTGAGTCTTGCTTCTATTTATTGTATGTCTCAGAGCAGGTGGAGAGCAAAACTGTATGAGGGGGGGGCCCCAAGAAAAGTTTTGCCCAGGATCCAATCAATATTAAAGACAGCCCTGGCAAGGTATTACTACTCTCGCTGGGGCCAAGGTGTCCCAGGCCGCTAAAGTGTTCGTGTTTGTCTTGAAGAAAAGGTGGCAACCCTACTTTGTATGGACCTTCCAGAATGTGAAGAAAAGTCGATCTTGGAATGTATCACGTGTGTGTATGAGCCTACACTGCATGCTCATCTGTATAAGTATTGAAGGGATCCCGCTGCTGGAGGTGTGCTAGTAATGACAGAAGGAACACTAATGCTTTAAAAGCCAGCTATTCTGTATCTATATAGCTCGTGCTACAGTGATTGCAAACGTATGTGTTGTTAGCTATTACAGGGCTGCAACTCCCACGACCAACTGCCTTACTAAAGGCTTCTGCTTCATTTTGTTTTTTTCTCAATATGTTGCATTACTAACACAAGCTTTTTTTTAATATGCGTTTCTGTTACCTTTTTTTTTTTTTTTTTTGTTAAGTGTATCTATGGCTAAAATATAAAATCATGTGACATTTGAAAATAGTGATTACAAGCTAGAGATGCAGCAGGGGTTCCGATTGAGTAGATATGGGTGGAAGCCCCATTGAAAGCAATGGCTGACAGCTCCCACAGCTAATCTGCATCAAGGGCTGATCATTTGCAGGTAATCGCTACTTGAGCAATTACATGCAAGAGGCCGCAAGTAGCTGTGGGAGCTGTCAGCCTCTCATTCATGGGAACGGGGGCTAGGTTTACATCTATGCGATTGCAGTTGATGTGGTTTTCCAGTGTGTTTTGTGGTGCATTTTGCCTTTTTTTCAACCTGTGTATTTGAATGCATTTTTCATGCGTTTTGCATTCTATTTTTTTTTCTTCTCCTTAACAAACTGTGAATAGCCGGTTTTTAAAGTGGTTGTAAACCCTTATAAACTACTTTGACCTACAGGTAAGCCTAGATTAAGGCTTACCTGTAGGTCCAATAAATATCTCCTAAACCTACACGGTTTAGGAGATATTTGCAAAAAGACAGTGACAGCTGTCTGCGGAGCATGCGCCGTAGACAGCGGCACGCAGGCGCACTATCGCCGTTAGCAGCATGCCGCTGCTAATGGCGATATGCTCTAAGTGGCGGCTCCCATGCGCATGCGCTGGAGTGATGTCATTGCTGCTTCGGCGCTGTGAGTGGCCGGAGCAGCGATACCGGGAAGAAGATGGACGCTCCGGACTACAGGGGACAGCGGTGACTTCGCTGGCTCCTGTGTCAGGTAAGTGACACATAATGGTCTACTATGTGATGCATAGTAGTCCATTATGCTTTACCTTTGCAGGGAGACAAAGAGGAAGTAAACTCATCAGGGTTTACTACCTTTTTAAGGACTGGGTGGCTGCTGCGTCCTTAACAAATGAGTCATCAGCATGCTCCTGGCTGACGACGACACAAGGAGGCGGGGTTACCTGGTGATGTCACAGGGTGGCCCCCACCCCTTAGTTAGTTAAGAGCTGTCAGTGGACTTTTTTTTTTCTTTTTTTGGGGTTGCCGGTGGCGGTGGGCATCGTGATTGACGATGGATCTACACCAGAAGACGTCTTTTTTTTAACCACTTGAGGACCGAGACTCTTTTTCAGACAGTTTTTTTTGCTAGAAAAAAAGTGCGCTTGTAAGAACGTTGTTCAAATACGGAGTGAAAAAAAGAATTGCAATGACCGCCATTTTATTCTCTAGGTGTAAAAAAAATAAAATAAAAATAAAATAATATATTATATATAATATAATATTTTTTTTTTTTTTTTTTTACACCTAGAGAATAAAATGGCGGTCATTGCAATACTTTTTTTCACTCCGTATTTGCACAGCGTTCTTACAAGCGCACTTTTTTTGCAAAAAATTTACTTTTTTGAATAAAAAAATAACAAAACAGTAAAATTAGCCCAATTTTCTTTTATATTGTGAAAGATAATGTTACGCCAAGTAAATTGATACCCAACATGTCACGCTTCAAAATTGCGCCGCTCATGGAATGGCGTCAAACTTTTACCCTCAAATCTCCATAAGCGACATTTAAACAATTCTACAGGTTGCATGATTTGCGTTACAGGTCTAGGGCTAGAATTATTTCTCTCTCTCTACCGATCGCGGCGATACCTCACATGTGTGGTTTGACTACCATTTTCATATGCGGGCGCTACTCACATATGCGTTCGCTTCTGCGTGCGAGCTCGTCGGGACAGGGTTTACTTGATTTTATTTATTTTTACACAAAAAAAAATTGGATCACTTTTATTCCTATTACAAGGAATGTAAACATCCCTTGTAATAGAAAAAAGCATGACAGGTCCTGTTAAATATGAGATCTGGGATCAAAAAGTCCTCAGATCTCATATTTGGACTTAAATGCAATAAAAAATAAAAATAAAAAAAATTGTCTTTTTGAAAAAATAACATTGAAAAAACGTGCCTTTAAGAGGTATGGGCGGAAGTGACGTTTTGACGTCACTTCTGCCAAGCTAGGATATAGAGATGGTTTGGGGCCATCTTAGCCTCACTCATCTCCATACCACAGACAAGGCAGGTCCCGATCGCCTCCGCCGCTACAGACGTCTCTGGTAAGCAGCGGAGGACGCGGGAGGGGGGTGGCATCTCTTCCGCCGCCAATAATGGTGATATCACAGTGAATCCACCGCAGAGACCACCATTATCGTACACACGACCGGTGCCTGAAGAGATGGATATCTTGGTTGTGGCAGCAGCTGCTGCCGTTACAGAGATATCCCTCTTCAAAAACTGAACATGCATCGGTGTACGCTGGTCGTAAAGTGGTTAAATAAAAGACTTGTCAAACGGTCTACTGTCATTTTTTTACACTACACCTTTGGTGAATGGGTACCGGTAATATGTACCCCATACTGATTTCTATTGGGGGGGGTCTGGGATCTGGGGGCCCCCTTGTTAAAGGGGGCTTCCATATTGCAATAAGCTCCCCGTGGGCAGACTCCCACTACCACCAGCCAAGGTTGTGGGTAAGAGGGTCTCGCTGCCCGCCCCCCCCCCCCCCCCTTCCTGGCCTACATGTTCGGATAAGGGTCTGGTATGGATTTTGAGGAGGTGACCCCATGCCATTTAAAAAAAAATAATTGGCGTGGTATGGATTGGGTGAGCATTTTTACACGCAAAAACAACAACAAAAGCAACACTTGCCTTTTTGATGCGGGTCCACTGAAGCCTATTACACGCAATCTTCTGGAGAGATAAAGTCCCTGACCCTTTCCAAAAAATGCAGCAGCTGAAAAACGCATAGACGTGTCCCATAGGAAATCATGTTAAATGGATTGTAGTACATTTCTGTAAACTGCAAAATGCACTAAAAAGCGCATAGGTGTGAACCTAGACTAAAGCCCCGTACACGCGATCCAAAGACAGATCGTCAGTTTTTTTTTTTTTTTGCATGTTAGTCACATATTGAACATGAAGAGTTTACTAAAGTTACGAAAATGTACCTATGACAGAATAAAAAAAATCGGAAGTAATGTCGCAAGTTGTATTATGTTTTTTGAAAGACAACTGTACTAATTAAAACAAAAATCGAACGATCTGGTATCGTAAGAGAAACATTTTTTTTTAGGATGGACTGTCTCATTCAGGCGCTTAAAAGTTCTGTACTATTGATCCAATTATCATACGATTGCTTTGAAAGCGATATTTTTTGTACGATTTTTCAGATCGTGTGTACATCCTTAACCACTTCCCACCCGGCCAATGCGTATATACGGCCGGGTGGGAGCCGCCTGCTCCTGATAGGACGTTTGGGAACGTCATTCAGGAGCAGCGGGATCGCGCGCGCGCGCGCCCGCGCAGCGGCGTGATCCCGATGTGCTCGTGTCACCCGGACACGGCACATCTCAGATCGGCAGGAGGGCTCTGTGATTGGCCCTCCTGATCACATGACGGCCGTGTCCAATCACGGCCGTCATGTGATGTAAACAAACAGCCGGTTGCTAGGCAATCGGCTCTCCTCTCCTCACACGGAAGTCACCGCTGAGGAGAAGAGAGCAGATCGCTGCAGCCGGCTGATGATCAGTGAGTATGGGCTGCTTTTTACAGCTTTTTACTCACTGATCATCAGTGTAGTGTACACACACAACACACCACACAGTACAAACACAGTCCCCACATATGTCCCCAAAACATACATGTCCCCAAATAATAAAAACACATGTCCCTAATAATAAAAACATGTCCCCCACATATGTCCCACTAAAATCACATGTCCCAATGATTATCTGCACACATATGTACGTGATCACCTGCACACATATGTACATGATCATTTGCGTACATATGTCCGTGATCACACAAACCAATTATTATACACTTAACAGAATTTTTTTTACCAAAAACATGTAGCAGAATACATTTTGGCTTAAATTTATGACAAAATTTGATTTTATTGGATTTCTTTTCAAATAGAAAAAAGAAAATATAGTTTTTTTTCCAAATTTCCGCTATTTTTGCGCTTATATCGCAAAAAAAAAAAAAAACGGAGTCGTGAATAAATAACACCAAAATAAAGCTCTATTTGTGCGAAAAAAATGATAACAATTTCATTTGGGTACAGTGTAGCATGACCGCGCAATTGTCACTGAAAGCGCTAGAGCGATGAAAGCTGAAAATTGGGCTGGGAAGGAAGGGGGTGAAAGTGCCCTGTATTGTAGTGGTTAAAGGGGTTGTAAAGGTAAATGTTTTTTCACCTTAATGCATTCTATGCATTAAGGTGAAAAAACATCTGACACTGCCTGCGCCCCCAGCCCCCCCCCCTTTTACTTACATCACCCCTCGAAAGTCCCGCGCTCGTCCCCCGAAGTCCTTTCCACCGTTCAGCCTGGCCGCTGATTGGCTGGAGTGGATGGATGGAAAGCAGCGCAGCCATTTGCTCGCGCTGCTATCAATCACATCCACTGACGCGGAGCGCCGGGGGGCGGCGCTGTGTGATACAGCGAGCGGCTATAGCCGCCGGCTGTATCACGGGAACGCGCCCGCAGGTGCTTCTCACCATACGAGGGAGCTCGCATGAAGGTGAGAAGTACCTGCAGGAGGAAGCAGAGACAGCCGCCGAGGGACCACAGAAGAGCAGGTTCAGGGCCACTCTGTGCAAAACGAGCTGCACAGTGGAGGTAAGTATAACATGTTTGTTATTTAAAAAAAAAAAAAAATTCACTTTACAATCCCTTTAAGTGTCACACATTTCACACAGCCTGCCTTATGAAGTTCAGAGGTGCTGAGAAGAAGAGTTTCAGGAGGCAGAGTCGGTACAGGGATCACTGCTTGCAGGCAGTAAGGTACCATGGGATTTGTAGTTCTTAGAAATGGAACGTAAACAGAAGAGAAGAAGCTACAAAAGTATGCAGGGAATCCAGGAGGTTGTGAAAAGAGATAACCAGCCGACAGGTAGCACTTGCAACATGAAAGATTTTTCAAGTAAGCTTTTTATTGGATTGTCAAATTGTTTGTATTGATATTACAATGCTGATGTTATAATATGAACGTGTATGCTGTGACTATAGAACTCTTTTGATGAATACTCTTGGTAAACCTATATCACATATTGAAAGTAGTGGCATTGTTGTACTCATGTGGCACTTCCCAGCTGTGTGTGACCAAGGTATTATCATTCTATACAGCTGGAAGGTCTGCATTCTTCACTATGTAAAGTGCAGGACTTTTCAAGTTACAATGACTTCCTGTGCTGGCTATTGTTTTTCTAATTGCAGGGGAAGCTGAGGATGGCCTAGGAACTTCTCCCCACTGTGTAAAGCAGACTGCATCCAGCATTGATTGTTCTTTCCAAACATCACACAACCAGTCAAGCAGTTTTATACAGTACATGGCAACAGTGCCGGGACAAGGTCGCCCAGGGCAAAGATGCCAAACTGCGCCCCCCTTTCCCTTAGGGTTAGGGTCAGGGTCCCCCCTACCCCTGCAATAAACCATTGCGCCAGGGGCAGCCGTCCCTCCTGCCCACCCCTTGTCCCGGCCCTGCATGGCAATAGGACTTGGTGATTCAGGTCAAGTTGAGTTCCAGGTTATTACTACCTATGATAAACCACATGGACACAGGGCTTATACCCCCTTCCTGACCAGGCCAATTTTCAGCTTTCAGTGCTGTAGCACTTTAAATGACAGCTGTGCGGTCATGCAACACTGTACTCATATGACATTTTTATCATTTGTTGAGACAGATAAAGCTTTCTTTTGGTGGTACTTAATCACCATTGAGTTCATTATTTTTTCGCTAAACTTTTTTTTTGGTAATTTTTCTCCTTCACTGATGTGCGCTTCCAATGGGGATGTAGAGGAAGCAGTGCCGGGACAAGTTCACCCAGCACCCAGGGCAAAGATGCCAAACTGCGCCCCCCTTTCCCTTAGGGTTAGGGTCAGGGTCAGGGTCAGGGTGCCCCCTACCCCTGCAATAAACCATTGCGCCAGGGGCAGCCGTCCCTCCTGCCCACCCCTTGTCCCGGCCCTGAGAGGAAGTATTACCTGTATGTGATCCCTCTTTCTTGAGCATGGACTGATCTGGTCTAAAGCCTACTACACACCAGCCGAATGTTGGCCGAAATTGGCTGGTGTATCGCAGCCGGTCCGAAAGGCCAGCTTCTGTCAAAGGCTCAAGACCAAAAAAAAAAAAAACTAGTGGTGTGTAATAGGCTTTAAACAGGAAAAAACTTTACTCTGATGAACAAGTAGGAGATTTCCTTTGTATGTTCTCTATTAGCTCGCTGACACAAAGTCACCGCAGCTTGGTCATTCAAATAGCTGGAGACCATGAACCCAGAAGGAAGGCCGGGTGAAGATGGAAGCCTTGTCAGCGGGCCAATGGAGGGCTTTTTTAAGCTAAGTTTTTCATAACGTGCTAGTGTGCGATGCATACTAGCACTCAGTGCCGGGACAAAGTCATCCAGCGCCCAGGGCAAAGATGCCAAACTGCGCCCCCCTTTCCCTTTAGGGTTAGGGTCAGGGTTCCCCCTACCCCTGCAATAAAACATTGTGCCAGGGGCAGCGGTCCCTCCTGCCCACCCCTTGTCCCGGCCCTGCTACCACTTTATGATATTATCTTGCAGTAGGATTTTTTTTTTTTTTACGTTTACTAACTTTACTGAAACTGTTGCCCAAAAGAAACCTCATGTTAGAAATGTTCAGTATCCTTAACCACATTACACCCGGCCTAAAGCAGAATGACGGCCGGGCGGGGGATCAGCTATTCTGACTGGGTGTCATATGACGTCCAGCAGGATAACCTGGGGCGTGCAGTGTGTCTCCGATCTCAGTAAAGAGCCCGTGGCGTAGGCTCTCTATCACGTGATCAGCTGTGGCTAATCACAGTGGGAACCAGGAAGTCCTGGTAATCGGCTTTCCTTAGTTCACGCTGACAAGGTGCGAGCAGAGGAGAGCCGATCAGCGGCTTTCCTGACAGGGGAGTCTGGGCTGATAATCAGTGCCCCTATCAGAGGTGCCTGTCCCAGATGACAATTTGTGCCCATCAAAGATAGCAATCAGTGCCTATCAGTAATGCCTGTCAGTGCCTCCTCATCAGTGCTGCCTGTCAGTGCCATCTATCAGTGGCCATCAGTGCTGCATATTAGTACCTCCTCATCAGAGCCCATCAGTGAAAGAGAAAACTTATTTACAAAATTTTATAACAGAAACAAATAAACTTTTTTTTTTTTCAAAAATGTCAGTCTTTTTTTAATTTGTTTAGCAAAAAATAAAGTATAGATCAAATACCACCAAATGAAAGCTCTATTTGGTTACAGTGTTGCATGATCGCACAAATGTCATTCAAAGTCTGACAAATTAGCCTGGGAGGGAGGGGCTAAAAGTGCCCTGTATTGAAGTGGTTAACTGTTTGCCACCCACCTCACGCCGATATACGTCGCCAGAAGGGCTCGTACAGGCAAAATCACATACCTGTGCGTTGCCCTTTAAGAGGTGGCCTGTGGGCGCATGCCCACGGCAAGCTCCATGAGTCGGGTCGTGGGTCCCGTGGACTTGATCGGCGTGGGCATACCCGCGATTGTTTCACGGAGAGGAAGAACGGGGAGGTGCTAATGTAAACAAGCATCTCCCCATTCTGCCTAGTGACAGTGTCACTGATCTCTGCTCCCTGTGATCGGGGACAGTGTCACTGATTTCTGCTCCCTGTGATCGAACGATCGGATTTTCTGACAACTTTGCCCGACCGTGTGTATGCAACACCAGCTTCGCACAAAATCCGATGGATTTTGTTGTCAGAATGTCCGACCGTGTGTACAAGGGCTTAGAGGTAGTCTAGAAATTATGTGTGTAATTTATGTCGCTAAAAACATGAAGGTGCTCCCTGCATGTTGGGCCTCTCTATGTGGCCAGACTGTGTAAAAGTCTCACACATGTGGTATCGCCGGTAGAAGAATGTATTTTGGGACGTAGTTGCAAGTATACACATTATGTGTGTGAGTAATAACCTGTTAATATGAAACATTTTTTGGGGGGGGGGGGGGGAAGAGAAAATTAAATGAAAACAATTACAACTTAAAAAAAAAAATCAACATGCCGCTTGTCTACTTTCCAAAAAGGGGTCATTTGGGGGGTATTTGTTCTGCAAATGATTGGCTGATTTTCTACTCCTTGATGCCCAGCAAGTAATACCCAATATTGATATTATGAAGGAACGAAAAAGATTTAAAAATTGTGTTGTATCGTTTGCAAACTAATGATATTCAATTCGTTGGCGTGAAGGTCGTCCGTAAAACATCTCTTGAACATTATCACGCTTAAGCAGAAAGACCCCACTTGTACGTGAGACGTCAACACTATGTATGAAAATGATTGCTCTATTAAAAAAAATGTTTTTGATTGGTTAATGTTGGTGACAATTTCGACCAACGAACGCTGTTTCATTGCTCGGCGGTCGAGGATTTTCTGACCGTGTATTCCTGCTATTAGTTTTGTGTCTCAAGAAATTAGATAGTATCTAAGATCTGTAAATCAGGTGTGATCAATTTTCAATGATTGACACCATAGATTGCAGACTTTATGGCAGCCTTTCTCAACCTTTTCAGCACAGAGGAACCCTTGAAATAGTTCTCCGGTCTCGGGGAACCCCTGCTAAAAATTAGAAATCTACAACTCATGATACATTAGTGTGATGGTCAGTGGGAAGAATGGTCCTTACACTTGTGGTCATTGGGAAGAATTACCTCCTTACAGATAGCTAAAAAGATCAATGGTGTGAGTGGGAACTTATCTGAGAGGCAGAAATTGCCCAATGCTGAAGGAACCCCTAGCAACCTCTGGAGGAACCCTGGTTGAGAATCACTGCTCTATGGCCTCTTTCACACGGTCTGTCCGTTCAGATCTGCCAGCAGCTTTTTAGGCGGACCTGAACTGACGCTCCATAGACCTCTATGGATCGTCGGATGTCAGCGGTGACACGTCCACTGACATCCGACCCGCTCCCATCCGAAAAAGTGTAACAGAGGAAAAACCTGCTTTTCCATCCGTCTGAGGATTGGACCGGGTGACGATGGACTCCGCGGTCCATCCTCATCCGATTCCCCCATAGGAGGGAACGGCGCTCTGACAGGTCCATCTTTGCACAGAGACAGACCCGTCATCTTCCTGTTCAGTGAGGATTGACGGAGCGATCCCCCGCTGAGCAGAGCGGGCTCCGTATACGGACATGTCCGTGTGAAGGAGCCCTATAACTTTCACAAAGGCCAAATAATATACACTGATATGGGTTATTTTTACCAAAGATATGTAGCAGTATAAATTTTGGCCAAAATTTTTGAAGAAAAATTACTAATTAGCAAAATTTTATGACAGAAACAAACAAAAATGCATTTTTTTTTTTTAAACAAAATTTTTGGATTTTCTTCATTTATAGCGCACAAAAAAATCCAGACCCAGTGGTGATAAAATACCACCAAAAGAAAGCTCTATTTGTGTGGGAAAAAAAAAGGACAAAAATGTCATACGAGTACAGTGTTGCATGACTGAGTAATTGTCATTCAAAATGCGAGAGCGCTGAAAATTGGTCTGAGCAGGAAGGGGGGTATAAGTGCCCAAGTGGTTAAACGCAGCATAAAATGCATATGCAATAAAAGTTCATGTATTCCAATGAGCCTAGTTTATGCCACTGCAATGTTTTGAAAAAAGTACAGCATTCTGCATATTTTAAATGCAACTGCGTAACGAATTCCAAAAAACGCACACGCAGAACCACACAGTAAAAGCAGAGATAGTGGCAGAAATGAGCCCTTAATGTGAGTCCTGATGGATATTCTGAAGGGTCGGTATAGGGAAGAGCCCATTATTCTAGGGAAGAGCCCATTATAATAGGGAAGAGCCCATTATAATAGGAAAGATTATAATAGGAAAGAGCCCATTATTCTAGGAAAGAGCCCATTATTCTAGGAAAGAGCCCATTATTCTAGGGACGAGCCCATTATAACAGGGACGAGCCCATTATAATAGGAAAGATTATAATAGGAAAGAGGCCATTATTCTAGGAAAGAGGCCATTATTCTAGGGACGAGCCCATTATAATAGGAAAGAGCCCATTATAATAGGAAAGATTATAATAGGAAAGAGCCCATTATAATAGGAAAGATTATAATAGGAAAGAGCCCATTATTCTAGGGAGGAGCCCATTATTCGAGGGACGAGCCCATTATTCGAGGGACGAGCCCATTATAAGGGGGACGAGCCCATTATTCTAGGGAAGAGGCCATTATTCTAGGGAAGAGGCCATTATAAGAGGGAAGAGGCCATTATTCTAGGGAAGAGGCCATTATAAGAGGGAAGAGGCCATTATTCTAGGGAAGAGACCATTATAACGGGGACGAGCCCATTATAATAGGGAGCGCATTATTATAGAGAAGAGCCCATTATAAGAGGGACAAGGCCATTATAAGAGGGAAGAGCCCATTATAATAGGAAAGATTATAATAGGAAAGAGCCCATTATTCTAAGGAAGAGCCCACTATAAGAGGAAAGAAGCCATTATAAGGGAGAAGAGCCCATTATAAGAGGGAAGAGCCCATTATTCTAATCCTAGACATTTTCCTGCTCACACTAATAAGCCATTGATAAATGGAAGGTGCAGTCAGCCGAGGACAAGGATATCACCGATCTTCCCAGCAGGGCAACACACTCATTAGAGAAAGCAATATATTGTGATCTTCTGTCTGCCATTAATCTGGCACAAAGCTCTGCCCTCCCTCCCCTGACAAGCTCTCACATCATTAGCTCCAGCACATTGATTAAGACTGTGAGTAAGAGAGCAATCGCCTGCAGGAAGTAGATAGTGTACAGGAGCGCGGAGCCTTCTGGGAGATGTAGTCCTGGAGCCGGACGCCAGCTATAGTGGGGGCGGTAGAGAGGACTTCATTTCCCAGCAGCAGTGCGGAGTGTCCCTGTGCCTGCTCGGAGCTGTGCTCACATCTCAATCCATTGTACTGTGTTGTTGGTGCTTTTCACATTCCACTGGACGGTGAAGTGTAAAGTGCAGAGCATGGGGGATGAGCAGGAGATCATGTGTAAGCTGGAGAGCATCAAGGAGATCAGGTACTGTGTGTGTGTATGGGCGATCGGTGGGGGATTCTCCTCTGCATGGACACTATTGTTGTTTTAGGAGGAATTCAGATAATCGGAGACGATGATTAGATGATCGGAGGTCAGCAGGGGGTCGGGTGGTCCAGCAGGTGCTGCAGCCAGCATGTGGATATAATAGATGTAGAGGAGCCATTCATTCCCCATTGGGGATCCCTGGCTGTCAGGATGGATCTCCGCACAGCGATCACTTGTAGATCTGCTCCATTCTATCATCAGGCTTTGCTTTCTCTCTATGGTAGATTTATGACAGATCGGAGGGTGAGAACAATGACCCCCAATCAGAGCAGTGGGCTGAGTGTCCGGTGTGGACAGGTTCTATCCCCATTCATTTCCACGGATGGTGGACACAAAAGCCATCTGATTTCCTCCTGCTGGCCTCCAACATAAGGAGAAGAGAGATGATTGTGTCCCCTTTGTAACCTGTGTCTGATGGAAGCGGTACTGGTTTTTAAGCACCCCTCTGTATTGTCTGTAACTATGCCATTTCCAAGTGACATTAAAGCTGGCCATACATTCCAAAAAATCCGAGCCGATTTTCTCACCTACACATTGGGGGTGGATGGGGGGAATCCTCACCGCTGCAGCCCATCAGACCGAACCAGATGACCTTTGCCGAAAGCGCGTGTTTGGGTGTCATTTCTTTTAATGACACCCCAAATGCGCTAAATATGTCATTTTGTAACATACAAAAAAAAAATGTGTAAAAACGCGTTATTCAAAAATGTGTGGGCTCCAAAAAAAAGCACTGGAGCTACTTTTGTGCGTTTTTAAGAGTATAGGGCAGTTCATTCAAGTAAAAAAGTGGCCCTACATGTCACGCCAAAAAAGCACAAAAAAATGCAATGATCCCGTGTCGCCCAGGTGTGAATGCAGTCTAAGCTATATCCTGTAATCCCTTTTCCACCAGGGTGCCTTGAGGTTTCTTCTTCAGGGGTTGCCTTGAGGTTTCTTCTTCAGGGGTTGCCTTGAGGTTTCTTTTTCTTCTTCAGGGGTTGCCTTGAGGTTTCTTTTTCTTCTTCAGGGGTTGCCTTGAGGTTTCTTTTTCTTCTTCAGGGGTTGCCTTGAGGTTTCTTTTTCTTCTTCAGGGGTTGCCTTGAGGTTTTTTTTTCTTCTTCAGGGGTTGCCTTGAGGTTTCTTCTTCTTCTTCTTCTTCTTCAGGGGTTGCCTTGAGGTTTCTTCTTCTTCTTCTTCAGGGGTTGCCCTGAGGTTTCTTCTTCTTCTTCAGGGGTTGCCTTGAGGTTTCTTCTTCTTATTCTTCTTCTTCTTCTTCTTCAGGGGTTGCCTTGAGGTTTCTTCTTCTTCTTCTTCTTCTTCTTCTTCAGGGGTTGCCTTGAGGTTTCTTCTTCTTCAAGGGTTGCCTTGAGGTTTCTTCTTCTTCTTCAGGGGTTGCCTTGAGGTTTCTTCTTCTTCTTCTTCTTCTTCAGGGGTTGCCTTGAGGTTTCTTCTTCTTCTTCTTCTTCTTCAGGGGTTGCCTTGAGGTTTCTTCTTCTTCTTCTTCTTCAGGGGTTGCCTTGAGGTTTCTTCTTCTTCTTCTTCTTCAGGGGTTGCCTTGAGGTTTCTTCTTCTTCTTCTTCTTCTTCAGGGGTTGCCTTGAGGTTTCTTCTTCTTCTTCTTCTTCTTCAGGGGTTGCCTTGAGGTTTCTTCTTCTTCTTCTTCTTCAGGGGTTGCCTTGAGGTTTCTTCTTCTTCTTCTTCTTCTTCAGGGGTTGCCTTGAGGTTTCTTCTTCTTCTTCTTCAGGGGTTGCCTTGAGGTTTCTTCTTCTTCTTCTTCTTCTTCTTCTTCTTCAGGGGTTGCCTTGAGGTTTCTTCTTCTTCTTCTTCTTCGTTTCTTCTTCTTCGTTTCTTCTTCTTCGCTTCTTCTTCTTCGCTTCTTCTTCTTCGCTGCTTCTTCTTCTTCTTCTTCTTCTTCTTCTTCTTCGTTTCTTCTTCTTCTTCTTCAGGGGTTGCCTTGAGGTTTCTTCTTCTTCAGGGGGTGCCTTTAGGTTTCTTCTTCTTCTTCTTCAGGGGTTGCCTTGAGGTTTCTTCTTCTTCTTCTTCAGGGGTTGCCTTGAGGTTTCTTCTTCTTCTTCTTCTTCAGGGGTTGCCTTGAGGTTTCTTCTTCTTCTTCTTCAGGGGGTGCCTTGAGGTTTCTTCTTCTTCTTCTTCTTCTTCTTCTTCAGGGGGTGCCTTTAGGTTTCTTCTTCTTCTTCTTCTTCTTCTTCTTCTTCAGGGGGTGCCTTTAGGTTTCTTCTTCTTCTTCTTCTTCTTCTTCTTCTTCTTCTTCAGGGGGTGCCTTTAGGTTTCTTCTTCTTCTTCTTCTTCTTCTTCAGGGGTTGCCTTGAGGTTTCTTCTTCTTCTTCAGGGGTTGCCTTGAGGTTTCTTCTTCTTCTTCAGGGGTTGCCTTGAGGTTTCTTCTTCTTCTTCAGGGGTTGCCTTGAGGTTTCTTCTTCTTCTTCAGGGGTTGCCTTGAGGTTTCTTTTTCTTCTTCAGGGGTTGCCTTGAGGTTTCTTCTTCTTCTTCAGGGGTTGCCTTGAGGTTTCTTCTTCTTCTTCTTCTTCAGGGGTTGCCTTGAGGTTTCTTCTTCTTCTTCTTCTTCTTCTTCTTCTTCTTCTTCTTCTTCAGGGGTTGCCTTGAGGTTTCTTCTTCTTCTTCTTCTTCTTCTTCAGGGGTTGCCTTGAGGTTTCTTCTTCTTCTTCTTCAGGGGGTGCCTTGAGGTTTCTTCTTCTTCTTCTTCAGGGGGTGCCTTTAGGTTTCTTCTTCTTCTTCTTCTTCTTCAGGGGGTGCCTTTAGGTTTCTTCTTCTTCTTCTTCTTCTTCAGGGGTTGCCTTGAGGTTTCTTCTTCTTCTTCAGGGGTTGCCTTGAGGTTTCTTCTTCTTCTTCAGGGGTTGCCTTGAGGTTTCTTCTTCTTCTTCAGGGGTTGCCTTGAGGTTTCTTCTTCTTCTTCTTCTTCTTCTTCTTCTTCTTCTTCTTCTTCTTCTTCTTCTTCTTCTTCTTCTTCTTCAGGGGTTGCCTTGAGGTTTCTTCTTCTTCTTCTTCTTCTTCTTCTTCAGGGGTTGCCTTGAGGTTTCTTCTTCTTCAGGGGTTGCCTTGAGGTTTCTTCTTCTTCTTCTTCAGGGGTTGCCTTGAGGTTTCTTCTTCTTCTTCTTCTTCTTCAGGGGTTGCCTTGAGGTTTCTAATTCTTCTTCAGGGGGTGCCTTGAGGTTTCTTCTTCTTCTTCTTCTTCTTCTTCTTCAGGGGTTGCCTTGAGGTTTCTTCTTCTTCTTCTTCTTCTTCTTCTTCTTCTTCTTCTTCTTCTTCAGGGGTTGCCTTGAGGTTTCTTCTTCTTCTTCTTCTTCTTCAGGGGTTGCCTTGAGGTTTCTTCTTCTTCTTCTTCTTCAGGGGGTGCCTTTAGGTTTCTTCTTCTTCTTCTTCTTCTTCTTCTTCTTCAGGGGTTGCCTTGAGGTTTCTAATTCTTCTTCAGGGGGTGCCTTGAGGTTTCTTCTTCTTCTTCTTCTTCTTCTTCTTCAGGGGGTGCCTTTAGGTTTCTTCTTCTTCTTCTTCTTCAGGGGTTGCCTTGAGGTTTCTTCTTCTTCTTCAGGGGTTGCCTTGAGGTTTCTTCTTCTTCTTCAGGGGTTGCCTTGAGGTTTCTTCTTCTTCTTCTTCAGGGGTTGCCTTGAGGTTTCTTCTTCTTCTTCAGGGGTTGCCTTGAGGTTTCTTCTTCTTCTTCTTCTTCAGGGGTTGCCTTGAGGTTTCTTCTTCTTCAGGGGTTGCCTTGAGGTTTCTTCTTCTTCTTCTTCTTCAGGGGTTGCCTTGAGGTTTCTTCTTCTTCTTCTTCTTCAGGGGTTGCCTTGAGGTTTCTTCTTCTTCAGGGGTTGCCTTGAGGTTTCTTCTTCTTCAGGGGTTGCCTTGAGGTTTCTTCTTCTTCAGGGGTTGCCTTGAGGTTTCTTCTTCTTCAGGGGTTGCCTTGAGGTTTCTTCTTCTTCAGGGGTTGCCTTGAGGTTTCTTCTTCTTCTTCTTCTTCAGGGGTTGCCTTGAGGTTTCTTCTTCAGGGGTTGCCTTGAGGTTTCTTCTTCTTCTTCTTCAGGGGGTGCCTTTAGGTTTCTTCTTCAGGGGGTGCCTTTTAGGTTTCTTCTTCTTCTTCTTCAGGGGGTGCCTTTAGGTTTCTTCTTCTTCTTCTTCAGGGGGTGCCTTTAGGTTTCTTCTTCTTCTTCTTCAGGGGTTGCCTTGAGGTTTCTTCTTCTTCTTCGTTTCTTCTTCTTCTTCGTTTCTTCTTCTTCTTCGTTTCTTCTTCTTCTTCGTTTCTTCTTCTTCTTCGTTTCTTCTTCTTCTTCGTTTCTTCTTCGAGGTTTCTTCTTCTTCAGGGGGTGCCTTGAGGTTTCTTCTTCTTCAGGGGGTGCCTTGGCAAAATGCCCAAAAATTGTATACAAGTCAGTGGATGGGTGAGACCTGCTTTTTAGTTACACAAAGCCACAGGTTTTCATTGTACACCATTACGACCCTCTAGCCATCGGCATCCTAACAACCAATGATATCATCAGTTGATAAGGAGGATGTCGGTCGACTGTACAACATCTTTGTTTGATTCTCCCCTGCTCCTCTCCATCAGCGCTGGGGTCATATTAGCTTAGTGATGGAGAAAAACTGAGGAAGAAAAGAAACACTGGAATACTAATCAGTACTAATGTGCACAAGTATATTTTAATTAGTCAGGACACCCAATCTTAGAGGTTTTTTATTTTATGTGTGTGGATGTTGGTGCATTAAGTAGAACTTTTAGAATAGCTTTTTATGTTTTAGAATGGGGTGCCTCGAGACTGTCCATAATTTTAGAGCAGGGCTCGACAAAACCCGGGCGCCAGGTCGCATTGGCGACTAGAAATAGCGACCTCGCGCCTGGGGCAGCACAGCTGGGGGTATCCTGTCTCTGTGGACCCCCCCAGCGTGATCGCGTCGGGCCGTTCCGCCGGCGGCCGAAAATTTAGGCCGCGGCTTTGAGGCCTTCTGCGGTCCTATGATTCCTTATGGAATCTGGCGCCCTCTTGTGGTCGCCGTTGGTATGACAAACCAGCAATGCTAATGAAGCTCCCTCTGAGTGTTTTATATTACCTGCCTTTTCTTCCCTTTATTTAGAACCCCCTAAACATTATATATATTTTTTATTCTAACACCCTAGAGAATAAAATGGTGGTTGTTGCAATACTGTCTGTCACACCGTATTTGTGCAGCGGACTTACAAGCGCACTTTTGTTGGGAAAAATAATTTAGTTAATAAAAAAATAAGACAACAGTAAAGTTAGCCCAATTATTTTTTATATTGTGAAAGATAATGTTACGCCGAGTAAATTGATACCCAACATGTCACGCTTCAAAATTGCACCCACTCATGGAATGGCGACAAACTTTTACCCTTTAAAATCTTCATAGGCGACGTTTAAAAAAATTCTACAGGTTGCATGTTTTGAGTTACAGAGGAGGTCTGGGGCTAGAATTATTGCTCTCGCTCTACCGATCACGGCGCTACCTCCTATGTGTGGTTCGAACACCGATTTTATATGCGGGCAGGACAGGGCGCGTTTAAAAATTATTATTTTTTCTTCTTATTTTAACTTTTTTTTTTTTTTTTTTTCCACTGTTCTTTTAAAAAAAATGTTGTGTCACTTTTATTCTTATTACAAGGAATGTAAAAATCCCTTGTAATAGAAAAAGCATGACAGGTCCTCTTATATATGAGATCTGGGGTCAGAGAGACCTCGGATCTCATATTTACACTAAAATGCAATTGAAAAAAAAATTGTCATTTGAAAAAAATAAATAAAATGTCCCTCTAAGAGCTATGGGCAATGACTTGGAGACGGGGGGGGGGGGACAGGGGGGGCGGCGACGGCGCTGCTATCTTCCCCTCACTCGTCTCCATGTCAGGCCAGGGACAGGTCCGGATCGCCGCCGCGGACCCGGCTCCTAACTTTTTAAGCTGGCTCCTAGATTCCAAGCAAATTTGTCAACCCCTGTTTTAGAGGATGCATTGACTGGAAAAAAAGGTTGAAAAATACTGCACTGCAGTATGTTCATTTTTTTTTAAATTTTTTTGGTGCACCCCCATTGACTTCTATTAGACCATGCATTTTCATGGAAGCGCATCAAAATTCTGCATTGTTGATGCACTTTCAGCCTAATGCCTAATACACCCGATGAGAAAATCACATGAAAAATACCGCTTTCAGAGCGTTCGTCTGATCATTGGTAGACAGCTTCTGAGAGCCAATCACAACAGTTCATACAAAATTATCCAAAGGGACAAGCATGAAAATGTTCTTGTATGATAACAGAACAAACTATCATGTAATTAGTATAGTATTTGTTAAAAATCATGTGAGCAAGACCACGCATGCTCGCTAATGAAAGGATACGTTACATCACTTCCAAAGTTTATTCTGTTTTATGAGAATTTTCGTAACTTTAGTAACCTATTGGGTTTCCATATGAGAGTAGAATGCAAAAAAAAAAAAAAATAGACAATCATTCGTCCGATATTTTTATTGTGTGTGTGTACAAGGCTTAATAGAAGTCAATGGGAGTGCACCTAAAACTGCATAAACCGCACATGCAATTTTACTGTGCTTCAACTGCAGCTCACTGGTGTGACCCCGGCCTTGCTGTGAAGGAAGTAAGCAAGAAAGGGTGACTAGGTTTGTGCATTCAATGGGACTATTGATAATGAATATAGCCGCCCTGTAAAAGGAAGTCCGATCACAGAGGTAACAAAAAAATACATTTTTTTTTCTTTTTATGTAAGATTAAGTGGTATTATACCCAAAAAAATGTATTATGTTGCAGTTTACCAATGCTTAGATGTGGTGGCTGCATTCGTTTTCTTTTTAGGCTTTCTTTCTTTACTAGCAGGGTCACCGGAAGACCTGACGATCCTGCCAGTACGTGTTATTTTTCCACAGAACAAAATATCCTGCAAAAGTAGCAGTTGGAGAGTTGAGACAAATCATTTATCACTAAAAGGGGTGCTTACAATGATCAGCTTTGACTTATTTATTTATGTACAATCTTTGGTCTATAAAAAAGTAAAAAACAATTGCTGTAACTGCTTAACCATGTACATCATTTTTAAGTGCAGCTACATGCATTATCCCGGTATTCCTTTTCTGCTGGTGTCCGACTTTTATGTAAAAGCCATCCTAGCAGGTAATTAGCCGCTGGATGGCTTTTATAGGTGGCAGGATGGGCCCCCCTCCCGGAATGAAAGCCAGCGCACCAGTGCTTACCATATACTCACTTCCAGTTTCCCGGGTGTAAACAATGCCATCTTTAAATTGGTAAAGCATCTGAACACATGGATCTTTGTGTGATCAGATGCTTGTCTAGTAAACCCCAGACCTTTTCTTAAAGAGTACCTGTCACTGTCTATTGCTGTCACAAAGAGTCTCTGCACCCCCACCCCAAAACACCTTGCCCCCATGTTTATGGGGACAAAAGCCTCTTCCAGACAACCCTTGCCTGGTGGTTGTTGGGGTCTACCAGTGGGGCGGGGCTTATCAAAATCTGGAAGCCCCATTTAACAAGGGGGGGGGGCCCAGATCCTGCCCCCCCATGTGAATGAGTATGGGGTACATTGTACCCCTACCCATTCACCAATTATTATTTTTTTATTTTATTTTTTTATCCCTATCTCAAGAAATGTAAATATTCCTTAAGATAGAAAAAAGGGGATGATCGATCCTCTTTATGAAGACCCCAGATCTCTCTTCTACCGTTCGAAAGCATCAGATGAAGAAGAAAAAAAAAAACCTTGATCTTGTGCGTTAAAAAAAATAACGTTTTTACATCCGCCCTAGACCTGAAATGTTGTCACGATGTTGCTTCGGTCCTCCTAGATCATAAAGGTGAGAAGAGATGATCCGGTCTCTCCTTTTCTCTGTGGCCAGCCGCACGTACCCCCAGATCCTTTCTCAGGCTTGACGGTGAGGATAGTAAGCCTGAGAAACACCGTTGAGTGGTGGGAGGGGAACATTGACCCCTCCCTCTGCCTCTTAAAGTGATCCAGTGGCTAATCAACCACTCTGATCACTTATGAGAAAGATTGGCTTCATCCATAACCATGGTAAACCACTACAAAACCATCACGAATATATACGTATTGTGGTCTTGAAGTGGGTTTTAAACAGGCTTTGCTTAACTGATCCAATAATGCATGCTTTATATAAAATTGATTTGTATGGCAGGTATAAACAATGCCTGTGTGTAGAAAACCACGCTAGACTGGTGAACCATGTGTGGTAGGTTCTCATCTTGGGGAATGCATTGACCAGGGGTTGGCATTGGTAATGTACTCAATTGAGAACTTGGGGCTGCTACTTTTTGATATGACTGAATGGCTGTTTCAGCTGGAGTAACTGGAGTGAGTCTGAAAGAGCGCCCAGTAACAGATGGTTTAATTTAGAACTTTATTGAAGATGGAAAAGGTTACAGATGAAGCCAAGGGGGAAAGCCTCCCTCTTCTTTTTGTTTCTGGTTTGTGGTGCTGAGGTGTGGTGTAGTTTTGCTTTAAGAAAAAAAATGCACTTTTTTCCCCCCCCCCCTCCAAAAATAAGTGCGTGGTGTTTTTTTTTTTTTTTTTTCCCCCTCGGGAACATGCAAAGCATTGTGCCTACGATCAGTGGATTTCAGGTACAAAGTCTGACTCATGCAAACTCTTCTCCAGCTCCTTGCCTGAAATTCTGTACAGGATTTTCAGTTAGAGAACTGAATGAAGTGTCCGTGTACTATGAGTGCGCTGATTGCTGTACTCGTGTTCCATTCATATCTACATGTCTGTGCTGCAGTGGCAGATGGGACTTGTAGTTTATTAATTCACAGTTCTTTGAATAATGTCTCGAGGGGTAGGGGGATGCTTAGCACACAGCCATCAAATATCTCAGCACTATAATATCTAAGCATGTTCATGAAACGTACTGACTGAATTTTGATTGGTTACTATGCACAGTTGCTCCAGTTTTGATCAATTCCGCCCCATGGTGTTTGCAACTGTTGGGGTGCGGTACCAGTAGGTAGCGATTTTTGTATTTAGATTCTTGGTTTCAGTGGATGACTTGTAAGAAAGTTTGAGTGTTTTGGCAGTGCTAGTAACCTATTAGACAGATTTCAAAGTGGCTGCACTACCCCATGGCTCTGTGCAATGGTACACTATAACAGCTCACATTAATGATGTTTTGTTGGGTCTTCATATAATCCAATAAAAATAGTTCCATCTATTGCTAGTCAGTAAAATTTCTCAGGGGCTAGCTTTTTGTTCATGCGTGCAACAGCTGTCTTTTTTTTGTCTAACTTTTAATTTAAATGTATTTTAAGGCCTCATGCACACGGACGTTTTTACAGCCGCTTTTTTTGCAGCTTAAAAAGGGCTGTCCATGTTAGTCTATGGCTTCATGCCCACCTAGGCGTTTTTGAGCTGCAAATGGCATAGGCGTTTTTAAGCTGTAAAAAAAACCCAGGACCAGTGCGTTCCGTGGCGCTGAGCTAGAGCTGTAAAAACGCGAATTGCGCATAAACGCGTAACCTATTTTCTTTGTTTTCTGTGGCATTGTGGGAAATTTGGGAGTGCTATAGCCAAGAGATGTTTCTTTAAAAAAATGCTACTTAACCCTTACGCTAAAAAACATGCAAAAACACCAATGCAAAACGCAGTAAAAATCGTGTTTTTAATGCCGATTTTTCCAGGTGTCAGAGCTAGCTTTGCAGCCAGTTTTTTTAAAACGTCCCTGTGCATGAGCACTTATAAAGTTTAAAAAAAGTATACAAAAGTTAACAAAACATGGCTTGGCTTCATACTAGAGCTGCACAATTAATCGTCAAGAATCGTTATCGCAATCTTGACTAAAGTGTTTCACAATTCTTTCTATGCTTCTCTCTGCTCTTCTGAAGCCACAGCAGTCAAAAGAAAGGAAGAGAAAAACTGGGGGCAGTCTGCCAAGAATTGAAACCTTATTTATCAGTTGAACTTGAGTATAAACATTGTAACAATTTGTTAATGGAATAGACTTTGTGTGTAAAGCCGCGTACACACGGGCGGACTGTCTGGCCAACTAAGTCCGTCAGACAATCCGACGGACAGTCCGTCCTACTTTCGAATGAACAGACTTGACCACACACGGATGCAAAACAGTCCGCCGAAAGTTTGCGCGATGACGTGTACAGCACGTACGACGGGACTAGAAATAGGAAGTCCAATACACAGCAATGCAACCTTCCGCCGTGTAAATCCTTTCTGAGCATGCGCCATACTTAGTCCGTCCAACTAGCCTACTCACGAGCGGACTGTCCGCTGAAACCAAAGTCTGACGGACAATATTACGGAAATTCCGAAATACTTAGTCCGCCAGACTGCACGCTGAAAAAGTCCGCTGAAGCCCACACACGAGCGGACTGTCCGCTGAAATGTGTTTCGGCGGACTAAGTTGGCCAGACAGTACGCCCGTGTGTACGCGGCTTTAGTGAAAAAAGTTTAACCACTTAAACACTAAAACTTTTTCTGACATTTGTTGGTTTCAAGTTAATATACATTTTTTTTTTTTTTTTTTGCTACAAAATTACTTACAGTATAATATATATACATTTTTAGTAGACACCATAGAGAATAAAATGGTGGTTGTTGCAATATTTTATGTCACACTGTATTTGTGCAGCGATCTTTAAAATGCAATTTCTTTTTTTTTATTTTTTATTTTTTTATTACTTTAATGAATTAAAAAATATAATAAAAAAATAATGTGAAAGATTGTACGTAAGAAAGAATCGTAAGAGAATCGTGATCCTTTTTATTCTAAGCAAAAAAAAAAATCATGATTCTCATTTTGGCCAGAATCGTGCAGCTCTACTTCATACAGAAATACAGAACACCACATTTTAACAATAGCCTAATAGTCTTATGTCATGTGTACGAAAATGCGACACGCATTGCCAACACATATTGTATAGGGCTGCAACTAACGATTATTTTCATAATCGATTAGTTGGGCGATTATTGTTTTGATCGGTTAATAACCCTAAAAAAAAAAAAAAAAAGTGGGTCAAATTGACGTAATTTTCAAGCACAGCGACGGGAAAATTTGGAAACCGAAAACTTCTTAGTCAAAGGAATTTTCAGACAATGTTTGTGGTTTTCGTTCAGAAATGACATTCATTTTAAAAACAGAATGTTAAAAACAAGTGAAAATTTCAAGCAAAATTCTTAGATTCAGCGAATGTACAAAGAGTTTTCGTCTGAATATTTTCATCTGAAAATGGATCTGTGTGACCAGCATAAGGCTCGGTGCACACCTATACAGTTTGCTTTTGATCTTTTTCTGCAGTGCTTTTTGCTGTGCGTTTTGATTTTTGCGCACGTGATTTTACTGCAATTGCTACATTTTTTTTGCATTTTCTTTGGGCAGATTAAAAAACACAAATTGCTGCAAAAACGCATTACATGCTTTTCTGCAGCTTCTCCATTGAAGTATATTGAACCAATAAAGCACCATTTTGCGTTTAAAAGTCCCCGACCCTTTCAGATGTAAACGTGTCCCATAGGAAACCATGTAAATGAACTGTAGTGCGTTTCTGCAAAAAGCACCAATAAACACATAGATGTGAACCAGGTCTAAGACGTTTGGTAACATAATGGGGTTAAAAAAATGAAAATTAGCTCTTTATAGTAGGAAAAAAAGCAGATAATCCCTACTGTAAGGGGTTCATTTTTTTTTTTTTTTTTTTTACTGTAGAACGGTGAAAGTAATATTCACAGCAGCGATTATTTGCTCTTTTTGTACTATAAGGCTGGGTTCACACTGCTGCTGGGGGAGATGCGGATGTGATTCGCACCGCAAATCACATCCGATCTCCGTAGCGATGCGAGTACAGCCATACAGATAGTATGGCTGAATTCGCATCGCTCCCGCAGCAAACTCGCACGGGACCCTTTTTTTGGTCCGCAACAGAATCGGATCGCATGGGGGTTCACACCATGCGATCCGATTCCTGTGCGAGTCGGCAGATCGCACTGCGATATGCGGACGGATCTGGGGGTGTCATTAACATATCATTGACACTCCCAGCCGTCCGCATAGGGCAGTGTGAACTGCCGGCGGGAGTAATGCGATGCGGGAAAACGCAGCGGATTCGCGGCGTTCCCGCATCGCAGCGGTGTGAACCCGGCCTAAAGGGCTAATTTTAGTTTTTTTTAACCCCATTATGTTACTGGCCTATTAATCGATTATAAAAATAGTAATCGATTTAATTTCATAATCAATTAGTTGCCGATTAATCGATTAGTTGTTTCAGCCCTAATATTGTATAGGATAAGTGGCCAGAGCTTTTTTTCTTCAGAGGAACCGATCAGTCGTCGTGTACATATCGTGCATTTAAAAATTTAAAAATGCTGCACTCCTGCTGGCAACACGCCTTGGGGATAGATGTCCGAATAGAAATTGATGAAAGCTTATCTCCATAGTAAATAGGGAGAAAGAGGGAGAGGATGATGGGGTGGGGTTGTGGCGAGAGTCTGGGTCAACTTTCGAGTCAGTTACAGTATATATTTTATGGCCGGGCGTCTATGCGGACACAGGGATCCCACACCTGTTCGAAGGTCACAAGAGTAATATTTATTTTTACTGTAAGAGTTTCCATAAGTTTAACTTCTTGAACGTAGTAAGGCAGGTTATGATACCGTTTGAAAAGGGATTTCAAATGAGTTTTCCTTATAGATCGTGCGAACAGAGGTTTGGTGGGTTGATGCCCAAATTCTGTTCCATTCCTCTGATGTAAATTGTTTAGTCAATATCTGTCTCTATTTTGTCTCATAGTTGTGCTTTAGGTGTGTGTCAGACTGTGGAGTCATCAAGTTGGTATATATCTGAGATTAGTCGCCTGCTTGTTGCTCCTGTAATGCAAAGCTTTTTAAAAGGGGTAGGAGGTGGAGATTGTGCAAAGTGTTTAATTTGCATATAACTGCATAAAGCTCACAAAGGCAATTTGTATTGCTTTTGTATGGTTGTAGAGGACACAAAAGATTTTAACTTGGCGTCTGAGATTGCCTATGTGGAAGAGGAACTTAAAGAGGAAGTAAACCCTGATGAGTTTACTTCCTCTTTGATTCCCTGCAAAGGTAAAGCATAATGGACTACTATGCATCGCATAGTAGTCCATTATGTGTCGCTTACCTGACACAGGAGCCAGCGAAGTCACCGCTGTCCCCTTGTGTACGGAGCCTCCATCTTCTTGGTGGCTCTCGCTGCTCCGGCGCTGTCATTATACGGAGCCGCTATGACGTAACTCCCACGTATGCGCACGGGAGCCGACACTCGCGGCACATTGCCGTTAACAGTGGCACGCTCAGTGCGCCTGCGCCGTAGACAGCGGTGCCTGTCTTTTGGCAAATATCTCCTAAACCGTGTAGGTTTAGGAGATAGTTCTTGGACCTACAGGTAAGCCTTAATCTAGGCTTACCTGTAGGTCAAAGTGGTTTGTAAGGGTTTACAACCACTTTAAGCATCCATGGGATCACCATACGTTGACATCAACGCTCTGTATCGCTGCTCCAGGTGAGTAGCCTCTAATGATCCCTTCACAACATCTCAAGTCAGGTGCCAGCCCAGCTTGTGTGCTGCACAATGGAAAAAAAGGAAGATCCGGACAGCTGCCCTCCAACAGTCTACTTTATTCGGTATTAACATTAAAGCGGAGGTCCACCCTAAAGTGGACCTTCCGCTCATTGGAATCCTCCCCCCCCCTCCGGCGCCACGATTGGCACCTTTCAGGGGGGAGGGGGTGCAGTTACCTGGATAATCCAGGTAACTGCACCCACTTCCGGGATAGCTCTCTGCGGAAAGGGGCGTAGATCTACGCCCCTTTCCGAAAGTCCCCCGCTGCCTGCTGGGAAACACACAGATCCCAGAGGCAGCGGGTCCATCCTTATTGCACAGCGCGACTCGCGCATGCGCAGTAGGGAACCGGGAAATGAAGCCGAAAGGCTCCACTTCCTGATTCCCATACCCAAGATGGCGGCGGCAGCACCAGAGTGACGATCGAGAGATCGGCTTCGGGTGCCGACATCGCGGGCGCGCTGGGCGGGTAAGTGTCCTTATTTTAAAAGTCAGCAGCTGCTGTATTTGTAGCTGCTGGCTTTTAAAAAAAAAACGGCGGACTCCCGCTTTAAGTGCTAGTTCACACCAGATGCAGTTCCGTGCACTTTTTTTTTTTTCTGCACTAAAAATGCATGCACTGTTCTTCATGTATTCCAATGGCTCTAGTTCACACCAGTGCAGTCAGTTTCCGGTACAGAAAAAGGTAGAGCGTGCTGCATTTTTTTTTTTTCTGCACAGAACTGTACTGGAACCTAGCAAACTATATCAAAAACACACTGGAACTGCGCGTGATGTGAACTATAAGCATAAACGGATCCGGAATGTATCCGGAGTGCATTTTTGTGGTGTAAACTGGCCCTAGAAATGCATGCACAGTGTTTTCTATGTATTCCAATGGTTCTCCGGTGCAGAAACTGACTGGAACTGACTACATTGGTGCGAACTAGAGCCATTGGAATACATGGAAAACAAACTACGTGCATTTTTAGCGTAGAAAAAAAGAAAAGCGCACGGAACTGCATCTGGTGTGACTGGCCCTAAAACCAAATGACAGATGGAATACAAGCAGGTAGACCCATTCTACCCATTCTACCTGCTTGTCCCCTACTGTACTTGTTCTATCCATCATTTGGTTTTAAATGTTTATACCGAATAAAGTGGATTGTTGGAGTGCAGCCGTCTGGATCTTCCATCACCATATGGTGGGTGAGGCTATCAAGGATGGCTGGTGGTGTGTAGAGGAATAACATCACAGGGTAGGCATCTGAAATCTGTGTTAATTTCATCTGACATGTTTTCTGGATCTCTTTAGTAAACTTCTATTTGGTAATTAGATTGATATCTCTATACTCAGTGGCTGGGCCCCAAATCATGGAGTTGCAATGCATCAGTGCAATCCCAAATGTTTGTCTTTGACTATTTAATTATAAGAGTATAAGACAGACCAGAACAGCACTAATCTGAGATGAGACACATAGTAGTATTTTATGATATCCGGGAATTCCACTCTGTGGCGTTTACAGTCCTCCCAGGTGACTCAAAGGAGATCACACTGGCGTTTTTTCAAAGTTGTCAGGCGAATTTTGAAACATCCTATTTTCAAACATTTTTCGCTTGTAGGGTGAAGTTGAGGTCCACATCCAATGATGTGTAGGATAGGCCTCTAACACTTATGTTATTGCAAACATAAACAGGGAGTCAGCGCTAAAGAAAAGAAATGGGCAAGTTGCAAAAGGTAAATATACAGTACCCAAACCAACAAAGAAAATAAAGCAGCGCCTCCAACTATAGAATAAAACATGTGCCATCAATTCAGGTTGGTACCAAGTTGGCTGGCGCGTTGAGCTGGGAATTTTCTCTGGCTTTGTTTTACAGGCATTGCCCTTCCATGCGCTTCTTGCTGCAAAGGCCAGTTATAGGTGGGGTCAGTGACCATTTGCTTGTACCGTTGGCATAGGGCAGGGATATGCAATTAGCGGACCTTGCAATTAGTTGCAAAACTACAAGTCCCATGAGGCATAAGAAGACTCCGACAGCCACAAGCATGACACCCAGAGGCAGAGGCATGATGGGACTTGTATTTTTGCAACAGCTGGAGGTCCGCTAATTGCAGATTCCTGGCATAGGGGATGCACTGGACACCTTTGCTGCCATTGTGCTGGGTGTCCCGTGTGCCCCTGTGCCTTTTTAAGGAGGTGTTGGCTCACTCTCCCTTTGCCTATCTATTATAATACATGTGCTTCTACTATGGAGGCTTTCAAAAATGTATGGAGTTAGGACTGGGGACAATAATGGGGTGCCTTGTCGTGTCCTCCACAGCTTACGCATGTATTTCCAAATGTGTGCTTACTATACCTCTGTTTTTAACGCATACTCTTGGGTTAATACAAGGTTGGCTGGCGAGTTAAGTTGGGAATTTCTTTAATTTTGTTTCCCATGACCTTCCATGTGCTCCTTGCTAGGTAAAAGGTAAAGGTAAAGGTAAAATGCTAGTAAAACAATTGTCATGACAAATAAAACGGTGCACATACAAGGAGAGCCACCAGTTCCAAGCATGGGAGTGGCGGCAAGATGTCAGCGTGTAGCTCTTTTCCCAATGTGTTTCATGCAAATGCACGTCGTCAGGGGGACGCGTGACCGCATGTTTTTACTGCCACCCCCAAATTAGAAAATATAGCCTATACCAGTGAAGATGAATCTTGGCACCCCAAATGTTTTGGAACTACATTTCCGATGATGCTCATCTACACTGCAGAGTGCATGAGGATCATGGGAAATGTAGTTCCAAAACATCTGGGGTGCCAAGGTTTGACATCACTAGCCGACACAAGTCCTATTGTAATTTAAGGTTATTAAATATTACTTTTCCCCTTCAATCTGTAGCTCTGTTCTTTTCTGTAAAATACACTTCAGTACCTGCCTACCTGGAGGTGTTCTGTACACAGATGGTGTACAGAACGCCCCCCCAGATATAAAATGTCCTGTGTGATTGACTTATTGAATTTCCCAGAAGTCTGCACTGAGAAACAAATCAGATTTCAAATGTCATTTTTGGTGAGATGCTCCAAAAGGGATGTAGACCCTGAGATGTTCCTCCAGAGCCCTGCACGTGCAGCAACTGATTGATAATAAAATTACTCCCATTGGATTCACATGGACACAGCTGTTTTTTCAGAATAACAAACGGTAGGACTCTGCAATAAATTTTGTTAAAATCCCAGCAATGTACATTGATCGCGTAGAGGGGAATGTTTTTTTTTTTTTTTCCTCTCCCATTCTTCACAAGTGCAACCATGTGGTTGCTGACCACTTACATGGTTTCAAAGACAAACCAGTGTTGATTGAAAATTCATACATAATTTTTTTTTTTTTTGATCCCCATATCAATTTTACACTATAGAGGGCTCTGTGGTGTTTTTTTTTTTTTTTTTCTTGCTTTTTTCCTTTTTTTTCCTTCTTTACACAGCAATTTTTAAAGGTTGTCTTTTCAGAATTATTATTTTTTTTTTTTAATAAACAATTAGTTGTGGTCGGAACATTAGATTAAAAGAAGCAGCGGGCAGAAAACTGCTTGGTGTGAAGCGATATCAGTATTGGTAATTAATACTATGCATGAAATATTAAATTAATCTTTACTGACAGATCAAAATTGTGATGTCTGATAAATGTAATGATGTTTTTCTTTCCAGGAACAAGACTCTTCAGATGGAGAAGATCAAGGCCAGACTGAAAGCTGAGTTTGAGTCCTTGGAGTCTGAGGAACGACATCTAAAAGAGTACAAGCAAGAAATGGACCTTTTACTTCAAGAGAAGATGGCTCATGTAGAAGAACTGAGGCTTATTCATGCTGACATTAATGTGGTATGTATTAGAGCCATTAAAGTACATTTAACCAGTTCCCAGCCAGGCCAATTCTGACATTTCTTTTCAATGCGTTTTGATTAGCTCAGCATGAAAAGAGCTTTCCTGGAGCATTTCAGTTCTTGGTAGTGCAGCTGAAGCAAACCATCAACTATGGGTGGCAAGGCACTGTCAAAAGATCTCTGGGATAAGATTGTGGACAGGCACAAGTCAGGAGATGGATACAAAATTTCAAAGGCTTTCTCAATGCCTAGAAGCACGGTGAAGTCTATTATTAAGAAGTGGATGGTATTTGGTACAACACAGACCCAGCCTGGATCAAGACCTTACTCCAGCCTGGATGAAAGAACCAGGAGGAAACTGGTCAGAGAGGCTACCGAGAGGCTTACAGCAACTGTGAAGCAGTTGCAGGAATTTATGACAAAGGGTGGTCATGTGACAACAATATAAAATTCTCCACAAATGTCGCTTGTAAGGGAGGATTGTGAGAAGGGCCACGTGTAGGCATGACTGAGCTTTGCCAAAATGCACCTTGAAGATTCTGATACTACATGGAAAAAGTTCCGGTCAGATGGGATTAAATTAAAATTGAATTACTTGATTTCAACGCCAAATGATGTCTGGCGAAAATCCATCCAAATAACACCATTCCTACAGTAAAGCATAGAGGTGGTAATATCCTGTTATGGGGGTGTTTCTCTGCAGCGGGTACTGGAGCACTTGTCAGGATAGAAGGAAAAATTGATGGGGCAAAATACCATCAAATTCTTGAGGGACATCTGCTGCCCTCTGCCAGAAAGTTGCCAGTGGGAAGTAGGTTTACCCTCCAAGTTCCAACCTGACAATGACTCAAAGTACAAATAACCACATAGTGGTTGAAGGAGAGAAAGGTCAGAGCCCAGACTTAAACCCCATTGAAAATCTATGGAATGACTTGAAGACTGCAGGCCTCAAACGGTCACCATCAAATTTTACTGAACGTGAGCAGTTCTGCAAAGAAGAGCGGGCAAATGATGCATAGTCTAGATGTGCAAAGTTAGTAGAGACCTATCCCAGCAGACTAAAGGTTTTAACTAAAGCAAAATGTGGTTACACTAGGTAAAAACAGCTGGATAAAACAAAAACGGTGTCTGTTTTCACTTCAGGCTGCAAAGCAACAAAGTGTGATTATTTTAAAGGGGGGGGGGGGGGTGATTCTTTTCTATGTCCACTGTACACTAGCTGTTGGACTTGGAGCTTGAATTTTGGTCAGTAGTGGGTAGAAATTTAATCGTAAGGTACTGAAACTCTTTGGTGACTTTACCACCTAGGTAGGTAAAGGTGTTCACTATTTTAATCCTCTTTATGCAGTCTGGCAGCTCCCTTGCCATGGTATCCAAGGGGAGGTGGGTAGATTAGTCCCAATTAATAACCAAACCTGACTGGGAGCAAAACTCTGAAATCAGGTTCAAGTAGATCAAGGAACAGGATTTGTTACCTAGGAACAGTAATACATCCATGGTTACATACAATGGGCATGTTTAGATGCAGAGCAACAGTGTGCCAACTGTAGATATCTGGGTGATCCACACATTATCACCTCCTGCTCAAATGGATATTCTACCAACCTTAAACAGTTGGTTAATTGTCAAAAAAAAGTTTGGGGGGTCTACCTTGTAGCATGTACCATATATGTTGGTAGGACCATGAGAAGAGTGTGATAGAATGTGGGATCACATTTCCAATATCAACTTTGGACAAGGACACTAACTTTGCAAGACTCTTCAGAAATTCCCAGGATTAGCTGTGAGGGAGGGAGGAATTCCGCCAACAGCTTTCCCTGCTGATAGGACAGTCTACTGAGAAGTTTAAATACACCTGTGTGTCTGTTACTGAATGTAGTCTACCTCACCCTGTGTCATTATGCAAAGAAAGGGGGGTTGTTCTTTGAGTGTATATCTTTGTGTGCCTCTGTTTAAATAAAAAATTCATGTTCCAGTTGAGCAGCCAAAACGAGTACTGCCTAGTTCTTGGTTGCAAGCGGCTGTAACATCTAATATCTATATTCAGACTGGAGGAAGTGGTATATGATGGAAGCACTCAAGCAGAGTGTGGGACGTTCCGTTTCAGTTGCTAAACTTTTTTTAATTTCTATTTTTAGTTTTGGTCATGCTTTATATTTATTCTTATTTTTACTTTGTTTTAGTTTTTGAGAGGGGTACTTTTTACATTTTTCCAATTTCCTCTTTAACCACTTCCCTACTGGCCTATAGTCATATGACGTCCGCAGAAGCACTCTGCCACCCTGGACGGGCATCATATGACGTCCTTTGCTATCCAACGCTCCTGCGGGCCCCCGGGGGGTGAGGCATGTTCCCGGAACACAATCCGTCCCAGATCAGTGTAAAGAGTCAATAGAAATCAGCTCTTTACCACGTGACCAGCTGTGTCCAATCACAGCCAGTCACATGCACTGTCCTCGTGCTCAGTGTGCAAATCGGGGACGAGGCTTGTCACCCTGACACAGCCCATCCCCGATCGCGGTAAAGAGCCAATGAAACTGTGTCCAATCACAGCCGGTCACAGATTGTCAGCCAGTCGCGGTAACTTGCTGTTACCGGGTTCTCCTCCTCACACACTGATCATGTGTGAGGAGGAGATTCTGGTAACATCTAGTTACCAGTTACAATGTACACCCAATCACATCGATTGCCCCCCTCCCTAATAAAGAGGATCTGTCACCAGCCCAACCGAGTACCTGTCACTGGCCCATCTGAGTACCTGTCTCCAGCCCATCAGATTACCCGAGTACCTACCTGCAGCCCATGCCTCATAGAATATGCCTTGGGGTGTTTGCTTTCCAAAATTGAGTCATTTTGTGGATAATTCCATTGTCCTGGTGCTCCAGGACCTTCAAAAGTGCAATAGGAAGGAATAAAATGAGATGTGTAATTTATGCTCCTAGAATGCCTGAAGGTACTACTTCAATGTTGGAACTCTGTATGTGGCCAGGCTGTGTAAAAGTCTCTCACACATGGAGTATCGCCATACTCGGGAGGAGTAGAAGAATATATTTTGGGGTGTGATTTATTTTTTTTATTTTTTTTGCTACGTACATGCTGTGTGTTAGAAATATCATATAAATTGACCACTTTCTGTAAAAAAAAAAATAAAAAATAAAAAAAATTTCATTTTCTTTCCACTTATTTCGAAGACTTATGGAAAGAAATGAACCGTTCAAAAGACTCATCATGCCTCATAGAATATACGTTGGGGTGTTTTTTCTTTCTAAAATGGGGTCATTTTGCGGGCAATTTCATTGTCCTGGTGCTCCAGTGCCTTCCAAAGTGTGATAGGTTGTTAGGAAATTTTAGAATGTATTTTGGGGTGTAATTTTAAGTATGCATATGCGGTGTGTGAGAAATAACTTGTTATGACAATTTTGTGTATAAAAAAAATTAAAAAAAGAATTTCTTTATTTTCCCAAGAATTGTGGGGAAAAAATGACAACTTCAAAAAACTCACTATGCCTCTAATGCCCCATACACACTATCAGATTTTCTGCCGATTTTTTTTTCCCTTTAGGTTTGCCATGTAGTAGAAGGGCCTTCTTGACCACATATATTTTATGGTTTTGGTAAATCTGAAGGAAAAACTCAGCAGAAAAACTGGTAGGGTGTATGGGGCTTTATACTAAATATACTTTCCAAAAAGGGGTTATTTGAGGGGTATTTTCAGTTTCCTGACATTTCAGGGCCTCAAGAGTTGAGATAGGCCAGTGATGGTGAACCTTGGCACCCCTGATGTTTTGGAACTACATATCCCACGATGCTCATGCACTATACAGTGTACTGGAGCATCATGGGAAATGTAGTTCCAAAACATCTGGAGTGCCAAGGTTCGCCATCATTGAGATAGGCCGTCGGTCCATCAGGTGTATTAAATTTTCAATGATTTGCACCATAACTTCTAGACTAAGGCTGGCCATATATTATACAATTTTCTTCTATAGATTTACCAAAACCATATAATATGAGGTCAAATCTAAACACTTTCAATTTGTGTGCAATCAGGCAGGTCCTTCTACTACGCAGTTGAAGGTAAGTCTAAAGGAAACTGAATAAGAAAGTTGTATGGTGTATGGCCAGCTTAACTTTCACATAGACCAAATAATATACACTTATTTTGGGTTATTTTTACCAAAGATATGTAGAAGAACACATTTTGTCCCAAATTTATGAACAAAAATTACTTATTTGCGAAATTCTATCCTAGTAACTATTTTTTTTTCTATCTTTGTTTTTTTTTTTTCAAAATGTTCGCCCTTTTTTTTTTTTTTTTTTTTTTTTTCACTTGTGTCGCAAAAAATAAAAAACCCTGTGGTTATTATTAAATACCACCAAAAGGAAAGTTCTATTTGTGTGAAAAAAAAAACAATGAAAATTGTGTTTGGGTACGGTGTAGCATGTCTGTGTAATTGGCATTGAAAATGCAAGAGCGCTGAAAGCTGAAAATTGATCTGGGCAGGAAGGGTGTATAAGTGCCCGGTATTGAAGTTGTTAATTGATTGGGAGTCAGATGCACTTTAAAATTCATGCCAACACATGATCCATTATTTGCCACACATGAAGAAAACCAGAAGTGGCTGCTAGCTATACAAATCCATTTCTATTTTTTCAGTCGTGAGGCACCCCAGTTCGCCCTCCTTCCCTCTCCCCCTCTTCAGTCTTCACATGTTTGCTTGATAATAAATCGCCACCTTGGCCCATGATGTATTATACTGTATATCCTTCCTACCACAGGGATATCCTTACCTCCATGACTAAGCCCCGTGGGTGGGCCGAAACATTAAGCCTTTGAATTTTTATCAGGGCCAGTTTAGAAGATAGAAACCCAGTCCAGATGCGTTCCAGGTGCTTTTCTGCATGCGCGTTTTTGATGCAGTCCAGTACTTCCTTTTTTTTTCTGTAAATGAGGACAAGTTGCAGTGCATTTTTTTGGTGCATTTAGGTGTATTTTTGATGTGTTTATGCCCTTGTACACTCGGTCGGACATTCCGACAACAAAATCCATCAGATTTTGTCCGAAACTGGTGTTGCATACACACGGTCGGACAAAGTTGTCGGAAAATCCAATCGTACGTAACGTGATGACGTTATTTCGTTACAATGGGACTACGTTCAGGCTAGTAGCCAATAGCTTTGGTCCAGGAATTTGATCTGAGCATGCGTGGCACTTTGTCCGATCGGAATTCTCTACACCCAATCGGACAAAGTCCGATCGGATCATGTTGTCGGAAAGTTTTATAGCCCAGCTCTAAAACTTTGTCGGTCGGATACTCCGACAGAAACAGTCCGATGGAGCCCACACACGGTCGGATTATCCGATAACACGGTCCGATCGGACATTTTCCGTCAGAATGTCTGACCGTGTGTACAAGGGCTAAGTGTTTCAGTGCAGGAAAAATGCAGCATGTTCTACTTGTTTTTTTTTCCTCTGGAACTGCAAGCACTGGTGTGAACTATGCCATTGAAAACCATATAACCTTCCATGCGTTTTTGATGCAGAACAAA
Organism: Lithobates pipiens; assembly: GCF_037356315.1. NCBI lineage: Eukaryota > Metazoa > Chordata > Amphibia > Anura > Ranidae > Lithobates > Lithobates pipiens. The sequence goes on along the minus strand of NW_027507685.1, from coordinate 6,728,691 downwards.
AACGCACTGGACTGCACGTGGTGTGAACTGGCCCTCAATGAATACAAGGTTTCCTGTGATTGGCTGAGGTGGAGATTGTGATGGCATCTGTCTGTCTCTCCAATCCAGCCAATGAGAGGAAGCATTGTATGTATTTTTACTAAATAATAATAAAAATTGTTTTTTTTTCAGGATACTGTGCAATTGGTAATTTAATTGAAACTGTAATTGTTATTGATTTGCATTCTGTAGATGGAAAACACAATCAAACAGTCAGAAAATGACCTGAACAAACTTTTGGAGTCTACACGTCGCCTACATGAGGAGTACAAGCCACTGAAGGAGCACGTGGATGCACTAAGAATGACTCTAGGACTACAGAGACTACCAGACCTGTGTGAGGAGGAGGAAAAGCTGTCTTTGGAGTAAGTCCGAGTATTGCCATATATCCTTTTGACATTTATACTTGCTTATGATTTCTAATTTCTCTTTTCACATATAGTATATTGCACCATTTACACTCTGAGTGATATTATATTAAGAAAAATAACAAACGCCTATCCTGTAACTTTAAAATATTTAAATTGGTATTAAACTCTAAAACCAAAAATGTAATATATTGCAGCTTATCACTCATTACATGTAGTGGTTGCATTAGTTTTCTTTTAAGCGTTTTTCCCCCTCTGTTTTCACCTAATGATCTGCCCAGTAATGCACCTCCTGTATTAGATCACCCCCACACTGGATGAAGGAGCACGGGGGGGGGGGGGCATGTTTGGACGGCAGCATTGTTAGTCTGGGAGAGGGGACTGTTAGATGGACTAGCAGATTTAGATACTCTAACACATTAAAGCCAAACTCCGGATAACACTTTTTATAAGCAGTTACAGCAAACTTTCTTTTTTCCCCGTTTGAGAGAAAGGCTTTACATAAATAAAAGCTGATCATTGAAAGCACACTGTCAGTGGTAAATGGTTTGTCTCAACCCTCTCACTGCTACATCTGTTGAAAAATCACAGACTTCCTGTCAGGATCACCAGGTGCAAATAAAGGAAAGAGCCTAAAAAAGAAACCAAATGCAGCCATTGAATCTAAGAATTGTTTACCTGCATGCAATATCAATGTTTGTGTCTAGGTTTAATAACGCTTTAAAGAATTATTTTTATAAATAAAAAAATTACATTCTGCCTTGACTGCTCCACAAAACCTGGAGAGAGAGAAGAAATTGGTGATTCTCTTTGTTCTCAGGAGAACCTGGTTTGCAGACATACTCAGACTGCTAGGAGTAGACCCCTGGCCTCCTACAAACAGGCCAGATATGCTCTCTTAGGGTCCCTTACAACACCCTGTTCTTCCTTGGGACCCTAATCTGAATCTCTCTACCCTGCAGAAAACACCCCTTGAACCAAATGTTGAATGATCACTAATGTTAAGTAGCCTTCTTGGTTGCCATCACATCTGTCAGGCGTGTCCCTGAGCTAGCAGCTCTATCTTCTAAGTATCGATTTCTCATTCTTTACAAGCACAAAGTAGTCTTGTGCCCAAAACCCCCTTTTCTTCCTAAGGGTGTACAAGTCTTCCACCTCAATGTAGACCTAGTCCTTTCCTCTTTGTGCCCTCCTGCCAAGCACTAGCCCTTTGCCAGGTCATGAGGGTAGGATGAAGAAATTAGTGTTTGTGTGTTTTTTTTTTTGTTTTGTTTTGTTTTTTAATGACTTCTTACTATAATAAACACTCTAAGCTGGCCGAAAAGAGCAACACCACAGAGAGTGAATTTACTGACTTTTTTTCTTTTCTTATGTGTAATTCAAACCATGAAAATTCTAAACTACTAGGGAAATTGAATATCATGGTGTGCAGTAACCTGTGGCAGTCAAACAAAATGTAGTTTTCAGCAGCCTAGACTAGTTTAAGTATATGAAATCTAATTTCTGGTTAATTGCTGTAATTATCGTACACCACAGTTTGTTTTTTTTTCCAAGTTTTGAAAAAAATTATATACCGTACCTAATGCACAGTCTACAAACTATTTAAATGTTCCATTTATTACAAAACCCCACCACGACATATCAGTAATATTGCTTGCCCATAATAAAATCTCAGGCACTGGCAAAGCCTTTTTTAAATTCCTGTTTTTTCTATTTATTTTTTTTTTCTTCAGTACATCATTAAATGCTTCTGCTCTTATGTCTTGTTGCAGCTACTTTGAAAAACAGAAAGCTGAATGGCAAACAGAGCCCCAGGAACCACCTATACCAGAGTCCCTTGCAGCAGCAGCTGCAGCAGCGCAACAGCTACAAGTAGCTAGAAAGCAGGACACCCGACAGACGGCCACCTTTCGGCAACAACCACCTCCTATGAAGGTATCCTGTTTTTTTTTTTATTTTTTTTATTTTTTTTCCCCTCACCCCCCCTATTCTTAAGTCTATCATTGTTTTCAGACAGGTAATGTCAGGTGGGGTCTCTTTTTTTTTTTTTTTTCTCTGTTCAGATACTCTCCCCGTGGAAAACAGTCCTGTGTTTTGCATAGGGTGGTTCTAATAAGATGTCAGTGCTTCTGTTTGCATCATTGCATTGTGATTTCATGGTACCCTGGTGGTACTGTCAGCACTGTATTATAATGTATGTAGTTGGGCTTTAAATTAGCTTTCTTTTATTCCTTTTCACTACTGTAAGTCTTGTTCTTTGGTCTCGTTCCTGGCCGTTTTTTTTCTTTCTTTTAAGCTTAGCTCATTAGATCAAGCTTAAAAAGCTTAGATCAAGCATTAGTATCTGTCACTTAACCACTTAAGCCCCGGAAGGATTTGCCCCCTTCCTGACCAGAGCACTTTTTGCGATACGGCACTGCGTTGTTTACTGACGTTGCACCCCCACAAATAGAGCTTTCTTTTGGTGATATTTGATCACCTTCTGCGAATTTTAGTTTTTGTGCTATAAACAAAACAATAAAAAAAAAAAACAGTTTTTTTATTTTTTGCTATAATAAATATCCCCGAAAAATTGTACAAACAAATTTCTTCATCAGTTTAGGCTGATATGTATGTATTCTTGTACATATTTTTGGTTAAAAAATCGCAATAAGCTTATATTGATTGGTTTGCGCAAAAGTTATAGCATCTACAAAAAAGGAGATGGATTTATGCCATTTTTACATTTTTATTATTTATTTTTTATTAGTAATGGCGATCTGTGATTTTTATCATGGCTGCCACATTATAGCGGACACTTTTGACACTATTTTAGGACCACTGTCAGTTATACAGCGATCAGTGCTATAAAAATGCACTGATTACTGTGTAAATGACACTGGAGGGGAAGGGGGTTAAACACTAGGGGGCGATCAAGGGGTTAAGTGTGTTCTAGGGAGTGATTCTATGTGTGGGGGGGGGGGGGGCTACCACTGACATGACAACGATCACTGCTCTCGATGACACGGAGCAGTAGATCCCTGTTATGTCACTAGGCAGAACAGGGAAATGCCTTGTTTACATAATCATCTCCCCGTTCTGCCACTCCATGGGCCCCTGGCTGGCATAGTCTGTGGGACCCGTGAGCAAGGTCACGAAGTACGCGGCTCCCACAAGCTCCCACAATGCCCCAATTTAAAGGGGACCTACCTGTACGCCCATTTTCCCAGCCGTGCCATTGTGCCAACATACACTGTCGTGTGCTGGTCGGCATGTGGTTAAAGTGACTCTAAAGGCAGAAGGTTTTATATCTTTATGCATTAAGATGATAAACCTTCTGTGTGCAGCAGCCTCCCTAATAATTACCTGAGCCCCATCTCGATCCAGCATGACCGGGCTGTCCCGGACTCTCCCTCCTGATTAGCTGAGACACACCGGAGCCATTGGCTCCTGCTGCTGTCAATCGGTCAGTGAGCCAATGAGGAGAGAAAGGGACACAGAGCAAAGGCTCAGCTTGGCAGGAGGGTGGGGCCAGGAGCACCGGGGAGGGGCCCGAGAAGAGGAGGACCTGGGCTGCATAGAACAGTTAAGTATAACATGTTAATTAAAAAAAAAATGTATGTATGTATGTATATATATATGTGTGTGTGTGTGTGTGTGTGTGTGTGTATATATATATTTATATATAATATATTTATTTAAAAAAAAAAAAAAAAAAGACATTTAAAGTGGTTGTAAACTCTCTTACATATACCCATGGAAGTGACTGACCACAGAGATGAGACAAATCCTCCTACATAATTTGTACCTGTTTATCTGCAGTCTTCTCACTTCTACAGCTGTTCAAGGTCCAGAATTTATAAAGTTTGAGCCATCACAAAACAGGTGGCGCAGAGCTCAGTGAGGAGAGTTCTGAGAGTTGTTCGGAGGGAAGGAACGCACCCCCTTATCACAGCACACAGGAACAGAGCTAAGACTGTCAATCAGCTGGAGCTCCTCCCCTGTCACCTTTTTTTCTTTTGGTGTCAGGAAAACTTTTCAGAAGGATTTCATGCTGATAGCAGAGTAGTGTAGCAACAGACAGAATTACACTTAGTGCTCTTAATTGATACAAGTACACACTATAGAAGGGTACACTATGTTCAGATTTCATGTCTGAGGCTTACAGCCACTTTAACTTGATAATAGTAATTTTTCTGTTAAACGGTGAATCTGAGAACGAGGTATACACACAGGTAAACGTTCTTGGTTCTCTAATTGCAAGGTTAATTTTATGTTCTCGCGGCAAGGAGAATTTTACATTTGGATGTCTATAGTCTCATTGCAGTCGCAAATAGGTGAATTTCTTTATTCAACTACTGTTTAGGTCCTTCTGTTTTTTTTTTTTTTTTTTCTTTTCTTATTGATGTGACTTTCCTTCTTTTAAAATGGTACTTATTATTTTATATTTTCTTTTCCAGGCCTGCTTATCCTGCCACCAGCAGATACACCGCAATGCACCAATCTGCCCACTGTGTAAAGCAAAAAGCCGTTCTCGGAATCCAAAGAAGCCAAAACGGAAACAGGATGAATAGAATGACCTGATTCCTGCTTCAAGCCCAAATACTCCTTTTACCCCAACTTCCGTCTAGTACCAATGTAACCGTGATTGCCCCAGTTCCTGTGCAAACTTGAACTAAACGTGTGGTGTTTTCTATTTCGTGTGTTGTAAGCACAACGGGGCTTGTTTCATTATGATGGCACAGTTACAATGTAAAACCAAGCTGCTAACTAAAGCCAAAACTAATATGGCTGCTGTTTTGCTGTAACTTTGCCACAATCCTACATTCCCAGTGTTTGTTGTACCTTTTTTGTTAAAGAGAAAGAAAACTGAATTATTGACGTTTTTGGTGCTATTTTCACTTTTATGCTCTCTGAACAAAGCTTTCCATTGCTAGCAGAGGATATCTGTGCTATTACTGAACACAAACGGACTGCTACAAAATAATTCTTTTCCAGCATTTCAGTTTCATGTTTCTAGTAAGCAAATGGGTCAGTTAAATAAAATGGAAGCTGTTCATATAAAATGTACTGTGTGCTTGTGTGTAAGAGAGGGTTTTAATTTTGTCATATTAATGGTATAGAAATGAGTCATTTCTAAAGTGCAGCCAAATTCACAAACCGAAAAATCAGCACAGGGGACATACCTTACAGTCAGTAGGCTGTGTCCCTTGTTCTGATTCCTCTGTTGGTAGTGTCCACCTTTTCCTCCTGGCTGCTACATTCATAGAAGCCGAACTAGAGCTTCTGTGAATGAGAAGGGATCTCTGAATGGAGGGGTGGAGCTATTCATAGAAGCCTTCGAAGGGCTTCTTTAAAGGGGTTGTAAAGGTAAATGTTTTTTTCACCTTAATGCATTCCATGCATTAAGGTGAAAAAACATCTCACACTGCGTTCACCCCCAGTCCCCCCGTTTTTACTTACCTGACCCCTCGAAAGTCCCACGCTCGCCCCCGCCGCCCTCTTCGCCAGCTGATTGGCTGGAGTGGATGGATTGAAAGCAGCGCAGCCATTGGCTCTCGCTGCTGTCAATCACATCCAATGACGGGCGGGGGCGGGGCCGTGTGATAGAGCGAGCGGCTGTATCATGGGAGGACGCCCGCAGGTGCTTCTCGCCATGCGAGGGAGCTCGCATGAAAGTGAGAAGTACCTGCGGGAAGAAGCAGAGACAGCCGCCGAGGGACCCAAGAAGAGCAGGTTTGGGGGGCCACTCTGTGCAAAACGAGCTGCACAGTGGAGGTAAGTATAACATGTTTGTTATTTTTTTTACTTTACAATCCCTTTAACCACTGGAGCCCCAGAAGGAAGGATTTACTCCCTTCCTGACCAAAGCACTTTTTTGCGATTCGGCACTGTGTCGCTTTAACTGGTAATTGCGTGGTCGTGCAACATTGCACCCAAACAAAATTGACGTCCTTTTTCCCCACAAATAGAACTTTCTTTTGGTGGTATTTGATCACCTCTGCAGTTTTTATTTTTTGTGCTATAAACATAAAAACGGCGACAATTAAAAAATTTTTTTTGCTATAATAAAAAAAAAAATAAAAAAAAAATATATATATATATATATATATATATATAATAAATATATATATATATATATATATATAATTTTATTGTACACAAAATTTTTCCTCAGTTTAGGCCGATATGTATTCTGATACATATTTCTGGTAAAAAAAAAATTGCAATATGCGCATATTGATTGGTTTGCGCAAAAGTTTTATAACGTCTACAATATAAGGGATCGTTTTACGGCATTTTTATTGTTGTTTTTTATTTTTTTATTAGTAATGGCAGCCATCTGCAATTTTTATTGTGACTGCGACTTTATGGCAGACTCATCGGACACTTGACACTGTTTTGGGACCATTGTCTTTTATACAGCGATCAGTGCAATAAAAATGCACTGAATACTGTGTGAATGACACTGGCAGGGAACGGGTTAAACACTAGGGGGTGATTTAAGTGTGTCCTAAGGACAGATTCTAACTGTGGGGGGGGTGAGCTACTAGTCTCAAGACAGCGATCACTGCTCCTGATGACAGTGAGCAGTGATCTCTGTCATGTCACTAGGCAGAATGGGGAAATGCCTTGTATACAAAAGTATCTCCCCATTTTTCCACTCTGTGACACGATGGCGGATATCAAGTTCAAAGGACCCGGGGGGTCACTGAGCATGTGCCCACAACGCCGCTTCTTCGAGGCGACGTACCTGTATGCCCATTTGCCCAGCCGTGCCATTGTGCCGACGTATATCATTGTGCGCTGGTCGACATGTGGTCAAATGGAGCAGGTGGGAGGAAAGGGCAGTCATAGCTGGTCTTTCTTAAAGAGAGCCTGTGGCAGCACCTTAGTTGTGTTAATTAAAGGATGTTTTGTTTTTGCATTAAATTAAAAAGACGTCTCGCTCACTGTTCTGTGCAATGGTATTGCACAGAGCAGTCCCTTACAACCCCTCCGTGCCCTCCCCACAGGAGTTTCACAGCAGCAGAAGCCATAGGCTCCCTCTGCTCTCTGTGTATCCTGTGAGATCAGGAAGTGAGAGGAGCGGTGCTGCAGCCCATACAGCACTGGAGCGGAGGGAAGAGCCAGGTGAATGCTTAGGGTTGGAACAGGTTATTTTGTAACAGGTGTTTTTTGGTTGTTAAATTTGGGTGTTAAATTGGTTGTAAACCCCTTTACAACCACTTTTTACTACAGGTAAGCCTATAATGAGGCTTACCTGTAGCTACCGTAGATATCTCCTAAACCTGCACAGTTTAGGAGATATCCCCTGTAACAGTGCCGACGTCATTGGCACATGGGCACTGAAGCAACGGCTTGTTCGCGCCGTTGCTTCAGCTGACCTGCTGTTACTGGCGGCTCCCACTTGCATACGCCGGAGTGACGTCATTGCGGCTCTCGCCAATCACGGCACCGAAGCTCGCAATACTCGTAAATAACTCTGGGAGACATGTCACCGGGCAGAGAAGTAGGTCGGGACTGTTGTGGGGGCTTAGATCTAAGCTATTTCATAATGCATACAAGCTTGTTATGGCTTTTTGTCTTGCAAAAGTTTTTTTTTTGGGGGGGGGGGGGGGGTTACAATTACTTTAGGGTAGAAAATGGTTTGACTTTAAAACCACTTTTTAATATGCCCCACACCTGAAAATTACAGCAGGGTGTGGGGTTGGATGGAGGAGGATTTTTACGAACAGTGGAGAAATCGGCACAAGGGACACATCCTACTGAATATTAAGTGTTACGTACTTTGTGCTGATTTCGCAGTTTTGTGATTATGGCTGCACTTTGATGAGTGGTGAACTGTCTCAAAGAAGGTCTGCAGTCACAACATACACATTATTTTTTACAGCATCAGCATTGTAATAGCAATACCAACAATAGTTATATTTGACAATCCAATATAAGCTTAGTCGAAAAATCATCTTTTGTATGGTAAATGCCGGCCATCTCTTTCCAAAACTTCCTAGATTTCCTGCGTTCTTTACATATTCTTGTCTGCTAGTTTCTATCTCTAAAGACTACTGTACATATTGTATCGGATGATGCCTTGCAACCTGCAAGCACTGATTATTGTACTGGCTGCGCCTTCTGGAACTCCTCCTCTCAGCACCTCTGTAGTTCAGAAGACAGGCTTTGTGAATACTATGACACAGCAGTGACTACTCACAGGGTATAGTGCAGTGATGGCAGAGGCGGCTCTTTAATTAGGCAAATTAGGCGATTGCCTTAGGCCTCGCCCACAGAAAGGGCCTCGCCGTTGCGCAATTGCCTAATTTGCCTTTCAGGTGTTGTGCTGTTGTTGTGTACAATGTGGGGCACTGGGACTCGCAAGTGGCGGGGTGAGTGGGCGGCGGGCACGCTGCACACAGCTGCGGTGTAGAGTGAGCTGATCCACCGCCGCGCTCCGCGGTGGTGGAACGAGTAGGGGGGATAACACTAATGTGCACAGTCGCTCGACATCATGGTGGTGGATGGTGTGGGCATGGTCATGCTGCCTGCGTCCAATAGCAGGCTCGACTGCTGCAGCGCCGTCCTTCGAGTCCTAGCCCTTCCCCTAAAGTCGGCGACGGCGGCCCCAGTGCATGGCGGGAATTGTAGTTCTCCCACAGAGCACAGGCACACAGACTTCAACATGGCCGTCTGGTGCCTGTGCTCTGCAGAGACTACAACTCCCAGAGTGCACTGCAGGGCAGAGAGAGAACATTGTGTGTTGCTTCTCTGAGTCCTGCTACCAAAGTCACCAAGGCGAGGAGCAGGAGCAGGTTGTAATGTCAAGTTAGAATATAGCATTTACTTAGCCAAAAGCACGATATTATATATATATATATATATATATGCACTATAATATATATATATATATATATATTATATAAAGCACTACTATTATTTATTTATATATATATATATATATATATATATATATATATATATATATATATATAAATATGTAAATTGTACTTGCTCCAATGTAATGTCAGAATTTGTTAGAATACAGCATTGACTTGTCGAAAGCACAATATTTTATATATATATATTTATTACTACAACAATGCACCCCCAAGTCAAAGACCATATTATCTCTGCATGGGCTTTAAAGAGGGATTCCACCTACAAAAAAAATATTAAAAGCCAGCAGCTATAAATACTACAGCTGCTGACTTTTAATAAATCATTTTAATAAATCTGCGACCCACCCGAAGTGGGTGTAAATACCTGTCTTTGACAGGTATCTCCACCCCCCTCCCCCCTGAAAGGTGCCAATTGTGACACCGGAGGGGGGGAGGGTTCCGATCAGCGGAGGTTCCACTTTAGGGTGGAACCCCGCTTTAAGTCATATTATGAATTCTTGGAGGGGCTTCTTCATTCATGGCAAAGTGCTTCTTTTCTCAAATTAATAATAGTTCATGTATCATGTACAGTTTTATTTTCCCACATTGTAAAAATAACTTGTCATCTGCTTTACTGAGGTTTTGGTTTGCCTGGATCAATAGGATTAAAATAGTTCCACCATACTGAAGGTTGGTTCTCTTATTCTCTTTGGACTTTAGTAGCTTTTGATGGCACAGTGGCTTTGTTTGATGGGCACAGTGGCAGCAATTGATGGGCACAGTGGCTGCGTTTGATGGGCACAGTGGCTGCGTTTGATGGGCACAGTGGCTGCGTTTGATGGGCACAGTGGCTGCGTTTGATGGGCACAGTGGCTGCAATTGATGGCACAGTTTGCTTGCACCCCCCCAAAAATTTTGAGCACCAGCCACCACTTGTTGAATGACAGGCTGAGGGCATGTACATTTCAGTTGAATGCCATTTAATGAGACAGGCTGTCGTTCAAACTGGAGGGCTTATTTTATTTTTTATTTTAATTATTTATCTTGCTGCTTATCTTGCTCATTCTGCTTTCAAAATTAACGCCAGGCAAACATCTATTCACACACATATGTGAAATGTTTACTCTACCAAAAGATTTATAATTCTGTGCAGATATTTTTGTCATTCATATTCCTCTGCCAGACAGTACACCCAGAATGGTTTACCAGTACCACCTTCTCTATTACAGTTAAGTAATACAGCAGTGTTACCCTCTCCATAAACCTGCTGACGATGAAGAAGCATTAGACTGTTAAGTTATCAATTATGCTCATTCTGTTGTTATCATGGCTGCACAGTCTCTGACCGTCTCCTGTATCATTGTCCACACAATCTCTGACCATTTCCTGTATCATTGTCTGCACAGTCTTTGACCATCTCCTGTATCATGGCCAGACAGTCTGACCATCCCCTGTATCATTGTCCGCACAGTCTCTGACCGTCTCCTGTATCATTGTCCGCACAGTCTCTGACCGTCTCCTGGAGCATTGTCCGCACAGTCTCTGACCATCTCCTGGAGCATTGTCCGCACAGTCTCTGACCATCTCCTGGAGCATTGTCTGCACAGTCTCTGACTGTCTCCTGTATCATTAGAATAATTGGTTAGAGAAATTTATAGAAACTGTAAATTCATAGTTCATAGGATTTAAGTTAATATATGCACATTTATACAGTTCATTTTTATCATTTTTATAATATTTTTCCCATTATGGGCGTGAATGGGGCCTCATGTCTAAGTTTTGCCTAAGGCCTCACAAAGTCTAGAGCCGCCTCTGAGTGATGGCGAACCTTGGCACGCCAGATGTTTTGGAACTACATTTCTCATGATTCTCAACTACACTGCAGAGTGCATGAGCATCATGGGAAATGTAGTTCCAAAACATCAGGAGTGCCAAGGTTCGCCATCACTGGTATAGTGAATACATGTCAGAATTTAAGAAAATAAGGGTTCAATTCTCTAAACTTTATTGCATGCGATATTTAGGTCACGTGACATTTTTCAACCTATCGCATGCAATATATTAAGATTCAGTTCTCTGTCTTGCAAGATGTGGTAGATACCTTGAAAACAGTAAATACGGCATGCAATGATGTGATGCACAGTAAACCTCAATCCATGAAAACAAAAGGGCGCTAATTAGCACATGGCTATAGCTGGCGTTCTTTTCTATCAGGTGGCCGGAGTGTTCATTTCAGGTCAAAAGAATGTAGCTTTTTGAGACTACGCTGCTAGAGTTTAAACCAATAAAGGCAGAGAATCTGAAAAAGAGGAAGAGCAGTGGTAATATGTAAATGCTCCTTTCATGTTAACACATTACTAGATTACTTTTTTTTGAGGTAGACACTGTGAAAAAGTTCAGGTTGAAGAAGCTGCTAATAATGTTACTCTACACCAGTGATTCTCAAGCAGGGTTCCTCCCAAGGTTGCTAGGGGTTCCTTCAGCATTGGGCAATTTCTGCCTCTCAGATAAGTTCCCACTGACACCACTGATCATTTTAGCTATCTATAAGGAGGTAATTCTTCCCAATGACCACAAGTGTAAGGACTGGGGATGCACCGAATGGGTTTTTTGGTGCCGAAACCGATACCGAAAATGAAAAATACACTAGGCCGAAAACCGATACCGAAAATGACTGTTTTTAAAAAATATTTTTATACAGGAGGTGGTCAGAGACTGGGGACATGGTACAGGAGGTGGTCAGAGACTGGGGACATGGTACAGGAGGTGGTCAGAGACTGGGGACATGGTACAGGAGGTGGTCAGAGACTGCATGCATGGTACAGGAGGTGGTCAGAGACTGCATGCATGGTACAGGAGGTGGTCAGAGACTGCGGACATGGTACAGGAGGTGGTCAGAGACTGCGGACATGGTACAGGAGGTGGTCAGAGACTGCATGCATGGTACAGGAGGTGGTCAGAGACTGGGGACACGGTACAGGAGATGGTCAGACTGAGGACACTGTATAGGAGATGGTCAGAGACTGGGGACACGGTACAGGAGATGGTCAGAGACTGGGGACGTGGTACAGGAGATGGTCAGAGACAGAGGACGTGGTACAGGAGGTGTCCCCCATTGCAGCCAGTGTGCCCCGTTGTCGCAGCCAGTGTGCCCCGTTGTCGCAGCCAGTGTGCCTCATTGTTGCAGCCAGTGTGCCTCATTGTTGCAGCCAGCCTGTGCAGGGAAGAGAGCCGCCTCCGCCGCCTGTTTGATCACAGCGCCGGGAACATCACAGCTTTCATTTCAATAGCTGTGTGTTCCCGGCCGCGCGCCGTCACACGCAGCCCCTCCCCCTTGTCCGGGCACTTTGATAGACAGATCATCCGTCCAATCCTGCGGATGATCTGTCTCTAAGTGCCTGAACAAGGGGGAGGGGCTGCGTGTGACGGCGCGCGGCCGGGAACACACAGCTATTGAAATGAAAGCTGTGATGTTCCCGGCGCTGTGATCAAACAGGCGGCGGAGGCGGCTCTCCTGCGCTATACACCCCCCATGATGGGCGTCACCAGGGGCGGGGTGGGCGGAGCCCCGCCCCCACCCAGGCCACGCCCCATTTTCGATTCCATTATCGTCCGTTTTTCCCTTTCGGCAAATTGCGGTGCGTCACTAGTAAGGACCATTCTTCCCAATGACCATCACACTAATGTACCATGAGTTGTAGATTTCTAATTTTTAGAAGGGGTTCCTCGAGACCGGAGAACTATTTTAAGGGTTCCTATGTGTTGAAAAGGTTGAGAAAGGCTGCTCTACAGTGAACCATGTGTTAACCTTGACTCCATCACACAACATAGTAAAGCTATACCATGACAAAGCTATTAGCAGTTTTTTTTTTCCTCCAAGCCATCCTAGCAAATGGTTGCTGGTGAGGTGATGGGGAATTCCCAGGCCTTGTTTTCCAGCATGATGTTCTATCTGGCTTTAAGAGAATTGCCCTAAAGTACATAGGTTTCCCATCAACCAGGCAAGTTATGGAATTAAGTAATTCTATGCCATGTATGCCTATTGTAATGGGATTGATTGCACCACCTGAAAGGCGCATGTTTACAGAAACCATAAAGCCTAGCTTTCCCGCAGTATTCAAGTTGTCTGTGACGCACAGATGCTTATTCACAATGTTGTCACTAGAATTCTCAAGCTGTTTACCTGACACTCGCATTTTGTGGCAATCTCAGCTATATGAAGACATAAAAATGGAACACTAAGACCCCTTTCACACTGGAGGCATTTTTCAAGCACTTTAGCACTAAAATAGTAAATGTAAATCTGAAAAAAAGCTTCATATGCAATCCAAGTGTGGAAGCCCGAGTGCTTTCACACTGGGACGCTGCGCTGGCAGGACATCAGAAAAAGTCCTGCAAGCAGCTTCTTTGCAGCGGTGAATACACCACTCCTAAAGCGCCCCTGCCCATTGAAATCAATGGGCAGCGCTGCCTTGCGAGCGCTTTTAACCTTTTATTCAGCCGCTGGCGGGGGTTAAAAGCGCCGCTAAAAGTAGTGTTGCTTTACCGCCGATGCTCGTGCGATTGACGGTGTGAAAGGGCTTTTAGTTGAGGCTGGCTGCTTGGTAAGATATATTTTTATATTATTTAATTAGTTCCATAGACTAATAGGCCCAAACAATTCATGTAACACCATTTATGATCTTTGTAAAGGCTATTCGTTACTGAATAGTCTGATACAATCTGATAATAATGTATAATGCATTTTATATTCATTGACAATGTAGTACAATGGTCTATGTACATACATACCACTTAAATGTAGAGCTGAGGGGTTTTTTTTCATCACAAATTTCTAAATCATCAGATTTCCTGAGTTGAACATGTCCTGTAGAAATTGGGAAGAGATTCATGTAGCATATCTTTTTTTGCATGTAAATAATTTAGGAGACATCTACTACACGTGGCATATCAATGCTTACCCCAGGGTAGGGGCCATGTTTACCTACCCGTGAGTGAATAATTATTCCATGCATCCCCTTTCATGCTGTTACTTCCATGGATATCTGTTGATATGTACCATCCTCACAGACACAGCTGCTGCACTGACATTTGTGGTGTGGGCATACAGATCCAAAAGCATTGTGCAAATTTGGGGCCCTGCACTCCCATGAATGTAAAATTGGAAACAGTCACTTCTCGTGTAGCTGCGGCATCCCAATAGACATATTAGTAAGACTGACTGCTCATATGGGGGAGCTTCCCAGCACAGGTAAATCTGGCCCTGCCATGTATTATGCAGTAAAATGCCACATGTGAAAGATGCCATATTTAGCTTCCTATTATGCATTTCTTACAAAATTGTCCAATAAAAAAAAAAAGTTGTGGAAGGACTTATCAGCCAAATTGGCCATATTGTGTACTTTGATAATGGTAATTAAAAAAAATATATAGAGCCAGATCTAAATAAAAAATTAAATACATTACATAACTTCTATGCATTAAGGTAAAAAACCTGGGTGCAGCTTCTACCCTAGCGCCCCCCCCCCCCCCTTTATACTTACTTGGGCCCCATCTGAATCCAGCAATGTGCATGACAGCAGCGGCTTTTCTGGGTCTCTCTCTCCTCATTGGCTCCCGCTGCTGTCAATCATGGCAAATGAGAAGAGGGCTGAGCCGCTGCTTGGGAGCTTGCTTGCTCGAATGCTTGCTATTGGGGCACTTGGCAAGTGGGAGGAGCCAGGACCACCAGTGGGGGACCCAAAAGGAAGAGGATCGGGGGTGCTCTGTGCAAAACTACTGCATAGAGGAGGTATGTATAACATGTTTGTTATTTAAAATTTCCTTTAGAATTACTTTAACAAAAAATGGCACGTCCCCACTGTGGACCTGGCCATTCGTGCACTAATCTTTACCTTTGCAGCAGAAGCACAGTATTTCCAAATTATCCTTTCCTTTCCTTCCCTCTCTAGTGCTTTGTTTCTAATCAGGAAAAATACAAGATTTCCTAACCCAATTTTCAGTTTACTATTATAATGGGTGTTTGCCTACCTTACTATTTAGGGAAAGATTTTAAGTCTTAAGCACTCCTGTCCTTCAAAGCTCATACACTGCATTGCACAAGATGCATTCGTATGAACAATTCTAGTAGTGAGGCTTCCACGTGGTCCCCTTTAACACATCCATTTGTCTAATGAAATCTATAGTTAGAATTGCAAAGATACCTTCTTTATATATTTGCATCCAAATCTTTAATCTTCCATTCTAGCAAGGACAGTTTTGGGGTTATTTTCCCTTCCTGTACACTTATCCCTGAAAAACTTTCTCTTACTGATATGATTGACGATTTCTATTTACTACGCCCATGGGGTGCTAGATTATTGGGGGGTTTTTTCTGAACCCCCTGGAATAACCAGATGGATTACTAAAGCCACATACACACAATCAGATTTTCCGATGGGAATTGTGTGATGACAAGCTGTAGATGGAAAATCCAACCGAGTGTATGCTGCATTGGACAATTGTTGGCCAACTTTCCGTGGACAGATGTTGGATGGCAGGTTTATAAAATTTCCACGGACAAATGTCTGTTGTCGGATTTTCTGGGTTTGTGTACACAAGTCCGTCTGACAAAAGTCCAAAGTACAAACACGCATGCTCGGAAGCAAGGATGAGCCAGAAGCAGTCGGTCTTGTAAACTAGCGTTCGTAATGGAGAATTAACATTCGTGACGTGGCAAATTATGAAATCTTGAAATGCAGCGCACAATTGTCTTCTTCATTATTTTATGGGATAATAATGAAGCTGCTTTGCTGGTGGGTGATACTGATGGAGTTATGGCAAACGTATTTGAAAAAAGGAAAATTTATATCAAATACTTACCGTAATTTTCCTTTCCTGATGGGCTCCATGGCAGCATACGTGTGGGTTAGCCCCGCCTCCATAATTACCCAATAGGACCTCTACTCCCATAAATCTTTGCTCCAAGCTGCTATCCATGTTCCGTAACTAGCCTACTCCAACATTTGGGAGGGAACTCCTGCTGCCATGGAGCCCATCAGGAAAGGAAAATTACGGTAAGTATTTGATATAAATTTTCCTTTTTCCTGACAGGCTCCATGGCAGCATACGTGTGGGAAATAACTCGCCAAACACACCCGGGTGGGCTAAAAATGTTGAGCAAAGAAACTAGAATTTTATTTTTCATTGTCCACTGACAATACTTGTAAACCAAAATTAACAGAAAAAAGCGCAGCTGGCTCTACACAATAATGGGAAACAAAGGTATTAATTGAAGACCAGGAAGCTGCTCTACAGATAACTTCTGGTGCGGCATGTCGAACTTGCTGCCCAAGAGGTCGAGATGCCCCGAGTTGAATGAGCCGTCACTGCCTCAGGAGGGACCATGCCCTTTGCCTTGTATGCCCTTTGAATCGTTTGGACCACCCAAGATGAGATTGACCTTACTGATGCTCGCATCCCTTTATTTTTGCCATGAAGAAGGACAAAAAGAAAGTCTGTTCGTCTGAACAAGGCTGTAGCGTCCAGATATTGTTTCAAGGTGCGACCAACATCCAGGGGATGAATCCCTTGGTTGTCTGACATTCTAAACGTAGGTAGCACGATCTCCTGATTTTCGTGAAATACTGATGTGACTTTTGGATTTGACCCAAGCATAGGGATCAGGACCACTCTGTCCGGAAAGAAAGTTAGAAATGGTTCAACTGACCCAAGATTCCTAATTTCCGACACTCTTTGGCTGAAGTTATTGCCACCAGAAACACAGTCTTGATAGTGAGATCTCCTAAAGACAGGGGAGCATCCAAACCTTTCCCAAGATCAGAAAGAAAGTCCAATACTAACGGAAGGTCCCATTTGGGAAACCTGGGCCTCTTTTGAGGCCTAAGCCTGATAGCTCCTTTAAAGAATTGTTGAATTAAGGTGTGATTCGCCCACGAAACTCCTGTAAAGGCTGAAATGGCTGAAACTTGTACTCTAAGAGAACTAACTGCCAGAGACAAGTCTAACCCTGCCTGAAGGAAAGACAAGATATCTTGAACTGCCGGAGAATTATATGAATTTGACCTAGAAGACATGTGGCCCATAAACCTGGCCCATATACGTTCGTACACTTTATTGGTACTCTTCCGTCTGGCACTAAGAAGGGTTGGAATCGCTTCTTCTGGGCAACCTAGAGCTTCTAGCCTTCCCCTCTCAAGAACCATGCCCTGAGGTGTAGACAGGATGGGCACGGGTGTAACAGTGTGCCTTGAGACAGTAGATCTGGCCTGAGAGGCAGGGGAACTGGGTCCTGATAGCTGAGGAGCAACAGCAGAGGAAACCAAGGCCTGTTGGGCCAGAATGGTATTATCGCAATGATTTCCACCTTCTCCCCTCTGAGCCTCCGAAGGAACTGTAGGATTACAGGAACTGGAGGGAAGGCGTAGGCTCTCTGGAACTTCCAACAATCCGTGAGAGCATCTATCCCGAACGCCTGAGGATCCCTGAACCTCGAGTAGTATCTGTGCATCTTGCGATTGTACGGCGAAGCGAACAGATCGACCTCTGGAGATACTCCCAGAGTCAGAAGCCACTTGAAGACATCCCTGTGAAGGGACCACTCGTTGTTGTCTATTTTGACCCTTGACAGAAAATCTGCTTGAACATTCTGGACCCCTGGGATGTATACAGCAGAAATGTTGACCACATTCTTCTGAGCCCAGTTCATTATCGGTTCTACTTCTCGTAATAGAGACCAACTGCGAGTCCCTCCTTGTTTCTTTATATAGGCCACCGCAGTTGTGTTGTCCAGTCTTAACATTACTGACGACCCTGCCACCAGATGGCGAAATGCTATGAGTGCTTGAAAGGCTGCTCTCAACTCCAGGATGTTGGAGACCACACACAGCGACGGGAACGACCACCTTCCTTGAGCTACTTCCGTAAGGCAATGAGCGCCCCAACCTTTGTTGCTGGCATCTGAGGTTACTATTACCCAGGAAATGGGAACTATCGAATGATGGTTGCGTAGATTCTTCCCTTGAAGCCACCAGAGGAGAGACATCCTCATCGCTGGTGTAAGGAGTATGCGCTGTGTTTGATTGGACGAGTCCCACTGTTGCAGAAACCCTTTCTGGAAGGGACGAGTGTGCCACTGGGCCCACTTCACCATAGGGATGGTGGCCGTCATTGTGCCGATCACTTTCAAGCATTGTAGAGCCGAAAGATGAGATGATTCCCAAGCCTTGTGAATCCTGTCCCGGATCACACTGATTTTTTCCTCCGGCAGAGAGATAGTGCCTTTTAATGTGTCGAACTGAGCCCCTAGAAACACGATCACTTGAGTTGGAACCAGATGGCTCTTCTCTAGGTTCAGGAGCCAACCAAACGTCTGTAGAGTGGAGATGACTAAACTCTTGTGTTCCAGAATTTGATCTCTGTCCTGAGATAATAGGAGCAAATCGTCCAGATAATGATGGAGACGAACTCCTTTGACTCGTAAAAGAGCTACTATCGCTAGGAGTACCTTGGAGAAGACCCGAGGAGATGTTGTCAACCCGAATGGGAGACAGGTAAACTGGAGGTGTTGATCGCCAACTGCGAAATGGAGAAATTGCTGGAAATCCCTTACTACTGGCACGTGAAAGTATGCGTCCTTCAAATCGATTGAGATTAACCAATCCCCTAGCTGCACCGACTGTTGGATTGTAAGAAGAGACTCCATTTTGAACTTTTCCTTGCGAATGAAGGAATTGAGGAAGGTCAAATCTATCACCGGCCTCCATGCGCCATTTCTTTTCTGAACCATAAACAGAGGAGAATACATGCCTTCGCCACGTTCGTCTTCTGGCACGGGCACGGCTGCGCCTTGATCCAGCAAACAACTTACATAGGTCAATAGGACCTGTTTCTTTTCCTCTGAGCTTGGAATTGTTGTGGGAATGAACCTTAATCTCGGAGTGTTGATGAAAGTCCACTTGTGACCCGAGGAAACCGTCTTGACGGTCCAATAATCTTGAATTGAGGCCGCCCAAACATGTCGGTAGTGAAGAAGGCGAGCCCCCACCTGACATGTTTGAGCGGGCCCAATTTCAAAAAGATTTGGTAGAATCTTGATTACCTGCGGAAGCCCCCTTTGAGGTTTTCTTAAGGGAGGATTGTCTGGACCTCCAAGATCTAGAGAACTCCCTGCCGGGTCTATAACTGCGCGCTTCTCTAGCACGATCCGAGGTCTGCCTTCTTGGAAAAATACGTTTTTGGTTTTGAAGGCGTCTGTCTTGAGGGAGGAACCCAGACCTCCCACCTGTGGCCCGGGATATGGCGATATCTAGTTTATTACCAAACAAGGAGGTTCCCTCAAATGGTATACGACACCATGCCTGCTTAGATGTTGGATCCGCCAACCAGGGACGGAGCCACAAAGCACGGCGTGCCGAGACTGCTGCCAACATAGCCCGAGACAGAAGGCGGGTAATGTCAATAGATGCCTCCCCCAAAAAGGCTAATGCCATTCTGATCTCCTGAATGGGAGAGTCTTTAGCCGTATTCACTGAGAAACCTCTCAAGAACTCTTCAACATTGTCGGCCCATGTTTCAATAGCCTTTGAGACTGCGGCTAAAGCCAAAGTTGGTTTACAAGCCATCCCTGAGGTTAGATAAATTCTTTTCAGATCTGAGTCAATTCTTCTCTCTAACGGATCTTTAAAAGATACTGTGTCTTCCAAAGGGAGAGTCACGTATTTGACTAAACGCATAAGTGCTGCGTCTACCAGAGGAGCTGATTCAAGGTGCTTCACATCATCCTCCTTAAAGGGGTACAATTTGGACACCTTTGATTGCATGGAGCTCTTCCTATCAATCTTGCTCCACTCTTCAGTAATGATTTCTCCCAATTCAGATAGAAAAGGAAAATGTTGCCGTTCCTTTTTGAGTTGTTTGAAAAACTTTCTTTGTTTGGGGAGGGGAGAAGTAGTGGGTTCTTCCCATTTTAAAGCTTCTTTCACTGCCTTGACAAGAGCAGGTACTAAAGCATAATCAAATCCTACTCCTGGATCCTCTGGATCCGATTCGCTGTCAGACAAGAGCACAGAGTGGTGGCTTGGTTGAGAAGATTCCCCAGTCTCTTGTAAGAGCCCTTCACCTCCTGAAGGACATAATGGGTCTGAGGGGGATTCCATAGCGTGATGAGCTTCCCTCTGCTGCAGGGATTCCTTTACCACTCTTCTCACCATAGATTCAAAGCGTTGATCCGCACCGTCTCTTTCATCTGCGACTTTAGAGAAGCAATGATCACAGAGCGATTTGTCTGATGGGATGGGCCTCTTACAGCCCCAACATGAATTATCTGGTCCTCTGCTTGAGTGCGAGTGACCACTGCGTTGTTCAGATCTGGAAGACCTATGGTGACCAGACTTTGATGATGATTTACGGTGGTGCGATTTTGATGATCCACTGCGACTATGCCCACTGTAATGCGGTTCAGACCTAGAAGGGCTATAAGGAAATATACAAGAAAGAGAGAGAGATACAGACCAGGCTGGTATCAAATGCTAAGGAATACTCCACATATACACAGCAATCCAGGCATGCACATACCTGTTACAAGCGGGCAGGTCACTAGTAGGCAGTGAGGCATCCATGACTAAGAACGCTGACTGTAACAACAATAGACCCTCATAAGCAGCCATACAAAACACAGGAGCAACAATACATCAGAGCAGACCATAACCTACCTTACACCAACCAGAGAATGGCCCCGGGAAGTCGCTGAATTTCCTGCAATCATTCCCAAATTCTGACATCTCTCACTGTGTTTTAAATATGGCGCCCATGACGTCATCAGCGGCGTCAGACGCGAGATGCCCGCGCGCATGCGCGGGAACCAAGCCTCGCTTTGGATTTGGGTCCGCGCATTCGCAGAACGCAGCGCTGGACCCGGAAACAGGGGGAGAAAGGCTGCTGGAACGCGGAAGCGTCAGCGCCTATACACAAGAACCAGCTGGCATATGAAAAGACACAGGTAGAAAAAAGAAAACACATAAACACTGCTGCCATGAAAAACAGAATTTTTACAGCTCACCACTCCACCAACGATCGTCTGGCCGAACAGGTTCAAGCACACACCACCGATCCACCGGGCAGATAATGGCCACCTTACATAGCAGGTAATAAGCCGTGCGCACTTATCTTGGACAAACCAAGCCTTCAGCGCTACTCTGCCATACACTCCATACCCATGCTTAACAGACAGGGCCTATCGGAGGAACAAAAGCTTGATAGTCGGCCGACTTGATCGTAGTGAAGATCTCTTCAGATAGGAAACACCTGTCCTATGGAGGAGGACAAAAAAGGAACATGGATAGCAGCTTGGAGCAAAGATTTATGGGAGTAGAGGTCCTATTGGGTAATTATGGAGGCGGGGCTAACCCACACGTATGCTGCCATGGAGCCTGTCAGGAAAGGCTTTTTTTTTCTAGTGATATCAAGAATAATATTATGCTTTTTTTTTTTTATTTGGGCAAGTTACCACAGCACCATTATCCCATGGTTTATAAGACCAAAGATACAACTATGTTGGTGTCCCTTGTTAATTTTACATTGCATTTTTTTAAAGCGGAGGTCCACCCTAAAGTGGACCTTCCGCTCATCGGAATCCTCCCCCCCTCCGGCGCCACAATTGGCACCTTTCAGGGGGGAGGGGGGTGCAGTTACCTGGATAATCCAGGTAACTGCACCCACTTCCGGGATAGCTCTCTGTGGAAAGGGGCGTAGATTACGCCCCTTTCCGCAAGTGCCCGCCCCCTGCTGGGAAACACACAGATCCCAGAGGCAGCGGGGACCGTCCTTATTGCGCAGCGCGACTCGCGCATGCGCAGTAGGGAACCGGGAAATTAAGCCGAAAGGCTCCATTTCCTGATTCCCATACCCAAGATGGCGGCGGCAGGACCCGAGATACAATCTAGAGATCGGCTTCGGGTGCCGACATCGCGGGCGCGCTGGACAGGTAAGTGTCACTATTTTAAAAGTCAGCAGCTGCAGTATTTGTAGCTGCTGGCTTTTAAAAAAAAAAAAAAAAAAAACGCGGAGTCCCGGCGGACTCCCGCTTTAAAATGTAACTGCCTACTCCCACACTGTCATTTGAAGTAAAACACATAGCCAAGAATTATTCTACACATTTTTTTTATTGTGCATTAAAAAAGAAAAACAAATATAATTAGACATGTTATCTGCCAAAAAGTGCATTCTATGCATCCAAAAATATACCAAATAAAATCATTATTCAACCAAAAAAATAAATGTCAAAGCAATAATTCCAAGGCCAATAATAAATAACACGTTATCTCCTCTGATTCTGCAACATGTCTGGTTGACGAACGGCCGTTCAGAAACAAACTGAAAAGCATGAAATTAAAAGTGCAAAATGAAAAGCACGCATCAATGCTCACCAAACGTCTAACATGAAACTAGCAGAAGGAGCCCAAGGGGTGTCTCTAAAGAGCTGAAAAACCACGAAGTACGTCACTAAGTTCGTAACTGTTGGCCAACAATTGTGTGGCCGTGTGTATGCAAGACAAGTTTGTACGAGGCTTTAGAATCCAAACCCCTACATTCTGTCATCCAATACCTGACAGCTGCTGCTTTCCAAACACCCTAAAGGCTGTGACTACCTGCTGTTGGGAGTGTTTTTATTTTTCCCCCCTAACATTTATTTGTCCAAAGGCTCTAATAGGCTTCAAAAAAAGGGTGGACTCGTGGCTCAGAGCTCTGTGATCCCACCCAGTTGTGTGACGATGGCAAATACATTTTCGCTATTTTCACACTAAAGTTCCTCCCAGTCAATCAGGAGGTTTCCCGATTGGCCAAAGCACCAGGTGATCCTATTGGATGCCTAGCGCTTAGGACAGAGGAACAGAGAGAAGACACATGGCTGAGGAAGCCACGGGAGGAGCGGACACCGGAGCTGCTGCCCGCACCCCGGGAGAGAAGGAATAGGACACCACAGCCTGCCAGCCCTAGAGCAGGCCGCCGGGGTGAGTTTGTCAGGGCCACGCTGCTAGCCTTCCGGTTTGTTTGCCGCCCCCACAAAAAAAAAAACCCATCAGCCGCCACTGGTTGGATGCCTCCTCTTACATCCCCAGTCAGACAGGTTGTTTGCCCTTCATGGTGATCTTTTGGTCAAACAGCTCCATCTAGTGGGCTAATAGAAAACATTTTGTGTTCCATCCACTTCCCTTATTCCTTATGTACCTTGACCTGGCCATACTCATGGCATTTCAATTAGAATCCTGTAGGTCCTGGTCGACCTTATACAACCTTTTCCTATCTCTTGACACAGTTGTACTCCTTGTGCAACCTTCTACTACAGAAGACTCTTCCTCAATGGTGTACTAAGGGGGTGTGAGAGGTGTGGTCTGCACCAGGTGCAGATTCACAGGGGATGTTGTGGCCACCTGACTGGGAGGGGGGGGCAGGGGTTTCTGTACTGAGGGGTCTTTCCTGCAAGAGGGTGCATATGTACTGGGGGAGAAGTGTCTGTACAGAGGGTTCTCTACTAGGGGGTTGTAGGAATGTTAGGACGGCCAGTCTGTGCTGGGGGGTATTTCTGTACTGAAGGGTTTCTACTGGGGGAGATGATCAGTCTGTGCTGAGAGTTCTGTGGTGGTGGTGGGGAGGGGAAGGGGCTGTTCTGTACGGAGGGTTCTGTGCTGGGGGGGGGCTGGGTCTTCTATACTGAGGAATTTGAGCTTGGGGTCTGCAAGTGCCGTGCAACCATGAGCAATGCACAGGGTTGTGGCTTGCTAGTGTGAGGATCAAGGAGTTAAAGCGGGTGGTAAGAAAGCAATACAATAGCTTCTCGCTACCTGTCAAATGCTCTCTGAAGATCAATCCAAATGTTAATTTCTCTTCAGAGCACTGCTAGTGTGAATAAGCCCTTAGGAGAGTTTATCAAAATGAGAGCAGCCAGAATCTGAGGCAGCTGTGCGTAGTAACCAATCAACTCATAGCTTTCATTTTGAAAGCTTAACTGAACAAGCTGAAGACAAAAGCCGATTGGTTACTACGCACAGTTGCTCCATATTCTGTCTGCCACAGTTTTCATAAATTGTCCTCCATGTTTTTGTATATTTCATACTCCTAACTATTGCACTTTAACTACATTACATTATTCTTTAAAGTGATATTAAACCAAAAAACAAACATTTATTACATTGCAACTTACCAAATCTTCAATATAATGGCTGCATTTTTTAGACTTTATTTTACATAGTACATAGTTAGTAAGGTTGAATAAAGACACCAGTCCATCCTGAGTGAGTGTCTACAATTGTCCCTATCCCTGTACATTGCACACTCACATCAGTCCCTACCCTCAAGGAGCCCACAATCCAAGGTATTATACTAGGGCTAATTTTGGACAGAAGCCAATTAGCCTACCAGCATGTCTTTGGAGTGTGGGGGGAGGCTGGGGTGCCTGGAGGAAACCCACGCAGGCACAGGGAGAACATGCAAACTCCAGGCAGGTAGTGTAGTGGTTGGGATTTGAACCGGCGACCCTTTTTACTGCTAGGTGAGAGTGCTAACCACTACACCACTGTGCCGCCTTTTCTTATTTTCCCCTGGTGATTTAGCCAGTCAGTCTGTTGTTTTTCAAAAGCACAAGCTCTCCTGCACATGTAGCACCTACAGGGTTCAAACAAACCGTTTAGCACTGGCAGCAATGCTTACAATTGTCAGCATTTATGTAAAATCATTATCCCAAAATGAAAAAAAAATGCTGTAACTGTATATAGTCACGATATTTGCTGGAGTCTGGCTTCAATGGGTTAGTGTATTTAAATCTTCTAGTACATCTAACACTCCCTTCCACCCAGACTGACAATGCTGGTGTCCAAAGGTGTTCCTGTGCTCGTTCATCCGGAGGGGAGGCATTCTAATACAACAGGTGTGTTGTACATGTCTGTGGCCTATGTATGTGCTGAGCATAGGGGGAGTAGGCTTAGTTGTTATTTAACTATACCACTTAAAGTGCCTCCCACTGTTAACACATATCGACAATGCCTAAAATTTGCTGCGGCACGCACATCGCACAGTTTTATTTATTTGAACCAGTTCTTCTTTTGGGGAGTGTAAAGAAAAAAATGACCGACCCTGAGTTACAGACATGCTATGGTGCACCACTGCTCTTCCTTGTCACTTGCTTGGACTCCTACAAGGCTGGTGTTCTCCTTACCTCCCATGATGTTTCTAGTTGTTCCTAAATTCTCTAGTCTGAGTTTTGTCCCTTGATCTCCTTAGGAGTTTGGGTTCAAGCAGGGCATCTATGGCTTTGCGCCATGTCTCAATTGAAGGGCCTGTTGTTGCGATTTAGCTGTATTGTTGCCTATCCCCCAAATCATTGCTTGGGGATGTCCCATGGTCTGTCAATCAATTCCTTTGTGATTTGCTGTATGAAAAAATAAGAGGGATTTTGACATACTTGTATCTGTACCCGTGTTCCATATCTTGGAATATAGCACAAGACAGGTACATTCTCTAGTATTGCTTACTAACAGAACTGGAGTCCTATGGAGTGTGTCATGTTATTTGAGGACACTAGGGGCAGGGGCGGACTGACCATTGGGCCACTCGGGCACTGCCTGAGGGCCCCATGCCACTAGGGGGCCCCATCAGGGTTACCAGCCTCAGTAAAACCAGGGACAGTATGTAAAAATGTGTGTTTTTTTTTTTACATCTGTCTCTGAA
>NW_027507685.1:6430210-6697710 GCF_037356315.1 Lithobates pipiens | reverse complement strand
ATTTTATAATACAATATAAATCATTTGTAAGTAATGTGAACCATGAAAATTACTAGGTGAATAAAGTATCAAAATAAATAGATAAAATGAGGTCACTCCGCTCAGTGGTAACACTCCTTTCAAAAAAGTTAAAATTTGAAACAGTGAAGAAAATCCTTAGTTTGAACACAATCTTCTGTGGATCAAGTGTTAATTAGCACGAATCACCTCGAGTGCTCCTCCACTTTCCAAACCAAACTACGTGCTCATCTCAAATATAGACCTTTTGCAGGTCACTATGAGCCTTCCCCT
Source organism: Lithobates pipiens (assembly GCF_037356315.1). NCBI lineage: Eukaryota > Metazoa > Chordata > Amphibia > Anura > Ranidae > Lithobates > Lithobates pipiens. The sequence continues at coordinate 6,697,419 of NW_027507685.1, read as the reverse complement.
TTAAGGGGTGTATAAATCCAACGATTAGTTGTTAGGGTGCACTCATTCCAGCATATAATAATCCATATAAGAGGTGCCCATAAAATAAATAAATAAATAAATAAATCTGAAAACTGACATAGTACGGGGCCTAGTGATGTCATCACACATCCCAGTTTAACAACATCCAAGCAGGGTTGCCAACCGCCAGTACATTTACTGACAGTTTGTAAAAAATCAGTGATTTCTTTTTACAATTGCCAGTAAATATCAGGGACTGATAATTTCATGTTGTGTTGACTTTTCAAGTGTAAATCAAGCAAATTACTTTGCTATAGGTATTGCCAGTGATTCCATATCATGTTTTTACTGTTCAGATATTCACTGTGTTCGTTTTCAATTGGTGTTCTGTAATTTCTCAGGTTGCCAGGCTGTGGGTGGGGCTGGGCAAGTGCAGCGAGTATAGGCAGGCTAATTATAAGTGACATGCAGTTGGCTTCAGGGGGTAGCATAGGATGGATAGCCACTTGCAGTGTCAGGACCCAGGGCACCCCCCCCTCCCGTATCACCCCTACATGCATGGTATCTGGTATTGCCCTGTAGGGGGAGGCAGAGAGCTCAGGTGCTTCACTGCACTGTCCCGACCGAGGTCCTGCTGTGCCGATGTACATTCGGTGGAGCGGGACCACGATTAGATTTGACAGCCTTTTTCAACAATGATGCCACGGCACCTCTCAGGACCTCAGGCTGCCCCACCGAGTTCCCCTGCACCCCAGTTGAGAAAGGCTGGTCTATAACAAGAGACCTAGATTTCTAGGTCACTGGTGGTCCTGGAAACTGCCCACTGTGGAGGGAGAATAAATCTTGTCAGGGGACTGGAGAAGGGTCATAGCTGAGTGGCTGGTAGTGGATGCACCAGTCACTAAATTATGATACACAAACCAATGACTAGGGCTACAACGCTATTTCTGCCACAAAGGAAAAAGGTGCATTAGCAGCACTCTGACAGAAAGTGGCTGCAATGTTAGGCCGCGTACACACGCGCGGACTGTTCGCCCAACTTTGTCCTTCAAACAGTTTCGGCAAACAGTCCGCTCAAACTTAGCATGGACGGACATGGCCACACACGACGGACGAACAGTTTGCTGATACCGTGCGCGATGATGTGAACGGCACGTACGACGGGACGAAAAATACGACGTCCTATACACTGCATTATAACTTTCGGCGTGAAAATCCTTTCTGAGCATGCGCGCAACTTTGTTTGACGAACAAGCCTACACACGAGCGGACTGTTCGCTGAAACAAGGTTTCAGCGGACAGTTTTTCGGAAATTCCGAAAAACCTTGTCCGTCAAACTGTCCGCTGAAACTGTCCGCTGAAAGCCCACACACGAGCGGACTGTCCGCCCAAACACTGTTCAGCAGACAAAGTTGGGCGAACAGTCCGCCCGTGTGTACGCGGCCTTACAGTTTGGTTGAAAAAAGTCCATTTAGTTCAACCAATAAAAGGAAAAAAAATATACAATCCTATACCCACATTTGATCCAGAAGAAGGCAAAAAACCTCAGCAATGCATGATCCAATTTGCTCCAGCAGGTGAAAAAATTCCTTCCCGATCCCCCCAAGAGGCAATCGGATATTCTTTGGATAAACTTTACCATCAATATTAGTATCCTCACTTGTGCTTGAGAAGGAGTACCGTATTTGCCGGCGTATAAGACGACTGGGCGTATAAGACGACCCCCTATTTTTCCAGTGAGTTTTGGGCTATACTCGCCGTATAAGACTACCCCCTTCCGAGGCAACACCATTAAAAAAAAACTTCAGACTTAACATCAGATTTGATTTAAACACGGTCATTTTAATGAACCATCAGAAACATCAAAAAAAACATCAGACTTAACATCAGATTTGAATTTAACACGGCCATTTTAATGAACCATCAGAAACATCAAAAAAAAGTCATCGTCCTCCATACCATCCAATGAATTTGATATGCCACACTTCTTGAAAGACTTGATGACTTTTTCTGCATCAATATCATTCCAGGCTTTTATGACAAAGGTGCACAAAACATCCAACTGTGGAGCACGCATGTTTCCTCCTTTTGTGAATGACTTTTCGCCGCTAACCATCCACGCATTCCACTGTTCTCGAATTCTATCTTTAAATGGCTTGTTTAGGCACACATCCAGTGGCTGTACCAACGATGTCAATCCTCCAGGAATAACCGCTGCATCTGTGTTTATTCTTTTCAGCCTTTCCTTTGTGCTGGGAGTTAAATGAGCCCTGAACATATCCCACACCAGTAGGCTACGTTCTCCACGAAGTCCACCTGGTCGTCTACTCCATACATTTTCAAGCCATAGCTTTATCCCTTCTTCATCCATCCAGCCTTTTTCATTCACATGTACAAATACTCCAACGGGGAACTTTATTTTCGGCATTGTTTTTCTTTTGAAAATAATCATGGGTCTTAGTTTTGGCACCATCAGCTGTACATGCTAGTACCACAGTAAAACTGGACTTCTCATGTCCTGTTGTTTTAATTAACACAGTTTTGGCACCTTTTGAATTGACGGTTTTATTTCCAACCATATCGAAATTCATAGGAGTTTCATCCATATTTCCAATCTGACTTAACGCATAGCCATGCTTCTTGCGCTGCTCTATTACATATCGATGGAAATTGCTTACTTTGCCATCGAGATCTGCAGGTAATTTTTGTGCAATTTTGGTCTTTTGCCTCAGTACCAAATCATGCCTTTCCAAGAACCTAGAACACCAGGATATAGTGGCCTTAAATCCTTTGCTGTGATCTGGGTTAGATTTGGCCCCCTGAAGTGCAAAGATCCGTATGCTGCTTCGTGTCACTACAAAACCATTGTGACGATGCTCATGCACCATGTCTGCTACATGCTTCTCGAGTTCTGGCCAATGTGGGGTGCCTCTTCTTAATGCACACTTAGCCCTTGGCATACTTTTTAATGCATCTTCCTTTGCTTTCCAGTCTCGGACCATCTTTTCCGTTACTCCATATTGTCTTGCAGCAGCGCAGTTATTATTTTCCTTGGCAAAGTTTACAACTTTGAGCTTGAAACTGGCTTCATGTTTCCTTCTCCTTGCTGGAGCCATGCTGGGGCCCTGTCTATCAGCCATTTTCCACTACAGGAAATCTAAAATCTGTCAGGTATTGTAATCTGTCAGGTATTACGCTATCACTTTTATGTAATCAAAAAGGAAACTGGTGAACTGCAAGTCCCAGAGATCCCACAATTGGTAACGTACCGGTAGGTAGCAACAATGACTCCTCCAAAGCACCATAAATCATACCAGTATTTTATATGAAGGGGAGATCTGGAGCTGGATGTGCAGTACAGGATGTTGGCTACCAGTACACAAAGTACCGTATATGATGCTTTGTTAGGATATGTACAGTAGAGCCAGGTACTCACAGTATATATGGTAATGCTTTGTAATATACCGTAACAGTAGCGCCAGGAAGACACAGTATATGATGCTTTGTTGCTAGGTACAGTACGGTATATACCGTAATGCTTTGTTAGTAGGTACAGTACGGTACTGTATATATGATGCTTTGTTGATTTGTTAGTAGGTACAGTACAGTACGGTATATATGATGCTTTGTTGGTTTGTTAGGTACAGTACGGTACGGTATATATGATGCTTGTTGCTTTGTTAGTAGGTACGGTACGGTATATATGATGCTTTGTTGCCTTGTTAGTAGGTACAGTACGGTACGGTATATATGATGCTTTGTTGCTTTGTTAGTAGGTACAGTATGGTATATATGATGCTTTGTTAGTACGTACAGTATCGTATACTGTACCATACACTGTATATGATGCTTTGCTAGTCGGTACAGTATTATGATGGTTACTGCAAGCTTGCCAAGTTGTCACTTCCTCACTGGTAAAAGGTTAGGTAACTGATAGGGCTTTTAAATCACAGGAAGAATACAGTATACCGGTATTATTTTGTCTATCCGAATACACTGTGAATACTGAGCCAATCACGGCAGGCAATGCATTTTAATATCTCTTGGATGGATGCAAAGCCTGCTCGGATTGGCAGAGGCTGTGACATCATCAGCCCGCGCCGCTCCGACTCATGCCTGCTCGGATTGGAGAAACAACCTGCCAATCCTAGCAGGCTTAACAGGCTCTGCATCAGCAAAACAGTGCATCGCCTGCCAGGATTGGCTCAGCGGCGCACAGTGTATGAATACAGCGCACCCGGCGGCCTCTTCACCCGGTCCCGAAAACCGGACTGTTTATACATCACTCTGGCGGCCTCTACCCCATTTACGGAGCAGGTACACATGCCTTGCAGCCTCTGCACCCGGCGTATAAGACGACCCCCGATTTTTGGCTGTGTAATTCGGGTGTAAAAGGTCGTCTTATACACCGGCAAATACGGTAATTGCCTTTTGCTCCTGACTTGACTCATTGAAATGGTGCTTCCACCAAGCTCTTTGATGCAAAATCATGTTTTCTTAAGCATGTCGTATCCAAGTGGCTGGTACATTTACCACAGCTGATATGCTGCAGACAGAAGTTGCAGACCACTACTGTGCAGTGAGCAGCAGATAAGGTTTAAAAAAAGGCCAACACTGCATAGCTCTTTTAATTTAATGCCTATTCAAGTGCTTGCAAAAAGTCCCAACAGTAGTTAGGATGGTTAAATGTTTGGGAATGGGGGGGGGGGGGGGGGGATTGTAATTTTGAAGTGCTTTGTGGACTCTGTTTTGACATTTTATTACATTTTTAGGAAAATGCAGTGTGGAACCACAACTGGCCAGCTGGCCAACAAAGTTGAGGGCTTTATTTTTTTTTTCTCTAGGGTAATTTTCTTAAAGTTTTTAGATCTGTTGTGTTTGTTAATTCCATTGTTAAATTCGCTAGATAAAAAAAAATCGCGTTACATAATTACATAGTTAGTCTATTTGAAATAAGACACAAGTCCATCTTGTTCAACCAATAGAAAAAAAAAACACACACACACAAATAGAAAACCTCCATATACACAATCCTATACCCACAGTTGATCCAGAGGAGGGAAAAAAAAAAGTACAAAGAGTGGGGGTGGGTTCTGTACTGGGGAGGCGGCTATTTTGAGAGGTCTGTACTGTAGGGGTGGGCTCAGTACTAGGGGGTTCTATACTGAGGGGTCAAAAATGTGAGGGGGGCTCTATACTGAGGGGTCTGTACTGGTGGAAGGGATGAATTTAGGAGAGGGTTCTGTGCTGGGGGGGTGGGGCAGTCTCTGCTTGAGGGGTCTGTCTGTGCTGGGGCAGGGTCTGTACTGAAGGGTTTGTGCTGGAGTGTCCATATGTACAGAGGGGTCTGTGATGTTGGGATCGGTTTGTGCTGGGAGGGGTAGCTGTACTAATGGGTTGTGCTGGGGGGAAGGTCATGCACAGTTGCTCCAGATTCTGTCTGCTCCAGTTTTAATAAGTTCCACTCATTGTGTTTTACATTTCATACTCCTGACCACTGCACTAAGTATATTACTTAGTACAGTAGTAAGGTAGGCTATGTGTAGAAAAGTATGGTAAAAACATGTGGGTAAAAGGACTGTGAAATACTGTATGTGTGCGGAGTATGGTAGTAGTTTATTTACCTATGTTCTTTTAAGGCCCTCTCACTGTGCAATTTGACTACACCTGCTATTATTTCTTCTAACTGTTTTTTGAGGGAGGGTTGAAAAAAACATTATCAGCCCCAGATGCCATGTGTGCTAGGTATGCCAGTACGGTAAATACACTCCTTATTTTGTTTGACAAACCCTTGTCTATTAGCCTGGAAATTACCAGAATTGATTTTCAAGATTCACCTCCCCCTCCCCTTATAGAATTAATGCGATTTGAATTTAGGTTTGTAGTTTTCAGACGTTATGATGGGTTCGATGGACACACCTTAAACCAAACCCGGGCATATTAATTTACAATAGTGAGAGATCTACATGCCTTTACTTGCATTCGTATTTTCCAGGATATGTCCAGAATGGCAGATGGGTACATTTTGCTATGATAGTCCCACTTTCTTTTGTCTTTATGATAAATATAAGATAGGCAATGATCAATGCCCACTGACAGAGAAAATTTTCAAGTTTAAAAAATCTGTGTGCGATTATATTCTCCTCTGACACAAGTAATGCTCAAGTCTCATTGCTTATAAAAACTAAGTATTGTGAGGTCTCCCTAACAAAATATTAATTAACAATGCAATATACACATTTATTAAATAATGAATAATAATGGTTATAAATAACCTCCAATTATATTGGATTGGGGTTATCTCTAATTTACTTTATTTAATTTGAGATGACATTGGTGTCACAGAGCACTATGTTTTTTGTTTTTTTTAATAGACAGCATAACAGAAGCAGTTCATCTGACTCACTCTCTACTTGTAACTCTATGGAAGACATTTATCAACCAAATTACCAGCACAATTAGACATATATTGGTCTGCCTCTACTTTTGCAAAGTCTATGCCACAGAATTACTTTATATTTGTGACCCCTGAGCCTGAAATCCTGCGAAACTAACTGTGACAGATTTTCACGTTTCCAAACAGATTTATAATTTTAAGATCAGACATGTTTTCACTCGAAACATATGTACATATAAGAGTCATCCCTGATGAAGTCACATGACTGGTGACGATACGCGTAGGAACGCTATAGGAGAGCGAGGACACCGGAAGTGACGTCCGGAGTACGAACGCGGTGTTTGTTCGTTTTTAAACTGTATATTTTACTTCTCTGAAATGTGAGTACCCAGGACTTTGTCCTTGATTGAATAAATAAACACTGTAACTACGTACTTCACTATTGGAGTCTTCCCCTTTCTTCCCTCTATGATTATTGCATATGTATGGTGACTGAGTGCCCAGAGAAAACTACCTATGTATACCAGCGGATAGCAACAGATTGTGTATTGGAATGCTGTTTACCTTACAGCAGTAAGGTAAGGTAGTTATTACACCTAGTGTGTGAACACAAGATTCACATGAGCACCGGTGGAATCAGTCCCCTTTGTTTGGTCACGCAGCCTGTTGATTTATTTGGCACTGGATGGACTCACAATTTGCATGACTATATATAACCGTCGTTTGATGTGATACTGTAGGGCACATTTTGGATGTGCGTTTGGACTTTGATCATTAATTTTTTGCACTGTATGCACTTTATGGATTAAGATACACTGGATTTTATTGTACTGTACTAACGTTTTTACAGTCTTATCCCTTTTTTTATATATTTTATATTTTATATTGTTTATTTGTATTTTATTTTTATTTCTATTCTTATACATTTTTTCTTATCCCCATCTATTTATTTTGGATCTCTATTTATTTTATTTTGTTATTTTTATTTTTTATATATATTTTTTATTTACGCCACATGCTGCTTTACTTCAATTGTATTTCTTTCGATTACTGATTATGCACACAGCACTTGATTGGATATTGGTAGCACTGTGTTAGGTGCACAGCTTGATTTATTTCACCTGAGTGGATATATACACTGTCTGAGTCTATTTAGGCACTTAGTTAATTTATTTAATTTATATACCATTTATTGACAGTTAGGTACTGCGGTTAGTTTATTTAGTTATTGTCACTTTATTATATTTGTTCACTAGGAGCGCAACACCAATTACTAATTTACTATCACAGATGTACATATAAGATGTGGTCAGGGTCAGGATTCATATAGTTGCAGTGCAGTTCAGAGCAGTTATGTGTAAATATGAGCTTTAGTTAATGAACTCTGTAAACATGTTTTTTTTTTTTAATAAAGCAGCTGAGAATAAAAAGGCAAACATGTGAAATGGAAGCTAGCACTCCACCTGTTGGTTGAAAATGTATATATGAAATATTCATATACTTGTTTTTTTTTTATATTTCCCTGACTGAAATAAAAATTGTAGCCCCGAAACAAGTTCTACAAACAAAGAAAATACATGTGACAGCCACCACAATGTCACGGTAATTACAGTAAAAGTATCTATATTATTGTCCTCTTGAAATTATACCTTGCATTCAAAGAATTATTTTATGGTACAAAATTGTAAATGAATAATTGTCTCATTATAACAGTTAAAAAAAATAAAACACTCCCTGAATGTTTCAATTATAAAACATTCATGTTAATACTACAGAACATAAAATGCCCATTTGAGTTTCACAGTACATGAAATAAAAAACAAACCTCTGTCAAAGTAGTTGAAATAAAAGTATCAGCCTCAGCATCACACCTAATAAAATGCCCATCTCATTGCCAAAGTATTCCCCTCATTAGTGAATATGATACTTAATGCAATAAAATGCCTATTTTATTGCTGCTGTAGATATCCTTTCAAATTCACAGTAATTAAATTACAAATTAAAGTTGCGGTTGTAGTTACTCAAATTACATAACTTAGTGTTGGTAAATAAAGTATCCATTTTAATGTTTCAATAAATAAAATCCAATATACAAATGACATGATTAATTAACAGAAAAACCCTTATCAGAATTGCACCTAATAAAACACGCATGGTACAACCAAAATACATACAATGCTTATAACAACTTTATATAAGCTGAAAGATAGAATAAATCATTATGCAGTATAGGGGGCCTACTGATACAGCAGTAAAATTGATTTTTGAAGTGTTTCTCCAAAATGTTGATTTTAATTGCAATGGCAAAATATTAAAAACAAGGGGAACTCCGTTTTCTTTTTTTTCTTTTTTTTGGTCCCTGTTAATTTTTTAGGATCGTTTGGTTTTTGTTTACAGATCTGCAAGATGATTTCCAGTGCTACTTTTCTCATTTTTTCTAATGTCTTTTGGTTGTTCTCCCATGTCATCTTTTGTTCAGGGTACAAAGCACTTAGCAGATTGGGACTGTGTGCAGGGTGGGATGTGAGATTGTTACTCTTTTTTTTCATTTGGAGTGTTTTGTGCATTTATGGTTGTTTTTACTTGTTTCACTATTTGTTGCTTTATTATATAATGTCCTTTTGTGGTACTGTGAAGCCCTGTGGACTGCCCGAGGACCCCATGCCACTAGGAGGCCCCATCAGGGTTGCCAGCCTCAGTAAAACCAGGGACAGTATGTAAAAATGTGTATTTTTTTTTTTTACATCTGTCTCTGAAATGTCCCTTACCAACATCCTTTTGGTCTAAAAATCCAGAGATTATAGCTGCCCCACCTCTCCAGTACCTTCTTAGCCAATAGAAACATGTCTGTGTATACTGTGTGATTGTATACTGTGTGTGTGTGTGTGTGAGTTTCTGTATACTGTGTGGCCCCATAACCTGATTGCCTGGGGGCCCCATAATCTCCTATTGCCCGGGGGCCCCATGAGTTTTCAGTCCACCCCTGGTCAGTACTCCTAAAATGGGAGGATTTTAAAGCCATTCATAGAGGGGTTTTATCTCAAAGAAGTTGAGGACTTTTCTTTTTTTGTTTACAAACTTTTTTATTTGGTATAATTGATGGTACAATGAGAAACAACATATTGGAAAAAATACATCTTAGGCCCCTTTCACACGGGACGGATCAGTAATGATCCACCCCATGATGATCCGCTCGCTCAGCGGGGATCGCTCCGTTGTCCCCGCTGAGCCGGCTGCGGACAGGGCGGTCTCCGCACACTGTGCAGGGACCGCCCTGTCAGCTCTCCTCTATGGGGATTGGATGAGCACGGACCGTCTGTCCCTGTTCATCCGATCCGCTCTGCAGACGGATAGAAAAATAGGATTTTCCTCCGTCTGCAGAATCGGACAATTGCGGAGGCGGACGATAGCGGGTGTCTGCGGATGTTCATCCGCAGACACCCGCTATCCCTTAGGGATGCATGTATGTCCGTATTTCATCCGCAAACGGATGGATGAAATACGGACATACTGTCCGCATGTGTGAAAGGGGCCTTAAAAGTTTTTTTTACTGGGTATGATCAAGATAAAAAAAAACAAAAGAAAGACAGATGTTGATATGGCTATCCCAAAATATAGATCTCAGATTGAGGAATCTATAGCGCATTTAATAATAGGAGGAACATAAAGAATAGTTATACAGACATGGTGCTAAACAATATATCAGAATGTTCAAATCATGAGTTCCATTTTTTATGTATGTGAACGGTATTATATATTGTATGAAATTATTTTTCCATAATATTTATATTATTTTCGTTTTTAGTTGTATAAGTGAAACAGTTGGTGTTTCCAATGAAAGGCTATCAGCCAATGTATAGAAACACAAATAGTGTGGATAAGTCTCATATGATGCACGGAGATACCTAAAATAGGAGTAAATAATAAATAGTTGGATAGTTTGAGGGAAATCGCGTGCATGAGCGCCAGAACAGGGATTTGTGTATGTAAACACACAAATCCCTGTGCTGTCAGAGGAGAGGAGCCATATTGTTTCTTCCTACAAAGTAGGAAAAACAATATGGCTCCTCTCATAGTCACCCACATCCCCACACAGTTAGAACATGCTGAGGGAACGCACATTTAACCCATTGATCGCCCCCTAGTGTTAGCTCCTTCCCTGCCAGTGACATTTACATAGTAATCATTTTTATAGCACTGTTCGCTGTATAAATGCCAGTAGTCCCAAAAAAGTGTCAAAAGTCTCCGATCTGTCCATCGTAATGTCGCAGTACCGCTAAAAATGCAGATCTCCTCCATTACTAGTACAAAAATAATAAAAATGCCATATAGTAAATCTTTCCCATAGTTTGCAGATGCTATAACTTTTGCGTGAACCAATAAATATACGCTTATTTTTTTACCAAAAATATGTAGAAGAATATATAATATATATATATATATAATAATATATATATATATATAAAAAATATAATATATATATATATATATATATATATATATATATATATATATCAGTATATATACTGATGAAGAATTTATATTTATTATAGCAAAAAGTTAAAAACATTGTTTTTCTTTTCAAAATTGTTGTTCTTTTTTTGTTTATAGGGCAAAAAATAAAAGCCACAGAGCTGATCAAAAACCACCAAAAAAAAGCTCTATTGGTGGGAAAAAAAGGGCAATAATTTTGTTCGGGTACAGTGTCAAACAACTGTGCAATGGTCAGTTAAACCAACACAGTGCTGAATTGTAAAAAGTGCTCTGGTCAGGAAAAAGGTAAAATCTTCTGGCACTGAAGTGGTTAAGGAATTCTGAATTACATCCTTGTAGTTTTATTCTTGGAGGAGGATTATGATAAAGTGCCTTCAAAGCATGTATAAATTCTCCTTGAAAACCATATCTTTGTCAAACAATCTCTAGATATTTCCACATTACACTATCAAATATATTGTTAATGTCTAAACTCAGAAACAATACTGGTTGAGATTGGAGATTTGCATTTTGAGCTATACAGTACAGTATACAGATCAGTACATTACAACCTAGGCAAAAGGTTGATAGTCTCATTAGATATTAAGAAGGTATTTGATTTATTGGAATGGTCTTATCTTTGACTTGACAAGTTTGGGTTTGATCCCATTTTTGTTTCTTGGGTTAATTTGTTGTGAACAGAGCCTATTGCCAGACTCTAATTAAATAAATTATCTTCAATCCTTACCCAATTTATTGCCTCTGCCCCCCCAAGCCTCACCCCACACTGGTCATCTAGCCATTCACTGAGAAACTTTGAGAGGATGTAAATGTAAGCCCCTGTACACACGGTCGGACATTCCAATGGAAAATGTCCGATCGGACCGTGTTGTCGGATAATCCGACTGTGTGTGGGCTCCATCGGACTGTTTCCGTCGGAATATCCGACGGACCAAGTTTTCCAGATGGGCTATAAAATTTTCCGATAACATGATCCGATCGGACTTTGTCCAATCGTGTGTAGAGAATTCCGATGGGACAAAGTGCCACGCATGCTCAGATCAAATTCCTAGACCAAAGCTATTGGCTACTAGCCTGAACGTAGTGCCGTCATAACAAAATAACGTTGTCATGTTACGTACGATCGGATTTTCCGACAACTTTGTCCGACCGTGTGTATGCAACACAAGTTTCGGACAAAATCCGTCAGACAAAATCCGACGGATTTTGTTGTCGGAATGTCCGACCGTGTGTACAAGGGCTTAAAGATCTGTGTATGAGTACATTCGAGGAATAAGAAAATACTTCCTGCGTTCCCTCACCCTATGTGCAAAGCTGCTGTCACAAAGATCCCTAAGCATCCAAATAAGAAAAATTACAATTATGATGAACTATAAAAAGAAAAATTTAAATTATGAGAAAAACTGATCAGTTTATAGTACAATTGAACAAATGATCATTCCAGTTATTGTGCAACCAACAAATAGTCATAAAAAAGCAAGCTATACATAAAAAATAGTCCTCGAAAAGTGTTGTGTGCTATTTGCAAGAGAGTACAAATAAATGTCAGCAACCTTCGGTGCAACCTTCACAATGCAAATCTACAAAATTCTGTGCTACCCCTCATATTCATGAAACTGTGTTCACTAAAAGACCACGACATCCACCTGCACTCATCATAATTTTTGACCCCTTACAAATGCAAGTGGGTTTAACAGTGCTCCATGACACTCCTTAAATGTGTATTTCAAGTACCAAAAGCGATTACGCCAGCTCATACACGTCAGTTAGAAGTTTGATTAAACTCTTGCTGTAAAATGACATGATATGAAAATACTGACTTTACATTGCTGTTAGCTTTAAGATCTTGATACAATTTGTATTAGACATTCCCACTGGTACAACATTTTTTCTGATTACCTGTATTGTACTTAGCACTATATTTTATAATTTTTTTACTGCAATAGGAAACTTTAAAAAACAAAACAAGGGGGGATTTTTGTGGACAGTGGTGCTTTCTGCTGTTTGAAGTTTAATACCTAAATGTACAGGTGTATGTGCCAAAATATATGCAGTAATAATAATTGTGCTCTGATCCACTCCTCCTTCACTTCATGTTAGTACTGTAAGGATGTTGACAACAACATATTTCACAGCCTCTAATTCTGCAGATTCCAGAATTAGGATGGGATGATAAGGGAATATATACAATATTTTAGTAATGAAAATGGTGTCATTAGCAGTAATCAGCATGGATTCATGAAGAATCGTTTTTGCCAAACCAATCTATTGACCTTCTATGAGGAGGTGAGCTGCCATCTAGATAAAGGAAGGCCGGTAGACGTGGTGTATCTGGATTTTGCAAATAGTGATGGACGAACTTCCGACGGGACGTTTCGCGAACGCGAAATGCGAACGGACCCAAACGTTCGCGAAACCGACCGTTCGCCGCGGGCCCCATTGACTTCAATGGGAGGCGAACTTTGCAAACCTTCATGTCGAATTTGCGGCCACGTGGTAATTATTAGGGGGTAAAACGTAGTCCCACCATCTGGACAATGACATAATACATGTATGAGGTGAATTTGGGATCGATAACTACAAGCATTTTTATTTTATTTGGGAAATTGTTCTAACAATTCAGGACTATGGAGCTAATGAAGGCAATGGAGGAGAGGGAAGGTCAGGGACCAGGGTAGGCAAAGAAGAGGGTGCAGGAGATGATCACCAGCAGCGTGACATACCGGAATGACACATGCACCGTGATAGAGGCATCTGACAGCAGCACCGTAATACAGAGCACTGACAGCAGCACCGTGACATACAGCGCTGACAGCAGCACCGTGACATACAGCGCTGACAGCAGCACCGTGACATACAGCGCTGACAGCAGCACCGTGACATACAGCGCTGACAGCAGCACCGTGACATACAGCGCTGACAGCAGCACCGTGACATACAGCGCTGACAGCAGCACCGTGACATACAGCGCTGACAGCAGCACCGTGACATACAGCGCTGACAGCAGCACCGTGACATACAGCACTGACAGCAGCACCGTAAGCAGCCCCAGGAGGAAGTCAGCACAGCACAGGGATGGTGTGATCCCCTCATAATAAGAACCCCCAGGAGGAAGTCAGCACAGCACAGGGATAGTGTGATCCCTTCATAATAAGAACCCCCAGGAGGAAGTCAGCACAGCACAGGGATATCATAAGCAGCCCCAGTAGAAATATGACACCGCTCAACCTCTTCAAAGAGGAGGGTAGGGGCATATAGTACGGTGTGCTTTTTTGGGTCAAGGAAGTGAGCCAAATGAATTAAGAAGGTCTGTGTGCTTGATTAAAAAAATAGTTTATAGACATATACATGGTCTACTGGTCACATGTGTTGAATTCCTCCGAGATCCATGCCTCATTCATTTTTAGAAATGTGAGGTAGTTAACACTGTGGTGAGCTAGGCGAGTACGCTTATCGGTCACAATCCCCCCTGCTGCGCTGAACGTCCTTTCGGACAGGACACTGGATGAGGGGCAAGCCAACAGTTCGATTGCAAATTGGGCAAGCTCTGGCCAGAGGTCAAGCCTGCCCACCCAGTAGTCTAGGGGTTCATCACTCCTCAGAGCGTCCACATCGGCCGTTAACCCAATGTAGTCGGACACCTGACGGTCTAGGCGTTCCCTGATGCTGGATCCGGATGACACCTGTCGATGGGTCGGCTGAAAGAATGACCTCATATCCGAAGTCACCAACACATCTTCAAACCGGCCTCTTCTTGCAGGCGCTGTTGGATTGGTACCCGCAAATCCTTCTCTGGGAGTGGGAATTGCTCCTCTGCCAGCGCACGCAAAAGCAGAATGCAGCATTTCTCGAAGCAAGGCCTGGAAGTGCTGCATTCTGACAGCCCTCTGCGACGGCGGTAACATTTCCGCCATTTTGTGTTTGTACCGGGGGTCTAAGTACGTTGCCACCCAGTACTGGTCCTTGACCCTCATGCTTTTTATACGGGGGTCCCTATTAAAACACTGGAGCATGAAGGCCCCCATTTGCACTAAAGTGGAAGCGGTGTGGTGGCCTGGCTCCTGCTCATCATCCAGGATAATGTCGTCCTCTTCATTCTCCTCTCCCCATCCTCGCACAACAGGGATCCCAGAAAGGTTTAAAGCATGCTCTTCTTGCTCCTGCTCATCCGCCCCGGCACCATCCTCCTCTGACTCCTCATCAGACTCCTGTTGTTGACTTGTCTCAGATAGAGTAGCCCCCCCTGGGAATTCATCCAGCATTGCGACTTCCTCATCTTCCCGCTCCTGCTCCTCCACAGCCTGATCAATGACACGACGCAATGCACGCTCCAGAAAGAAGGCATAAGGTACCATGTCACTGATGGCGCCATGGCTGCGACTGACCAGTTTGGTGATCTCCTCAAATGGCCGCAGAAGTCTGCATGTGTCGCGCATGAGCAGCCACTGGCGCGGTGAAAAAAAACCCAGCTCCCCAGAACCGTTTCTTTCGCAGAGTTCATACAGGTAGACGTTAACTGCACGTTTCTGCTGGAGCAGCCTATCAAGCATATAGAAGGTTGAGTTCCATCGCGTCGGGCAATCGCAAATAAGACGTCTGACCGGCAGATGGTGTCGCCGCTGAATGTCAGCAAGGCGAGCCATGGCCGTGTAAGATCTTCTGAAATGGGCCGAGATTTTCCTTGCCTGCCGCAAGATGTCCTGGACCCCAGGGTATTTGACAAGGAATCGCTGCACGACCAAGTTTAAGACGTGTGCCATGCACGGCACGTGCGTGATTTTGCCCTGTTTCAATGCGCTAAGCAGATTGGCACCGTTGTCACACACCACTTTACCAACTGTCAAATTGAGCGGTGTTAGCCACTCATCTGCCTGTGAACGCAAAGCTGAAAGGAGTGCCGGGCCAGTGTGGCTCTTTGCTTCCAGGCACAACAGACGCAGCACGGCATGGCAACGTCTCACCTGGCATGTGGAATAGGTTCTGGGGAGCTTGGGCGGTGCAGTGGAAGAGACGCTAGCAGCGGAAAAGGAGGAGGCAGCTGAGGAGGAGAGGGAGGAGGATGGAGTAGGAGGAGGAGAAGAAGAGTCAGGCCTGCATGCAATCCGTGGCGGTAAAACCAAATCTACACGGGTGCCACGGGTTACATGCTTGACGGCCGTCAGAAGGTTCACCCAGTGGGCAGTAAAACTGATATACCTTCCCTGCCCGTGTTTGCTAGACCACGTGTCTGTGGTCAGATGTATCTTGGCACCGACACTGTGTGCCAGAGATACATTCACTTGCCGCTGAACATGGCCATATAGCTCTGGGATGCCCTTCTCTGAGAAATACTTCCTTCCTGGGACCTTCCATTGTGGTGTTCCAATGGCCACAAATTTGCGAAAGGCCTCCGAGTCCACCAGTTTATATGGCAGTAGTTGGCGGGCTATGAGTTCTGACAAGCCAGCCGCCAACCGTTGGGCAAGAGGGTTATCCGGCATCATCATTTTTTTACGCTCAAACATTAGGCCCACGGAAGCCTGCCTTTTTGCAGAAAAATGTGAGCTTGGCGTGATGGAAGGTGGAGTGGAGGACAATTGTGAGGAGAGAGGAGAAGGAGAAGTAGAAGACGAGGCTGGACGGTGAGAGCCTGCAGTGTGGCTTTGTGTGTTCCGTTGCTCCCACTGGGCTCGGTGATGGCTGCTCATGTGCCTTCTTAAGGCGGTCGTCCCTAGGTGAGTATTGGGCTTACCGCGACTAACGCGTTGACTGCAAAGATTGCAGATGGCAACGCTATTGTCAGCAGCGGACACGTTAAAAAAAGCCCACACTGCGGAGCCATGTGCCGGTGTCCTGGGAGCGCCAGATGTGACCGTACATGGTCGATGACTCGCTCCTGATACATTTGCAGTCTGCTTTGTCCCTGCTGTGCAATGTAAGTCATTGCTGCTTCTCCTCCCTATCTGCTGGTCCATATCTCCCTCTGAACTCCCCTCCTCTTCCTCTCTTGTGGGCACCCACGTGACATCACTAGACACGTCATCATCAACGTCACCTTCCCCACCGCTATAAGTAGAGATCTCGGAGTAGGCAGCAACACCGGGGACCAACCTCCTCCTTGGGCTGATCTGGGTACTGGCGTCAGACTGCTGAGTAGCGCTTGTTGCTACCTCCTCTTCCTGATCCAATACCAAGAGTGGCTGCGCATCAGAAATGTCCTCTTGATATGGATCGGAAAATAATTCCAGTGACTCAAGCGGAAGGTATGTGGTGGTGGTGGTGGTGGTCGTGTTGTTGGTGGTAGTGTCTTTGGGGGTGCACATAGCAGAGAGTGAAGAAGAGGGTGCAGATCGAGAGGATGAGGAGGGTGCAGAAGAGTAAGGCTGAGCGAGCCACTCAACCAAGTCTGGTGCATCCTTTAAAGTAATTGAACGCACCTTCTGCAACTTCCCACTTTGGCTCAAGCCTGTTGCTCCTGCCCTACCCCTACCACCCCTGCGGAAGGGCCTGCCTCTTCCTCTGCATGTCATTTTTTAAATGACCCTGTGACAAAACTCTTAGTCCCTATACCGCTGAAGGACTGCTGCAGTATAGGTGAGCGGTCAGCAGTGGTGCACGTCAACCCTATCTATTGTGGACCTATAGCGGTCCTTACAGAACAGCAGACTGTACCGCACTCAAGCCTATGTACCGTAGCACCCTATACCAAGTTACCAGTCCTTATAAGAACTTTTGTGGACCAAGCAGGTTGTGTATTAGTGTTTAGCAGACTGTACGTCAGTCCCTATACCGCTGAAGGACTGCTGCAGTATAGGTGAGCGGTCAGCAGTGGTGCACGTCAACCCTATCTATTGTGGACCGATAGCGGTCCTTACAGAACAGCAGACTGTACCGCACTCAAGCCTATGTACCGTAGCACCCTATACCAAGTTACCAGTCCTTATAAGAACTTTTGTGGACCAAGCAGGTTGTGTATTAGTGTTTAGCAGACTGTACGTCAGTCCCTATACCGCTGAAGGACTGCTGCAGTATAGGGCAGCGGTCAGCAGTGGTGCACGTCAACCCTATCTATTGTGGACCGATAGCGGTCCTTACAGAACAGCAGACTGTACCGCACTCAAGCCTATGTACCGTAGCACCCTATACCAAGTTACCAGTCCTTATAAGAACTTTTGTGGAACAAGCAGGTTGTGTATTAGTGTTTAGCAGACTGTACGTCAGTCCCTATACCGCTGAAGGACTGCTGCAGTATAGGTGAGCGGTCAGCAGTGGTGCACGTCAACCCTATCTATTGTGGACCGATAGCGGTCCTTACAGAACAGCAGACTGTACCGCACTCAAGCCTATGTACCGTAGCACCCTATACCAAGTTACCAGTCCTTATAAGAACTTTTGTGGACCAAGCAGGTTGTGTATTAGTGTTTAGCAGACTGTACGTCAGTCCCTATACCGCTGAAGGACTGCTGCAGTATAGGGCAGCGGTCAGCAGTGGTGCACGTCAACCCTATCTATTGTGGACCGATAGCGGTCCTTACAGAACAGCAGACTGTACCGCACTCAAGCCTATGTACCGTAGCACCCTATACCAAGTTACCAGTCCTTATAAGAACTTTTGTGGAACAAGCAGGTTGTGTGTTAGTGATTAGCAGACTGTACGTCAGTCCCTATACCGCTGAAGGACTGCTGCAGTATAGGGCAGCGGTCAGCAGTGGTGCACGTCAACCCTATCTATTGTGGACCGATAGCGGTCCTTACAGAACAGCAGACTGTACCGCACTCAAGCCTATGTACCGTAGCACCCTATACCAAGTTACCAGTCCTTATAAGAACTTTTGTGGAACAAGCAGGTTGTGTGTTAGTGATTAGCAGACTGTACGTCAGTCCCTATACCGCTGAAGGACTGCTGCAGTATAGGTGAGCGGTCAGCAGTGGTGCACGTCAACCCTATCTATTGTGGACCGATAGCGGTCCTTACAGAACAGCAGACTGTACCGCACTCAAGCCTATGTACCGTAGCACCCTATACCAAGTTACCAGTCCTTATAAGAACTTTTGTGGACCAAGCAGGTTGTGTATTAGTGTTTAGCAGACTGTACGTCAGTCCCTATACCGCTGAAGGACTGCTGCAGTATAGGGCAGCGGTCAGCAGTGGTGCACGTCAACCCTATCTATTGTGGACCGATAGCGGTCCTTACAGAACAGCAGACTGTACCGCACTCAAGCCTATGTACCGTAGCACCCTATACCAAGTTACCAGTCCTTATAAGAACTTTTGTGGACCAAGCAGGTTGTGTATTAGTGTTTAGCAGACTGTACGTCAGTCCCTATACCGCTGAAGGACTGCTGCAGTATAGGGCAGCGGTCAGCAGTGGTGCACGTCAACCCTATCTATTGTGGACCGATAGCGGTCCTTACAGAACAGCAGACTGTACCGCACTCAAGCCTATGTACCGTAGCACCCTATACCAAGTTACCAGTCCTTATAAGAACTTTTGTGGAACAAGCAGGTTGTGTGTTAGTGATTAGCAGACTGTACGTCAGTCCCTATACCGCTGAAGGACTGCTGCAGTATAGGTGAGCGGTCAGCAGTGGTGCACGTCAACCCTATCTATTGTGGACCGATAGCGGTCCTTACAGAACAGCAGACTGTACCGCACTCAAGCCTATGTACCGTAGCACCCTATACCAAGTTACCAGTCCTTATAAGAACTTTTGTGGACCAAGCAGGTTGTGTATTAGTGTTTAGCAGACTGTACGTCAGTCCCTATACCGCTGAAGGACTGCTGCAGTATAGGGCAGCGGTCAGCAGTGGTGCACGTCAACCCTATCTATTGTGGACCGATAGCGGTCCTTACAGAACAGCAGACTGTACCGCACTCAAGCCTATGTACCGTAGCACCCTATACCAAGTTACCAGTCCTTATAAGAACTTTTGTGGACCAAGCAGGTTGTGTATTAGTGTTTAGCAGACTGTACGTCAGTCCCTATACCGCTGAAGGACTGCTGCAGTATAGGGCAGCGGTCAGCAGTGGTGCACGTCAACCCTATCTATTGTGGACCGATAGCGGTCCTTACAGAACAGCAGACTGTACCGCACTCAAGCCTATGTACCGTAGCACCCTATACCAAGTTACCAGTCCTTATAAGAACTTTTGTGGAACAAGCAGGTTGTGTGTTAGTGATTAGCAGACTGTACGTCAGTCCCTATACCGCTGAAGGACTGCTGCAGTATAGGGCAGCGGTCAGCAGTGGTGCACGTCAACCCTATCTATTGTGGACCGATAGCGGTCCTTACAGAACAGCAGACTGTACCGCACTCAAGCCTATGTACCGTAGCACCCTATACCAAGTTACCAGTCCTTATAAGAACTTTTGTGGAACAAGTGAGTTGTGAATGTTTAGCAGACTGCAGCAGAAGGGCAGCAGTCAAGTATAATATCCTTTCTATATTTGGAAGAAAGAATATTATACATGTACAAGCCTATTACTGTACCACTGATACCAGTCCTGAAAAGAACCTTTGTGGAACTAATAATAACAGCAAGTCTTTAAAATTACCCTCACTGCCTGACAACACTGCTTCCTTCCTGTCCCTATACAAATTGGCAAAAAAAGAGAACGATTAGTGGTTACTGGAACAGCTCTTTTGTGGACCTTGATAGTAACAGCTAATGATGATGATGATGATGATGATGATGAAAGACTAATCTGGCTGTCCCTGTAGCATACACCGTCCTTTCCCTTTCTCTAAACTAACAAAAGACACTCAGGCTGCTGCAAGAATCAGCAGCACAGCAAACCTATCAACACCTAACACCTATACCAGTCCTGAAAAGAACTTTTGTGTACCAAATAGCTAGTGGTTTATCTCTCCCTACTCCACACAGGAACCTGTCCCTATCTTAACAGAAGAAAGAATGTAAAATGGCCACCGGATCGGGTGTATTTATAGGTTAGGGGGAATGTACAAGTGTCCATGTGCTGTCATGTCTCAATTGGCTGTCCTGTATCACATGATAAACGTGTCACCAAAGGTTAAAGTTCTTGTATACATTAAACACGTAAGTCCGCCGCGGCGAACGACGGAAAAAGGCGTTCGAACGTGCGGACCGCGAATGTCGGAAATTCGCCGCGAAACGACCGCCGGGCGAACCGTTCGGCCATCACTATTTGCAAAAGCATTTGATACAGTTCCCTAGAAGGGCGAGTTCAGAGGGTAGTGATAAATGGGGAGTACTCGGAATGGTCAGGGGTGGGTAGTGGGGTCCCCCTGGGTTCTGTCCTGGCACCAATCCTATTTAATTTGTTCATAAATGACCTGGAGGATGGGTTAAACAGTTCAATCTCTGTATTTGTGGATGATACTAAGCTAAGCAGGGCAATAACGTCTCCACAGGATGTGGACATCTTGCAGGTAGAACTGAACAAATTAATGGGGTGAGCAACTACATGGCAAATGAGGTTTAATGTGGAAAAATGTAAAATAATGCATTTGGGTGGCAAAAAATATAAATGCAATCTACTCACTGGGGGGGGGGGGGGGGAAGAACCTCTGGGGGAATCAAGGATGGAAAAGGACCTGGGGATCCTAGTAGATGTTAGGCTCAGCAATAGCATGCAATGCCAAGCTGCTGCTGCTAATAAAGCAAACTGAATATTGGCATGCATTAAAAAGGGGATTAACTCAAGAGATAAAGCGATAATTCTACCATCCTACAAGACTCTGGTCCGGCCTCACCTGGAGTATGTTGTCCAGTTCTGGGCACCAGTCCTCGGGAAGGATGTGCTGGAAATGGAGCAAGTCCAGAGAAGGGCAACAAAACTAATAAAGGGACTGGAGGATCTTAGTTATGAGGAAAGGTTACGAGCACTGAACTTAGTCTCTCTGGAGAAGAGATGCTTGAAAGGTGATTTGATTTCAATTTACAAATACCATACTGCTGACCCCACAATAGGGATAAAACTTTTTAGTGGAAGGGAGTTTAATAAGACACGTGGCCACTCATTAAAATTAGAAGAAAAGAGGTTTAACCTTAAACTACATAGAGGGTTCTTTACTGCAAGAGCGGCAAGGATGTGGAATTCCCTTCCACAGGGGGTGGTATCAGCGGGGAGGATCCAGAGGATCAAAGAAACATCAGTGGTACAGTGAGAAATGCAAACTTGAAAAGTATACCCCCTACTATTACACCTGCAGGGCTCTAAGTACTGAACCTATGTCAAAAATAATTGGAGCTTTATCATGTAAATGGTGCTAGGTAGGTCTTAGGATGGGTTTGAAAGGGTTTACCTACTTATTACAGGTATTTATATAGTACCAATAGTTTACACTACATTGAACATTCCTCTCAGTCTCTGCCCTCACAATATAAGGTCACTAAATCACATCCATACATACTAGGGTCAATTAACCTACCAGCATGTCTTTGGAGTGTGAAAGGAAACACAAGCAGGTACAGGAAGAACATGCAAATTACAAGCAAATAGCACCGTGGTTGGGATTTGAACTGACAACCCAAGTGCTACCAGGAGAAAGTGCTAACCATTTAGCCACTGTACTCCCATATATACCAATGGTCCAATGCCTGCAAAATCCAGCATCTTCTCCCTGGCTTCTTCCAGGTTCCAATCTTCAGCCATCTTGATTGGCTGGTGAAGGATGACATTATTTTCACGCATGTGCAAGAGTGTAGTCCTTCTGGCACACCGGAATTGTGAGATATGTAAATTAAGTAGATCATTGTACAGTCTACAGATGATTGCCAACAGACAGGTAAGTGTATTTTATTGCAGAAGAGGCATTGCATGTCTCTTCTGCAATAAAAAGCCTGTCTATTCTCAATATTGTTTTGTAGTTCTGCTTTAAATTCATGTCCCCGACAGGTACATGAATCTGTCGCAAACACTCTATCCTCAGAGCAGCTCAGCAACACTGAGCCTATAAAACTTATGGGCTCAGCATTAGTAACCTCACTCCCCAGCCACTGCACTCATCACACATACTGGTGCATGGCTGGTGCATGGCCTAGAAGTTTTCTAGTGGGGTGGGCAGAGCTTGATAGGGAATTGACAGTCTTGTTCACAATTAGGTCTGCCTGTCTGTGATTGATGGCGCACACACAGTAGGCAAATTCCATAGCCGAGACTGCAGAATCTGCCCATTTTCCATGCGCTTTCCATCACATGGCAGGTGGACCTGGTGGAGATCCAATCATTATTAGTCTCCCCATCAGGTTCTAACCCCTGTCAGTGTCCAGCCTGCTTCACTGGTTGCTAGAGTACTGGCGGCCTGCAGCCTAGCAACCATCGAAGGAATTACACTGCTCTTAACCTCCAATGTCATTACGTATGAAAATTAGTCATTCTTTTCAAATCTCTTAGCCCTTGTACACACGGTCGGAGAATCCGTCGGAATGTGTCCTATCGGACCGTGTTGTCGGATAATCCGACTGTGTGTGGTATGCATCGGACTGTTTTCTTCGGAATAACCGTCGGACCCAATTTTCAAACTTGCTGGAAATATTTTCCGACAAACTGGTCCGATAGGACATACTCCGATCATTTGTAGAGAATTCCGATCGGACAAAGTGCCACGCATGCTCAGATCAAATTCCTACATCAAAGCTATTGACTACTAGCCTGAACGTAGTCCCATCGTAACGAAATTACGTCATCACGTTCTGAAAGATCGGATTTTTCGACAACTTTGTCTGACCGTGTGTATGCAACAGTTTCGGACGAGATCCGACGGACAAAATCCGATGGAATTGGTTGTCGAAATGTCCGACCGTGTGTACAAGGGCTTAGTCATAGCGACAGGTTCCTACAGTGGCAGTAATAAGAACTACCTGAATCTGCTGCACATGTCGGAACACTTTCTTAAAACGTCACATTGTTTTCCTACGTCAGATGCCATACCAACAGAAAAGTGTCATAAGTGCTTTACTGAATCCCCCAGTATGGACTACCAGCTGAGGTCAGGGTAGGCAGTAGTAATGTCTTACTTGTTGTTAAAGCATGACATTTGGGGTATGCAACCCCTTACATGCAGACAAATGTGATTCTCCTATACTTTTGCATCTGTATGTTTTCGCCTGCATCCTATAATTGTTAGCGGGAAATTTGTGGTAATTAGATGATATATGCATTCATTATTTTCCTCCAAGTTTAATTTCTTTGTACTTAAGGATCTTTGGGAACCAATTAATATAAAACATGCAATGCAACAAAACATCAGTGAACATTGTCATGGAAACAGTAACCAAATGAGTATTCTTTATCCTTAGCATATTATTCTTTCCTGTCTCTGAAATATCTTGCTTCCATTTATCTCTTGCAAAGATTTAGGTTTTTGCCCTCTCTGATGTTTAGAGGTGAATGGCAACATATTTAATGAACAAGAAAGATCTAAAACAGTTTCCCCTGACTTATACAAGAGCTAATAAGAAGATCTATGAATTCGTATATAAAAGTAGCAATTTAGCCAAGCAGTTATTTAGTCAGCACTTAATTGCTGAGAAAAGTGAGCATAATTATCCTGCGAAATTTCCACATACAAATACAAAAAACATAGTCTTACTGGAACAAAGTTATTTTTTCAAGCTCTAATGATATATTTTGGCCTTTTGGAAACATTTTAATACTTAAAAAGCTCTGAAAGTTCGCAAATTGTATGTATAACACTGAAATCACACTTATCGCCCTGTGTTTAAACATCTATGTTCAGTTTTTCCACTTCAGTGGGGAGTGACATAATCAAATCCATTATTTAAAAAAGGTATAAAATGTTACTCACTAAAAAGAAATATACACAGAACTGTTGGAGTATCTGCAAAAAAAAAAAAAAAACTACACCTGTCTTGCTTCCGATTCCATGTGAAAAGAATGATAAGATACAAGTGTGGTTGGTAGGTGAATCATGTTCTTGATACAGTTATAATTTTGCTAATAATACCATTCCTAGAATGTTGGAATTACCACTCTGTAGGCATTATTAGGCCTACCTGTAAGGAACTTATTTAGTGCATTTCCCTTTTAAACTTATCAGGTTAAAGAATAGAGAATGGTGAAATGGGTGATCTACACAGTCAGTGGGTAATTTGGGGGGCACTGTATCTGAGGTAATGGGGTCATTTAAGTAACAGATGCTCCCTTCACAACTGTCAATTTTCCTATTGACCCACGCTTTGCGTCTTATCACTGGCTACCCTCACAGGAAATTGCATACAAATAGGATACGAGGGTGGGCTAGCAAGAGACTGTTGCTTTGTCCTAAATGGGTAAATGGAGATAAATGTGTCTCAGAACCAGTAGCGGCTGGTGTTTTTTTTTTAACCACCCGCCCGGTCAGCGGCACCCCCCCAATGTCAGTGGGGTCACCTCCCGGGGTCTTGCGGTCAGCCGGTTTGTCGTTCAGCCCCGCACTTACCCCATCTAGGTTGCGGACAGGCAGTGCTGTAACAGGCAGCGGCTTCTATTGTGTCTCCTCCTTCTCTGTATCACGGCGGTTTCTGCCTCCCTCCTCCTCCTAGACGTCCAATAGGATCGCCGGTCCTTTCAGCCAATCGGGTGATGGGTCTCAGGACCTGCTTCTTTATTGGCCGGGAGGAGGATCAGTGGGTGGGCTCAGAGCGCAGTGCTCTGTTCCCCGAGCCCTAAGCCCACCCTTTTTTGAAGCCTATTAGAGCATCTGGCTTTAATCACATGCTTAAAAAAAAAACCCATTGGAATTCATGCGTCCGACATCCTGCATGTAGATTAGGGGTCCAGACACATGGATAGGGGGTGGTGCCCATGCATCCCTAATGGGCAGGCTGCCACTGCTCAGAACAGAATCATTAAAGTGTGTAAAATAGGATCTATAGCTGGAAAATTGAAGGCTACAGGGATCATTGGATGTTAATAGACATTAACAATTAAATGTGGAACTATTTTTCTAAATCTACCCACTTCAACTTTTGATGTTTAAACCTATTAACAACTCTGGCTATTGAAAAACAATTTTAAGTAAACGCATTTGCATAGCAATCTTAATAGACACCATCTGAGTAAAAAACTTTAGGATATGTGGAATATTATTTACATACTAAACCACAGCACATTACAGTGTGTATTGAAATACATATAAATTAAAATAAAACTTTAATTCATATGAGTGAAATACATGGTCTGTGAAATATATTCTTATAATGTCCCAAAAAAAATAAAAAACGTTCATTTCACTATGGACCTTCTTCTTATAAAGTGCTCCGTGCTCAAATATTGCTGGTGAGAGGGTGCTTGATTGGTCTTCTCTATCCTCCTAGGTAGCCCATTGGCCCAGTAACCTGGGATGCGCAATTACTGATGCTAGCGTCCCTTGTAACCCACCAGGATCAATCGAGGGAGAAAACTCTCATAGTGTAGTAATTCTGTTTATTTACTAAAAAGTATAAAATCACACTTACAATCTGGAATATATGTGTCCGCTCTACAAGGCATAGGCGATAAACCAATGATAGTATATGAGCGTCTTTCGGGTTCGCGGCAGCTTCGTGTGCACCATGGGGGAACCTAACCAGAATTAAGTCAGATGGAAGCTTTTCATCGTATATTCCGATCGTGTGTATGCCTCATCGGACTTCTTTTATGGAAATTCTGACGGACCTAGAAATAGAACATGTTTTAAATATTTCAGACGGAACCAATTCCTATTGGGAAAACCCTTTGTCTGTATGCTTTTCAGATGGACCAAAAACGGCGCATGCTCTGAAGCAAGTACGAGACAGGGGCTATTGGCTACTGGCTATTGAACTTCCTTTTTCTAGTCCCATCGTACATGTTGTATGTCACCGTGTTCTTAAGGATCGGACTTTGGTGTGACCGTGCCAAGAAAGTTTCAGCGGAACCCCGTCGAAACTCCTTCAGAGTTTATGCTGACGGGAAAACTGGTCGTGTGTACGCGCCATAAGAAAGCAGACAGTTACGTAGGTTCAATTTCAACCGATAATAATGAAAAATCCTAAATTGACCGTTAACAACAAATAGCTAAGAGTCAGCCATTTAATTTCAATACAGATAAATTACTGTCCATGAATATCTGTCCATTCACATTGTGAATAATATTCTCTCAACAGAGTTTTTGTCATTAACAAAAGGAAGGAAGGAAGGTAAGAACCAGATCCACTAAGAGGAAAATCTGCTGAAAGAAGACCACTTAAGGAGTTATTTAAAGAAACAATATCCAGCTGATTGTTGACAGTTCTTCCCACTGTATGCCAATCATAAGTAAGTGAAATGTTTGTTCTCTCTTTGCCCCTCAACCTGCTATCCTTTAACCTGAAACATAGAACAAAAAGCCAGAATATTGTCCCACGCACAGCATTTCATAAAACTATAAAGCATACAGAATTTCTCCATAATAGTCAAAAAGGGAAGAGTAAGATGTGTCTGGGAACTCTATAGGGCTACAGCTTCATTGATGGAGACTAAGGCCGCGTACACACGGGCGGACTGTTCGCCCAACTTAGTCCGCTGAACAGTGTTTCAGCGGACAGTCCGCTCGTGTGTGGGCTTCAGCGGACTGTTTCAGCGGACAGTCTGACGAACAAAGTCTTACAGAATTTCCGTAAGACAGTCCGTTCAAACTTGGTTTTGTCCGTCCAAACTTGGTTTCAGCGGACAGTCCGCTCGTGTGTAGGCAAGTTGGACGGACTAAGTATCGCGCATGCTCAGAAAGGGTTTACACGGTCGAAGGTTGCATTGCAGTGTATAGGACGTCGTTTTTCTAGTCCCGTCGTACGTGCTGTACACGTCATCACGCACGTTTTCAGCGGACTGTTCGTTCATCGTGTGTGGTCAAGTCCGTTCATGCTAATTTTGAACGGACTGTTTGTCGGATTGTTTGACGAACTTAGTTGGGCGAACAGTCCGCCCGTGTGTACGCGGCCTTAGATTAGCAAGCATTAAACTTATTAAAGAAAAAGGACCCCTCACCAATTTAGGTTGTGTACAGTCAGAATATTGTAGTACAGTATTTCTATACTTGGGATTTTACATCACAGAGGGAAAGAATTCTGCCTCATAATCTTCTTTACCCTCTGCAAGTGCATAACAGCAGGATCCCTATTGGAACATGCTTATAGAGCTGATTGGAGATCAGAGTGATGGACAGGAAGTTTATACTTTAGGATAGATTATAGACTTCCTGGCTGCAGTAGTGAGATGCCCACTAACCCCTATTTAATAGTTCACTGTATACCAGGAAGTTTATCCATCCACCAAAGCAAATTGCTGAAGCAGATTTTGTCAAATTTGTAGATCAATACACATACCTACAGCTCGTCTGTTCTGATGTGTCACACAGTCAACAGCTGCTTCATCAGGGATACCACAGCACCATCTAGAAGGTTGAGGGTGGGGGTTTTTACGCCCTGTGTGGGGTACCCCCTTGGAATTTGGAGGTTTGTGCAAGCCTGATATATGTGGTGGTAAGCCTTTGATTATTGTGATGTACAGTATATTCAATGTATATTTAAAGGCTTACCACCACATATATCAGGCTTGCGCAAACTGCTAAATTCCAGGGGGGAACCCTGCACGGGATGTAAAAACCCACCCTCAACCTTCTAGATGCTTCTGCGATGTCCCTGATGAAGCATTCATTGACTGCGAAAGGCATCGGAACAGACCAGCAGGACTTACCAGCATCTATTTGCCATTTAGGGCCGGTTCACACTGGGGGCGATGCGAGGCGACATGACTTGCCTCGCCGCGACCTGCCGCGACCTCAGCGGCGACTTGCAAATGACTTCTGTATAGAAGTCAATGCAAGTCGCCCCGAGGTCGCCCAAAAGTAGTACAGGAACCTTTTTTCTAAGACGGAGCGACTCGAGTCGCTCCTCTCAGAACGGTTCCATTGTACAGAACGGGGGCGACTTGTCAGGTCGCGGCACGGCAAGTCGTGTCGCCTCGTGTCGCCCCCTGTGTGAACCGGCCCTTACTCACTAAGATGTTTTTAATATAATATATATAACATTGATTGCAACTTCATTGTGTTGAGCTATGTAAGACCCCATTATTTATCTTTCAATGGGTTTATTAAATAAAAACATTTCTTCTATCTAATTGTGTTGACTCAAGCATGGTACGAAGCCTCAAAGGTCTCCTTTTTATGGAGAGATTTCCTCTTTATTGTTCTTAATATACAGGTATGTCTGAGATGTGGAATCATACGCTCACTCCTCGAGAGATGGCATAATATCCTTGTTTTGTGGACTTCTAATTACACGTATTAGTGTGTCATCTAAGACAAAAATATTCCAGGTGTTCAACTTCTGAAAAGAAATCTCAGGACAATCATATAATGTTTATTTGAATGCTATGGAGACAACAACACTTCCGTTTCTGTAAAAGTAGGTGCCTGCTGCACTAGATAATACTAAAACTAGAAAAGTAATAAAAGGACAAGCAAACGGCACAGTATTGGTGAACAACAATAATGCAATATATATAGAATAGGTGCAGTGCTAAGAAATGTTCATAGATCCCTTCTGATCATCAGTTGAACATGTTAATGATAAGGTTCATAGGGTACAGCAGAAAATCGTATAGGAAAGATTCACCACCACTGGCACACAGACACACTGCCTCTTAACCCCCTTTTTGGACCCAGATTACAGGGGTCA
The DNA here is from genome assembly GCF_037356315.1 of Lithobates pipiens. Lineage (NCBI taxonomy): Eukaryota > Metazoa > Chordata > Amphibia > Anura > Ranidae > Lithobates > Lithobates pipiens. Next base: position 6,667,884 of record NW_027507685.1, on the reverse strand, counting down.
AATAAGCATTGCATGGAAGAGGAAAACCTGAAAGTGCAGTAAGCTTTATAAATTGATTTATTAATAAAAAAATGCTATATTGCACTCACATGCTCAAGGTGAAAAACAGGCACTGAATAGAAACCTAAAACCACCAGCAAGCCGTGTCCTGGCTTACACTCTCGTCACATTACATCACAGGCTCCTCTCTATGCGTTTCATCATATGTTTGACGTCTTCAGGGGCGTGGTAAGCAATTCTGCCTCCCTGCACTAAGGTTGTTAGTTTAAATCCTAACCACAGCATTACTGCCTGAAGTTTGAATGTTCTCCCTGTGCCTAGGTGGGTTTCCTCCAACACCCCAAAGACATGCTGGAAGCTTAAATGGCTGCTGTCCATATTGGTCCTAGTATGTATATGAATGTGAGTTAGAGACCTTAGATTGTAAGCTCCTTGAGGGCAGGGACTGACTAAATGTGCAATATATCCTGTAAATCGTTGGCGCTATATAGGTACCTGAAGTAAATGTGCATTGACAGCAATCTTCACACCAGTAAAACACTAATGAGGTATAAGCAGAACAGCAACAGAGCTAACACCCAATAGTATCAATTCTTCCTATCCTTAATTATTGCTAATTGGTTCTAGTAATGTTTTCTTTGACATGTACTGATTGGTACATTTCTTTTCAGCTCTGTCAGCAGGTCATTTTCTTTGAAAGTATACATTTTGTGCTAAGGGAGCAATATAATTGGTTACAATTTAGCAAAGTGGAATATCCTGTAAAATAGGATTGTGTGTGCAACTGGGACATATCCTTAAGGCAACTAAATTTCAATATCCTGCAGATTAACATGTCTCAGCCAATTGAAAAAAAATGCTCAGTGGTTTTGGGACGTACAGGACTTGTCGCAATAAACTATTTAAATGTAAATGTATATAAAGTTCTCATGCACTTCATAGACCTGTACTCTTCAGGGACAAGTCTGCAAATGCTGTGAAAGGTACTACAGTTAGAGGAGTACTTTAGTGATTTATAGATGAAGTGGATTTAGATTCAAACTGATCTTCTTTATTTAAAAAAATATATATAATATATAATATTTATATAATATATATTATATAATATTTTCTGTATACTGCTGTGGACCTGGTTTTCCATTAGATCCACTCTAGCCCCCCTGGTTTTACTTTGTTTTTCTGTATATATATATATATATATATATATATATATATATATATATATATATATATATATATATATAACAGAAAAGCAGGATTTAATCAATCAAGCCATTCGATGGCAGCTCCCAGTTCTTCAAAGAAATGGACGCGGTCCTCACCAATCACGCGGAGAAACAAGCAGGGAATAGCATGGAGTACTTCAGATGGTGGACTCACAGACGCCGCTTGATCTCGGTGAACTGACTGCGTTTCCGCTGCACCTCTGCTGAAAAGTCGGGAATGCCAAAATCTGGTTGTTATGCAGGGGGATATTACCCTTCTCCTGAGCTAGTGGCAGGATGGCATCACGATCCCTATAGTTCAGAAACTTGGCAATAAAGACAAGGGGAGGTGCTCTCTGAGGTGTTTATTTTTGCAGGCATCCGGTGAGCTCGCTCCACAACAAACGATTGTGAGAAGGCCATAGGTGTTGATGAGCAGGTCTTCCATGAAGGTGGCTGGGCTGTTACCCTCTTCTCCTCCTGGGAGGCCTATTAAGCAAAGATTGTTCTGCCTTGAACGATTCTCCAAATCCTCCTGTTTCTGCTGGAGCTGGGCGATGAGGCGGTGTGCCTGATCCGCCAACTCGTGCAGGGGTAGGAGGGCTTCCCCCACTTGTCCCAGGCATTGCTCCGACTTACCCACTCTCTCCCGCAGATGTTGCATATCCTGGCAGAGTAGGGAGATGTCCACCTTCACCTCTCCAATCCTGGTAGCGAGGGAGGTCTGGCAGGTAGCGATCGCCTCCAGGATTTCTGCCTTATCAGCCATGCGGGTGGTAGGGGGAGAGGAGGGGGATCTGCCATCTTTGGCCTGCGGGTCTCCAACCTGTCAGCAGAATTGATCAAGTTTAGTGACTGTGTTGGCCTATTTGCGAGGTGGGGACATCTCTCCGAGATTCAGGATCTCGTTGGCGGAGTTTAGCTCAGGCACGTCTTGCCATGTGCAGCTTCAAGCTTCACCCCCAGTGAATACATTTTTAACAACAAGTACTTACCAAGGCCGAGATGCCGAGAGCGTTTAGCATTTGCAACTACACGCACCCCGTCCCCCGGAGGTGGTACAGGGAGCGGGTGGCACGCAGAAGCACTGGCCCCCAGCAGGTGTAGGTTCCTGAAGAGGCTGAGGAGCTGAGCAGTGAGTTACTGGAGATCAGGAACTGGCTGATGATCCTGTGCGCGGTAGTAAATAGTCCGGGAATTAACAAGAGATCAGGCAACATAATAGCAACTTAATAGCAGGTCTGTGAAGCAGGCCAAAAGGTCAGATCTGTATAATCAGGCAAGAAAGTCCATAAGGCAGGCCAAGGGTCAAATCCAGGTAATCAATCAAGAGAGTCCGTAAGGCAGGCCAAGGGTCAAATCCGGGTAATCAAACCAAGAGAGTCCATTAAACAAGCCAAGGGTCGAATCGAGGATGAGAGCAACATAGTCAGGGACGGTCGGGGTCAAAACAGTAATCAGGCAAAACAGCAGGAAACAGATACAAACGGGAAGCTGACGACAAACCAGCAACCCGTTTGGACACCAGAGCCGTCTAAAATAGCCACGTTATAGAGTGTGCGCCACGGCGCACACTCGTGCGCCATTGTACACATCCATGCCCCATTGCGCACACGTGTACCATTGCGCACACATGCGCAACGCACGATCGGGCCGTACACGTGCATGCGCCAGAGTGCTAATCCGCCACGCATGCGTGCAATAGCATGGCGAGCATTGGCGGCCAAAGCCCTTCTCTGACAGCATTGTTCCTTAATCACTAAATAGGGTCAAACATTACGGAGCTCCTGTGAAGTGCTGCTTACTCCTCCATGGTCTGGACATGCCCCCCACCCTATATATATATATATATATATATATATATATATATATATATATATATATATATATATATATATATATTTAATATTAAAGCTTTGTACAAAATGTTATACAAAAATAAATAATGTGGATTTGTCCATCTAATGCTGGAGAATATATTTAAATTGCATTGACTTTTAAAGCACACCTCAAGCTAAAATCTTTTATTTTGTTTACATGAAGTTGAGAAGGGTTACAGCCTCTGTAAGATGTTTTTGCTGCTGTCTGCCCTATCCTTTAAATCTGTGTAATTGTTGTTTTTGCCAGACATTAACAAGGTAGGATCTTGCAAAGACTTGTAACCTGTAGGGGGAATGTGCCTTGAAGAAAAATTAAACTCAACAGAGAGAGACCTATTGCTCCTCCAACCAGCCAGTCCTTGCTGAATCTAATTTTAGACTTGTAATAATGCAAAAGTGAGGAAAAAAACTGCTTGCTGTTCAATCAAGTTTGCTGGGAGCCTCATTAACAGCTTCTAAAAGTTCATTACAAACAGCCACTTCCCATTAATGCTGTTCTGTGCAAAAAGACTGCTGAATAAATAGACCAAAGAAGATTACTTAGATTCAGAACTCTCTAGAGAGGATATCTTATTCTGAGAAAATCATGTCCATAGCAGCACTGTGATTGAAAGTATTAGATTTTATTAAATATAGCAATACATGTTTTTAAATACATAAACACACACACACACACACACACATATATATATATATATATATATATATATATATATATATTGTGAGGGGTTAGCTCGGCAGCGGGTGTGTGTGACCCCCTGGATGGGTTCACAACACAAAGTCAGGCACAGCAGACAGCGGTGTAGGTTAAAAAAACAAAAGATCCGGTTTATTTATGCTACATGCAGTGATACATATAACAGCCAAACAAAATAAAACAAGAAAATAAATCCTGGTCAGCTTGACCTCTAACTACACACGTAGACTCCCTGTCTAACAACTGGGTGCAGCCTTGTGCTGTACCAGTCCCTACCTTTGTTGTAAAGGTTTTGCCACACAGGCGTTAACTCACCGCACAGTACAGGTGACACACTCCCCAGTCTATACAACACAAAACTGGTTCCAGGATGGAGCATCTCCCTATGCATGCTGGGGTTTTTTGTAGAGGTCTTAATGAGCCCCCTTACTACAGCTGGGCTCATTAACTCTTCCCCTCTAATTGTAAAAGTCTGCATAAAGCCTGAATCTAGGACACACATATTTCCCATCCTGGATACAACCAGGTGATTTTACCTGCGTGCTGCCACATACCCCCCCCTCTTGTTTCAACCTTGGGGTTGTAACACAAGCAGCCAGACATGCATGTATCCGAGACAAAGCATCCACATTCCCCATTTTAACACCAGGGCGATGCTTAACTGTAAAGTTAAATTCCTGTAGGGCCAGGAACCACCTATTTACCCTTCTATTGGTCTCCTTGTTCTGAGCCATCCACTTTAAAGGAGCGTGATCAGTCACCAGGTCAAAGTGCCTACCTAGCAGATAGTACCGAAGGGAATCTAGAGCCCACTTCACTGCTAAACATTCCTTCTCAATCGTGGAGTAATTTACCTCATGGGACTTCAACTTCCTGCTGAGGTAAATGACTGGGTGCTCTTCCCCATTCCAGACCTGGCATAACACTGCTCCTAACCCAACGTCCGATGCATCAGTTTGTACCACGAAGTGCTTAGAGAAGTCTGGTGAGTACAACACGGGCTGGCTACATAAGGCTGTTTTTAAGGACTGAAATGCTTCTTCAGCCTCTGGGGACCATTTAACCATGACCGACTCTTTCCCTTTCGTCAGGTTGGTGAGGGGCACAGCCTGAGAAGCAAAATGGGGAATGAATCGTCGATAATAGCCAGCGATTCCCAGAAAGGCTCGTACCTGTTTCTTGCTGTTGGGACGTGGCCAACTCTGTATGGCCTCGACTTTATTGACTTGGGGTTTTATCACCCCCCTCCCAATAGTGTACCCAAGATATTTGGCCTCCTCCTGTCCAATGGTACACTTCTTTGGATTGGCCGTAAACCCAGCTTCCCGGATAGAGTCTAGGACTGCTTGTACCTTTGGCAAATGTGAGACCCAGTCTGTGCTATGGATAATCACATCATCCAGGTAAGCTGCAGCATATTTCTGATGGGGCCTCAGAATCTTATCCATTTTTCGCTGGAACGTTGCCGGTGCATTCTGTAACCCAAACGGCATTCTCTTATATTGGAATGCCCCATCTGGGGTTACAAACGCAGTTTTCTCCTTGGCCGACTCGGCCAGGGGAATTTGCCAATACCCTTTGGTGAGATCAAGAGTTGTCATATATCGGGGTGTTCCCAGCCGGTCAATCAACTCATCTATACGCGGCATGGGGTAGGTGTCAAATTTTGTAACTTTATTTAATTGTCGAAAATCGTTACAAAACTGCCAGCTCCCATCAGGTTTGGGCACTAGTACGATAGGACTGGACCAGTCACTCTGGGACTCCTCTATCACACCCAATTCCAACATCCTTTGAACCTCCCCACGTATTGCCTCCCGTCGGGCCTCTGGTATTCTATAAGGTTTTAGTTTTACCCTTTCTCCTGGCGGGGTGATAATGTCATGCTCTACGCCAGATGTTTGTCCCGGCAGCTCAGAGAAAATCTCTTTGTTACGAAGTACAAACTCTTTAACCTCCTGTTGTTGGGCTTTCGATAAGGTGTCTGCTATTCCAACCTCAGGAACTAAGCAATCAGGCTGTACTTGTGACAAAGTCTCTGCGACTAGGGATTCCCTATCCCTCCAGGCTTTCAGCAGATTGACGTGATAGATCTGCTCCGGCTTTCGCCTTCCTGGCTGTCTAACCCTGTAGTTCACCTCACTAATTTTTTCAATTACTTCATATGGACCTTGCCATTTGGCCAGAAATTTGCTTTCAACCGTAGGGACTAGCACCAAGACCCTATCCCCCGGGGAAAAAGTACGTGTCTTGGCCCCACGGTTGTACACTCTCTGCTGTGCTAACTGCGCTTGGGTTAAATGTTCCTTTACAATTGGCATTACCTGTGCAATTCTATCTTGCATCAGGGCGACATGCTCAATCACACTCCTGTGAGGAGAACTCTCATTTTCCCAAGTTTCCTTGGCGATATCCAGCAGCCCTCTTGGGTGTCTCCCATAGAGCAACTCGAAGGGTGAGAAACCCGTAGAGGATTGGGGTACCTCCCTAATGGCAAACATCAGATAGGGTATTAGACAATCCCAATTCTTTCCATCTCTATCCACCACCTTCTTTAACATTTGTTTAAGGGTTTTGTTGAATCTTTCAACCAACCCATCTGTTTGGGGGTGATACACAGATGTACGCAATTGCTTCACTTTGTACAACTTGCATAATTCTTTCATAACCCGGGACATAAAGGGTGTACCTTGGTCCGTAAGCAGTTCCTTACAAATACCCACGCGGCTAAAAACAAGAGATAGCTCTTTGGCTATGGTTTTGGCCGAGGTATTTCGAAGAGGAATTGCTTCCGGATATCGGGTGGCATAGTCCAATATAACCAAAATGTACTGATGCCCCCTAGCGGACTTCATTATCGGACCTACCAAATCCATTGCGATCCTTTCAAAGGGGACCTCAATGATAGGAAGAGGTACCAGCGGGTTACGGAAATGTGGCATAGGTGCCGACTTCTGACACACAGGGCAGGAGGAACAATAATTTTCTGTTTCCTTCATGACCCCAGACCAATAGAATCTCTGCAATACCCTCTCTCTGGTTTTTTCGGTCCCCAGATGACCTCCCAGAATGTGCCCATGGGCCAATTCTAACACCAACTTCCTGTAAGGTTTGGGCACCACAAGTTGCTCAATGGTTTCTTCTGCCCTTTGAGCCACTCGATACAGCAGGTCCCTTTCCACAGTGAAGTACGGGTAAGTGCAAGTCTTATCTGGGTTCACTAACTCGCCATCTATTTTCACCACATTTTCCCGTGCCTTTATTAGGGTGGGGTCTTTTAACTGTTCTGTGGCAAAATTTTCCCTGTGAACCTCAAGATCCGAAAACTCCACAGACGGCATGTTTTCAACTGAGGATGTTGGCTCCTCCCCAGTTTCTCGAGTTTCCCCCGCCAATACCGACAAGGGAAATTCAGGAGAGTCCTCACCACTCCCAGAGGAATTCTGGTCATCTTCCTGGTTTATAGGGGCACCAGTGGGGGGCTCAGGACAATCCCAGAGTTCCCAGAATTTTGGAAAATCCCTTCCCACAATAGCATCATGTGGTAAGTGAGACACTAACCCCACCTGATGAGAGAGGTTACCTTTGGGGGTCTCAAAAAACACTGAAGTTACAGGATACTCTCGGGTGTCCCCATGCACACAAATAACAGCCACCCTGTTCTTCCCAGAGACCTCTGTAGTAACTAATTCAGCTTTTATCAATGTTACCAGGCTACCTGAATCTAGCAACACATCAACATGTCTACCATTAATACACATTTTACATAAATGTCTCTCAGGTCCCCGAATGGCAGTGCATGCAACTGTCGCAAACAGCGACTGACGTCTCTCCCTTATGAAGTCACATTGCATAGGCTCATCCACAACTGGGCAATTGGCTGCAATATGTCCCTCTTGCCGGCAGCGGTAGCAAATAATCTTTTTCGCTGCCTCTTGCAGCATGGGCTTCCTGGGCTGCTCCCGCCAGACCTTAGGTAGAACTCCCACCCTCTCACTCTCTCCACCCTCACCCCTTGGAGTCATCTTACCCGCCACTGGGGATGATCTGGTCTTAGGGGGGAAAGTCCGTAAATCCCTGGAAGATGTGGTCAGGTTCTCTGTAGCCAAGTACCTCTCAACCAGATCCACAAGTTTATCTGCATTTTCTGGGTCTCCATGGCTTACCCATTTTTGGATGGCAGTAGGAAGAGCTCTCAGGAAACGATCCATAACAACACGTTCCACAATGTTTGGTGCAGTCAAAGTCTCTGGCTGCAGCCACTTCCTGCTCAGGTGAATGAGATCATACATTTGAGACCTGGGAGGTTTTCCAACCTGAAAAGTCCAGTTATGCACACGCTGAGCCCGGACGGCCAGGGTGACACCCAGCCGTGCCAATATTTCTGCTTTTAGCACCACATAGTCTTTTGCTTGGTCAGGCTCTAGGTCATAATAAGCTTTCTTCGATTCCCCAGTTAACAGAGGGGCCACCAGTCCAGCCCATTGCTCCTTAGGCCACTTTTCCCTTTCAGCAGTCCTTTCAAATGTGGTCAAAAACACCTCCGGATCATCCTCTCCAGTCATTTTTGTCAGTAAACGGCTCACACCAAAGGATGCGGTATTATTGTAACCACTTGCTTCATTGGTCTGCGGACGTTGCTGTATTAATGTCTATTTTCTGTTGAAAATTCTGCTCTTGCTTCTGCAACAGGTCTATGAAGCGGGCTTCAGATCGCTGCTGGGCTTGTTGCTGAGCTTCCAAACTCTGCTGGTGAGCCTTCTGCTGATTTTCCAAACTCTGCTGCAAAGTTGCATTTATCTGCTGCTGGGCTGCAAGGCTCTTTTGTAAACCTGCATTTGTTTGTTGCTGGTTTGCATTTGCTAGAGCCAGCTGTCTCAGTATCTCCTCCATGCTGGCCTTAACAAAAAAAAAAGTGCCAAAATTCTCCACCAACTGTGAGGGGTTAGCTCGGCAGCGGGTGTGTGTGACCCCCTGGATGGGTTCACAACACAAAGTCAGGCACAGCAGACAGCGGTGTAGGTTAAAAAAACAAAAGATCCGGTTTATTTATGCTACATGCAGTGATACATATAACAGCCAAACAAAATAAAACAAGAAAATAAATCCTGGTCAGCTTAAACTCTAACTACACACGTAGACTCCCTGTCTAACAACTGGGTGCAGCCTTGTGCTGTACCAGTCCCTGCCTTTGTTGTAAAGGTTTTGCCACACAGGCGTTAACTCACCGCACAGTACAGGTGACACACTCCCCAGTCTATACAACACAAAACTGGTTCCAGGATGGAGCATCTCCCTATGCATGCTGGGGTTTTTTGTAGAGGTCTTAATGAGCCCACTTACTACAGCTGGGCTCATTAACTCTTCCCCTCTAATTGTAAAAGTCTGCATAAAGCCTGAATCTAGGACACACATATTTCCCATCCTGGATACAACCAGGTGATTTTACCTGCGTGCTGCCACAATAATATATATATATATATATAAATGGGGAGCAAGTGTGTTAAATTTGGTGTTATCGCTCTCTCATACTGGTCATTGGAAATTCAACATGGCACCTCATGGTAAAGAACTCTCTGAGGATCTGAAAAAAAGAATTGTTGCTCTATATAAAGATGGCCTAGGCTATAACAAGATTGCCAAGACCCTGAAACTGAGCTGCAGCATGATGGCCAAGACCATACAGCTGTTTAGGTTCCACTCAGAACAAGCCTCATTATGGCTGACCAAAGAGGTTGCGTGCACGTGCTCAGCGTCATATCCAGAGGTTGTCTTTGGGAAATAGACATATATGAGTGCTGCCAGCATTGCTGCAGAGGTGTAAGGGGTGGGGGGTCAGCCTGTCAGTGCTCAGACCATATGCTGCATACTGCATCAAATTGGTCTGCATGGCTGTCATCCCAGAAGGAAGCCTCTTCTAAAGATGATGCACAAGAAAGCCCACAAACAGTTTGCTGAAGACAGGCAGACTAAGGACAAGGATTACAGGAACCAAGTCCTGTGGTCTGATGAGAGCAAGATAAACTTATTTGGTTCAGATGGTGTCAAGCATGTGTGGTGGCAACCAGGTGAGGAGTACAAAGACAAGTGTGTCTTGCCTACGGTCAAGTATGGTGGTGGGGGGGTCATGGTTTGGGGCTGCATGAGTGCTACGGGCACTGGGGAGCTACAGTTCATTGAGGGTACCATGAATGCCATGCATGTAATATGACATACTGAAGAAGCAGAGCATGATCTCCTTCCTTCGGAGACTGGGCCGCAGGGCAGTATTCCAACATGATAACAACCCCAAAACACACCACCAAGATGACCACTGCCTTGCTAAAGAAGCTGAGGGTAAAGGTGATGGACTGGCCAAGCCTGTCTCCAGACCTAAACCCTATTGTGCATCTGTGGGGCATCCTCAAATGGAAGATGGAGAAGCGCAAGGTCCCTAACATCCAACAGCCTTGTGATGTCCTCATGGAGGAGTGGAAGAGGATTCCAGTTGCAACCTGTGAACCTCTGGTGAACTCCATGCCTGAGAGGGATAAGGCAGTGCTGGGAAATAATGGTGGCCTCACAAAATATTGACAATTTGGGCCCAATTTGGAAATTTTCACTTAGGGGTGTACTCACTTTTGTTGCCAGTGGTTTGGACATTAATGGCTGTTTGCTGAGTCATTTTGAGGGGACAGCAAATGTACACTGTTATACAAGCTGTACACTCACTACTTAACATTGGAGCAAAGTGTCATTTATTCAGTTTTGTTACATTAAAAGATATAAAATATTTATAAAAATGTGAGGGGTGTACTCACTTTTGTGAGATACTGTATACCCAGTGAACGGACTATCCTCAAGTGATAAATATAGATGAAAAAAAATCATCCTACATAAGTTGTACCTGTCTGTATGGATGTAGAGAAGAGAAGACTGCAGATAAAGTGCCAAATTTATAAGCGCATTAATATGTTGTCATATGATCTCCTGCAATATTTGATATGCAAATATATATTGATTTTTAAGCAATAATAAAGTGAACAAATTATACTAGTCCCTCAATAATATAAATAATTACATATACCCCTCATACTTGATAAAAAAAATTGTGATACGTGACAATAAATAAAAAATAATAAAATTAAAAATGATAAATATAACATTCAATATCGTATTTTAAATAAATAAATCTTAATAAATTAATTCAAACCGTGATAGTGAAAAAATAATAAATTAATAAAAAATTATGAATTAATTAAAAAATAATCTTAGAGTCCAAACGTGATAAGATAAAGAAATTAATGTGCCCAAAAAAGTGCTCCAGGCCAAAAGAATGCAACAGTCCGTTTAAATTGATAAAGGAGTGACTCATTCAATAGATTTCAGTGCGCCAAACAATCTTCCTTCACCACCGATGTGCTGGTCACCAATCTAATTGCGCGCTTACCAGATAGAAAATATTTCCAAGCTCACAATCAATGCCACTAATGCCGTGTACACACGACAGGACTTAAGTCCGGCAGACTTTCGACGGAGTTCTGACGGAGTTCTGACAGAGTTCTGACGGACTTTGCCACACACAATCACACCAAAGTCCGACGGATTCGAACGTGATGACGTACGACTGGACTAGAATAAGGAAGTTCATAGCCAGTAGCCAATAGCTGCCCTAGCGTCGGTTTTAGTCCGTCAGACTAGCACACACACGAGCGGATTTCTGGGTCCGGCAGAGTTCTGTCGGAAAAATTTAAAGCATGTTCCATTTCTAAAGTCTGTCAGACTTTTGTGAATCAAAAGTCCGTTGCAGCCCACACACGATCGAATAGTCTGCCGGAATCATTCCGTCAGACTTTGGATGTTGAAAAGTCGGGTCGTGTGTACGGGGCTTAAGTCTCCCGGATGGACCATCAAGGTGGAACAGAGAAACTTCTCCCAAGGGCCTCCACTAAGAAGATCGCGTCAATCTGGGATTTAAATTCTGCATCCAGTCAATTTTAGCTGGTTTAGTAGTGATCCTCGTAGCATCCTCTTGTGACGTGATACTCTGCTGTGGAACGTCGAGCTCTAAGAACTGAGTGCGCTGTGTGTGTGTCACCGCCCTGTGAGAGGAGCAAAGCTGAAGTCTGACAGAGATAAGCGAGTTCAGACCTCCGGCGCGCACAGAGCGTCTCCTGCAGTGGCGCTCTGGTACCCGATTCCTTATTGCTTAAAGATCAATATATATTTGCATATCAAATATTTCAGGAGATCATATGACAATATATTAATACAGGTGTTGAATTATTAGTGAGGTGGGGATTAGCAGGGTAGCGCAGTTCCTTTTTGTTTTATATTGGTTTTTGATGTGTATCACATCGTAATAATTGCGGCTTTCCAAACATTTAGGGTACCTTTTAGTTTTTATGTGCTGCTTATTTTAGGTTGAACGCAGTATTTTTTAGTTTTTAAATTTATAAGCGTGTCTAAGCCCTTGTACACACTGTCGGAGATTCCGTCGGAATGTGTCCTATCGGACCGTTTTGTCGGATATTCCGACTGTGTGTGGTATGCATCGGACTGTTTCCGTTGGAATATCCGTCGGACCAAATTTTCCAACTTGCTGGAAATATTTTCCGCCAAACTGCTCCGATCTGATATACTCCGATCATGTGTAGCCTACTCCGACGGACAAAGTGCCATGCATGCTCAGATCAAATTCCTAGACCAAAGCTATTGGCTACTAGCCTGAACGTAGTCCCGTCGTAACGAAATAACGTCATCACGTTATGTACAATCGGATTTTCCGACAACTTGGTCCGACCGTGTGTATTCGACAGTTTCGGACAAAATCCGTCAGACAAAATCCAACGGATTTGGTTGTCAGAATGTCCGACCGTGTGTACAAGGGCTAAGAGTTCAGAAGAAAGGGGGCAGAGAGCTGAAGTTAAAGGGGTTGTAAAGGTAAATGTTTTTTCACCTTAATGCATTCTATGCATTAAGGTGAAAAAACATCTCACACTGCCGGCGCCCCCAGTCCCCCCGTTTTACTTACCTGACCCCCTCGAAAATCCCGCGCTCGCCCCCGCCGTCCTCTTCGCCGCTCAGCCTGGCCGCTAATTGGCTGGAGTGGATGGATTGAAAGCAGCGCAGCCATTGGCTTGCGCTGCTGTCAATCACATCCAATGACATGTTTGTTATTTTAAAAAAATTTAAATTTTTACTTTACAACCCCTTTAAACTCTGCAGAGCTCAGTGAGGAGAGGTCTGAGAGCTGATTGGAGGGAATAGACATGCCCCTCTTCACACAGCACACAGGAACAGAGCTGAGGCTGTCAATCTGTTGGAGATCCCTCCCCGTCAGCATTTTTCTCTTGGTGCCCCCCCACCCCCAAAGCACCCACCCCCCCATGTTGAGGGCATGTGGTCTGGTATGGTTCAGAGGGGGGACTCACTTGTCCCCCCCTTTTTCTGACCCACTGGGCTGCATGCTCAGATAAGGTTCTGGTATGGATTATGGGGTGGACCCCATACAGTTTTTTGTTTTTTTTATTTTGTCATGGGGTTCCCCCTCAAGATGCATACCAGACCCAAAGAGCCTGGTGTGGTTTGGGGGTTTCACATTGTTTTTTTATAGGACAAGTCACAATCATCTTTAACAATAAACTGGCCACCGCCCAATCCCATAACTGGCCTTCACAGTGAGGAGCCCATGGAGGGCATATACATATGAAACAAAGACAACTCCATAGCTCAACTCACCAACCAGTCTGCTGGCCAACCAAATTAACCTGTCTAACCATCCGTTAAAAGCAGGGGTTTAGTTAGCACACATTTGCAAATGCATGTGAAAACTGCAAGGCCTCGTCACGGCACCCTGCGTTGCTTGTAGTCCTAACACTACAAATTTATAAGTGTCTCCACAATGGAAGCACATGCATGGAATGGATAGATGTGGGACAGGTGCCTGGAGACTGCCCAAGCCCCCTTAAAGGAACAGGAGCACACTGGACACCCAGCAAGAGCACAATGGCAGTGAAGGTGCCCAGTGTGTCCCCGGACCTTATATATAAACAGTAACAAAAAACTGGCCACTGGCCACTACCCACACCTATAACTGGCCTTCACAGTGAGGAGCCCATGGAGGGAATATACATATAAAACAAAGACAATTCCATAGCTCAATTCACCAACCAGTCTGTTGACCAACCAAATTAACCTGTCTAACCGTCTGTTAAAAGCAGGGGTTTAGTTAGCACACATTTGCAAATGCATGTGAAAGCTGCTAGGTCTCGTCACAATCATCTTTAGGTCACTTAAAAATCAGATCCCATTCATTGAAGTCGCATGGAAGTCGGATCTGAAGTCACAGGGCAAAGTTGGATCGGAAGCTGTGATACTTCCATGTCGGATCAGCTTAATTGAACAAGCTGAGATTAGAAGCTGATTGGATACTCTTCACAGCTGCACCACATTCTATGTGCTCCAATTTTAGTAAATCCCCATAGAGATATGGTGCTATAAATGTAAATCCTGTAAAGTTTTCAGAAAATGGAATCAGTGCCTAAGTAACCCTACATGATGAAAATCATATGTCATCTTTGCGACAGTGGAATTTATGGCAGGACTGATATTTGAAAACTATATCAAATGACAACATTGAAAGATCCAAAAACATAAAAAATAATACTATCTGACATTTTTCTTTACTCCTACATTTACACAGGCTTGCTATGGAAACCAAAATATGTCTTCTATCCACAAAATCAATTGGCAACTGTGTTTGTGGAAGTAATTATGTCTCATGATTGCTCTGCATGGCCATAATATGTCCAGGGACTATCAGACCATTTAATACGCGCTCATGGTGCAAATATGATGTTCCCATATTCCAGGATGATAACAACCCTTAATGCAAAAATGCAAACCACATTTAATACTGGTACCGGTAAAATGCCTTCTATTCCCAATCAACAGATCTAATCATCAGTGGATGTTGTGGATCACAGAGCGCAAAACTGACTACTACATTCACCTTTTATAGAATTTAAGGCCTTTTTCCTAAACAATATATACACAAATCAGGGGTTATACAGCACTATTTCAATTCAAAAAGCACCAAAGCTGCATTGTATAAAAATCCTTACCCTTTGTTAAGTTTTTGACATTAATACATTTGGTCCTCTTCTTGTACTTGGCTATCAAAAAACACTTAAAGCCTCATACACATAGGACTTTGTACAAAAATCCAAGGGAGAGTTTGTACAAAGGGCGTTGGCCCTGAACTTGCATTGCATACACACAGCAGGACTTTTTCAGCCAACTTTCACCAAATCATGTGGTTTTTCTGCTCTTTACCGCCACCTTTGGTCAACTTCTGTATTGTTGTCTGATCTTTTGCATTGGTTCTGAGCATGCCTGTTTGTACTTTGTACAAAAGTCCTATGGTTTTCTGTACACAGGATCAGACTTTGCTCCATCGGACTTTTGTTGCCAGAAAGTTTGTCCGTTCGCACAGCTAACAAAAGTCAGATGAAAACCAAAAAAGTTTGTCCGATGGAGCGTACACACGGTCGGATGTTGCTCCAAAACAGCTAATTTGCATGTTTGTTGTCAAAAAGTCTGATCGTGTGTATGGGCCTAAAGAGACACTTTAAGGCTCATACACACGATCAGACTTTTTGACAACAAACATGCAAATTAGCTGTTTTGGAGCAACATCCGACTGTGTGTACGCTCCATCGGACAAACTTTTTTGGTTTTCATCTGACTTTTGTTGGCTGTGCAAATGGACAAACTTTCTGGCAACAAAAGTCCGATGGAGCAAAGTCTGATCGTGTGTACAGAAAACCATAGGACTTTTGTACAAAGTACAAACAGGCATGCTCCGAACCAATGCAAAAGATCAGCCAACAATACAGAAGTTGACCAAAGGTGGCAGTAAAGAGCAGAAAAACCACATGATTTGGTGAAAGTTGGCTGAAAAAGTCCTGCTGCGTGTATGCAATACAAGTTCAGAGCCGACTCCCTTTGTACAAAAATCCAAGGGAAAGTTTGTACAAAGTCCTATCGTGTGTATGAGACTTTAGGGAAAGTCAAACAAAAAAAAATAAGGTTCAGTTTCAAGAAGCAGTTTTGGGCACCTAGAATGGCTACCTTTGTTCATATTACAGGCATGCAAATATGCATGTACATGCATATTTTGTCTATTTGTTAGAACATTTGATAATATGCTTGGAATAACCAACTCCTTATTTGCCAGGAAGATACTAATGGACTAAGTTTTGTAAGAAAAAATATCTATACTAGAACACTTTGTACAAAAAAATCATGTCGAGCAAAGATTCTAGCACCTGTAAAGTGGCAGAAGAATCTTTCCAGGTCAGAAATAAAGATGAGATTTAGAGATGAAAAAATTTGTCTTATCAAGTGTTCATTAGCAGCCTGTCAAAACACAGAATCACCAGGAGCTTTGACCTTACTTGCTGCTGCCTAACAAAGAGATGTATTATTAGCACTTGAAGGCTGTGGAGAATGAAAGTTGACAAATGTAAAAGTACCTACACTCGTGTTCTATTTCTCTATAAAGGAGAACAGGTATGAAAACTTAAAGGTCTGCAGGGCCAACCTTGCTATGAAATGAATATCTATTTTAGTTTCCTTTGCAGTGGACAAAAAAGTTCAAATATGTGAAACAAGGAACATAAAATATGAAAATTTGAGTCAGATCGCTGCAACTTTTACCTGCTCTAGCTCCTGGCTGAATATATAATAAAAGGGATACAAAGGCCACAAGTGATATAATTTCAAAAACAATGATTTACATATAAAGTTAATGGAGCAAGGCACATGTAAAGCCTCATACACACGATAGGACTTTGTACAAACTTTCCCTTGGATTTTTGTACAAAGGGCCTCGCCCCTGAACTTGTGTTGCATACACACAGCAGGACTTTTTCAGCCAACTTTCACCAAATCATGTGGTTTTTCTGCTCTTTACCGCCACCTTTGGTCAACTTCTGTATTGTTGTCTGATCTTTTGCATTGGTTCTGAGCATGCCTGTTTGTACTTTGTACAAAAGTCCTATGGTTTTCTGTACACACGATCAGACTTTGCTCCATCGGACTTTTGTTGCCAGAAAGTTTGTCCGTTCGCACAGCCAACAAAAGTCCGATGAAAACCAAAAAAGTTTGTCCGATGGAGCGTACACACGGTTGGATGTTGCTCCAAAACAGCTAATTTGCATGTTTGTTGTCAAAAAGTCTGATCGTGTGTATGGGCCTTAACCACTTTCAGACCGGACCATTTTGCTGGTAAATGACCAGAGGTCTTTTTACACTTTGGCACTGCGCTGCTTTAACTGGTAATTGCGCGGTCATGCAATGTTGTACCCAAACAAAATTTGCGTCCTTTTCTTCCCACAAATAGAGCTTTCTTTTGATGGTATTTGATTGCCTCTGCGATTTTTATTTTTTGCGATATAAACGTAAAAAGACCGCAAATTTGGAAAAAAAATGATATTTTCTACTTTTTGTTATTAGAAAAATCCAATAAACTCAATTTTAGTCATACATTTAGGCCAAAATGTATTCAGCCACATGTCTTTGGTAAAAAAAAAGTCAATAATTGTATATTTATTGGTTTGCGCAAAAGTTGTCACATCTACAAACTAAGGTACGTTTTCTGGAATTTACGCAGCTTTTAGTTTACGACTGCCTATCTCATTTCTTGAGGTGCTAAAATGGCAGGGCAGTACAAAACCCCCCCAAATGACCCCATTTTGGAAAGGAGACCCCCTAAGGAAATTGATAAGAGGCATGTTGAGCCCATTGAATATTTTATTTTTTTGCCTCAAGTGATTGAATAATGACAAAAAAAAAATTTTTTTTTTTTTTTACACAAAGTTGTCACTAAATGATATATTGCTCACACATGCTATGGGCGTATGTGAAATGACACCCCAAAATAAATTCTGCTGCTTCTCCTGAGTACGGGGATACCACATATGTGGGACTTTTTGGGAGCCTAGCCGCGTACGGGGCCCCGAAAACCAAGCACCGCCTTCAGGCTTTCTAAGGGCGTAAATTTTTGAGTTCACTTCTCACTACCTATTACAGTTTTGAAGGCCATAAAATGCCAAGATGGCACAAAACCCCCACAAATGACCCCATTTTAGAAAGTAGACACCCCAAGCTATTTGCTGAGAGGCATGTTGAGTCCATGGAATATTTTATATTTTGCCACAAGTTGCGGGAAAATTACAAACTTTTTTTTTTTTTTTCACAAAGTTGTCACTAAATGATATATTGCTCACGCATGCCATGGGCATATGTGAAATGACACCCCAAAATAAATTCTGCTGCTTCTCCTGAGTACGGGGATACCACATATGTGGGACTTTTTGGGAGCCTAGCCGCGTACGGGGCCCCGAAAACCAAGCACCGCCTTCAGGCTTTCTAAGGGCGTTACAGTTTTGAAGGCCATAAAATGCCAAGATGGCACAAACCCCCCCCAAATGACCCCATTTTGGAAAGTAGACACCCCTAAATTTAGGGGTACACTAGTGAGACTAGGTAATAAATGGCGGGTGCCCTGAAACTATAAAAAAATAACTAACCAACCAGCGTCACCTGTAACAGTTATATGGTGATCACTGGTGAAAGGGTTAACTAGGGGGCAATCAGGGGGCTTTATGCGGTAGTATATGGGGGTCCCTGGCGCTATAAAAAGCTGCAGCGAACCTAAATACCTACCTGCCTAACTAGCGTCACCTGTGACACTAATACAGCGATCAGAAAAACGATCGCTTATTAGGCTGGGTTCACACTGGAGCGATGCGGGAACGCCACGAATGCGCGGCGGGTTCCCGCATCGCATGCCTCCCGGCGGCAGTTCACACTGCCCTATGCGAACTGCTGGGAGTGTCAGTGAAATGTTACTGACACCCCCAGATCAGTTCGCATATCGCAGTGCGATCTGCAAACTCGGATCGCATGGTGTGAACACCCATGCGATCCGATTCTGCTGCGGGCCAAAAAAAGGGTCCCGTGCGAATTTGTGGCGGGTGCAGCGGGTGTGGCGGGTGCGGCGGGTGCGGCGAATGGCTGAACTCGAATCGCACAGAGATCGGATGTGATTTGCACTGCAGTGCGGTGCGAATCACATCCGTTCTCATAAACCGCTGCAATGTGAACCCAGCCTTAGTGACACTGGCGACGGGGGGTGATCACGGGGTTAAACCTTTATTGGGGGGATTAGGGGGGTACCTTAGAACTAAAGGGGGCTAACCCTAACTGCCCTAACAGTTATTAGTCACAAATGACACCCGCCGGGTGATCAGGGGGTTAAACCTTTATTAGGTAATAAATGGCGGGTGCCCTGAAACTATAAAAAAATAACTAACCAACCAGCGTCACCTGTAACAGTTATATGGTGATCACTGGTGAAAGGGTTAACTAGGGGGCAATCAGGGGGCTTTATGCGGTAGTATATGGGGGTCCCTGGCGCTATAAAAAGCTGCGGCGAACCTAAATACCTACCTGCCTAACTAGCGTCACCTGTGACACTAATACGGCGATCAGAAAAATGATCGCTTATTAGGCTGGGTTCACACTGGAGCGATGCGGAAACGCCGCGAATCCACGGCGGGTTCCCTCATCGCTTGCCCCCTGGCGGCAGTTCACACTGCCCTATGCGAACTGCTGGGAGTGTCAGTGAAATGTTACTGACACCCCCAGATCAGTTCGCATATCGCAGTGCGATCTGCAAACTCGGATCGCATGGTGTGAACACCCATGCGATCCGATTCTGCTGCGGGCCAAAAAAAGGGTCCCGTGCGAATTTGCGGCGGGTGCGGCGGGTGTGGCGGGTGTGGCGGGTGCGGCGAATGGCTGAACTCGAATCGCACAGAGATCGGATGTGATTTGCACTGCAGTGCGGTGCGAATCACATTCGTTCTCATAAACCGCTGCAATGTGAACCCAGCCTTAGTGACACTGGCGACGGGGGGTGATCACGGGGTTAAACCTTTATTGGGGGGGTTAGGGGGGTACATTAGAACTAAAGGGGGCTAACTCTAACTGCCCTAACAGTTATTACAGTCACAAATGACACCAATGCAAAAAAAAAAAAAAAAAAATGACATTGGTGTCACTGTGACTGGGGGGCAGGGGTAATTGGGGGGGTGATCGGGGGGTAAAGGGGGGGTGTGAGTGTGCCTGGCATGTTCTACTGTGTGTGAAGAGTGTTGGTGCAACTCACCGATCCGCTCTCCTCCGTGTCGGAACGAAAAATACCGACACGGAGGAGAGAATACATCACTTCCTCTCCTGTGTTTACATTACAGGAGAGGAAGTGATGTCACGGGGGATTTCTATTCGTCGGGAGCGATCGCGAGGGGGTGGCCATGAATGAATGGCCGCCCCCTCGTCCCGGATCGCTCCCGGACGAAAACCGACCGCCGCAGGCACCGGGCGGGGGCCCGATCGGGCCCCCGACCCGCGGGAGGCAAGGGACGTACATGTAAGCCCTTATGCCTGCCCGTGCCATTCTGCCGAATGCGTGCGGCGGTCGGCAACTGGTTAAGGCGACTATTTTTCAATCTACACGTTTCTTGGCTTTCCTGGTAAAAGAATAAAGGCCCATACACACGATCAGACTTTTTGACAACAAACATGCAAATTAGCTGTTTTGGAGCAACATCCGACCGTGTGTACGCTCCATCGGACAAACTTTTTTGGTTTTCATCGGACTTTTGTTGGCTGTGCGAACGGACAAACTTTCTGGCAACAAAAGTCCGATGGAGCAAAGTCTGATCGTGTGTACAGAAAACCATAGGACTTTTGTATAAAGTACAAACAGGCATGCTCAGAACCAATGCAAAAGATCTGACAACAATACAGAAGTTGACCAAAGGTGGCGGTAAAGAGCAGAAAAACCACATGATTTGGTGAAAGTTGGCTGAAAAAGTCCTGCTGTGTGTATGCAATACAGGTTCAGGGCCGACGCCCTTTGTACAAAAATCCAAGGGAAAGTTTGTACAAAGTCCTAAGGGTGATCAATATTTGAACATGGTTGAGATTCAGATAAAGTTTGTTGCTTGGGACCACATGACCCCTGATGACGTTGCTGGCGAAACACGTTGGGACGGTTAGTGCACGACACGTCACTTCCGCCTTTTGTCTAAAAGCGCAGGTGAAATGCAAAAAGCGTACCTGCTCCTGTATTCCTGTTTGGGACGATTTTAATTCATCCAACTGTAAGTGATACTTGTTTTATAGCAAATAAATATTTTTATATACACCATGAGGAGTTTCTTTTCTCATTTGGGTTTATGATCACATCATCGTTGGCAGATTAATAAGTACTGGGGACCGTAACATTATTGGGGACACATCTGTATTGCTGCATAATGCTATTTGACTACCTGTAATGGGCGTAATTTTGGTCCGTGAGTAGGATGTCTGCTTGATTATCTGTGGAAGACGGAACATATTTTTCACAGCAGTTCATACCTATTTTCCACTGAAATTTTTCATTTTTTCACTTGGATTGAAGATTTGGTGGTGGTTTATGGACTCATTGTATAATTTATACATGATTTATGAGCAAGGTATGGAATATTATTACGTTTCTTTGTCACATTTCTAGACTTTTGGTCTCATTACGAGCTTCCTCTATTTATTATTATATTTTTATTATTATTGTTATTAATATTTATCCAAGGCGCACTGCTATAGGTTTTTACCTATATTTTTTTCCAAATATACCAACTGTCACTTTCTGTAAGGTGTATTTACATAAACATTGATTTTCACAAATACATGTTGCTTTTTGACTTCTTACCCTTTGTTGTGCATTGCTGTAAAATTTTAATTTTATTGCTACTACGAGGGGTGTTCAAAAAGTTTCCGCACTTTTTTTTTTTTTCAATAATGTTTTATTCGATTTTGTCAGGTATACAATATTGATAACAGTATATTAATATTAACCAGGGGTGTCCAAACTTTTTTCAAAGAGGGCCAGATTCGATGAAGTGAACATGTGTGAGGGCCGACCATTTTGCCTGACATTCTTTGAACCATTAAAATTCGGTCATTCGAGCACTCATACCTGGCCCAACAAAAATTCTCGTGCCTTTGTTGCGCTCGTTTGCCCGACACACAGACGAATGCTCTGTTCTTTAGGGGTACCGTTAAGTCTTAATGGTACCCCACACATTAGAAACATGGGGTGCTTTTGGTGCAGCGCAATAAAAAAAAAAAAAAAAAGCTCTGGGACTTCTTTCCCTGCATTTTTGTGGGTATGGAAGCCCATTGAAATGCATGGGCTGCCCTACACACAGCATGCAGCCATGCAGATGTGAACCAAGGGCTTATTGGAGGGGCAGTAAAACTACATGGTTAAGCTGTTTTTACCACCCCCAACTTCTCCCCCTCTAGCTGCAGAGGGAGCAGCTGGGGGTGTACACATGCTGTGGCTGCAGCTGGAGGTATGCTCAGGGTGAATGGGCCTGCACTGCAACTACCCCGCAACTGTGTAGACTGCACAGTTGCGGTATAGTGATGCTACATTTACGGGCTTAAAACAGGTGGTGAGGAGGCAACATAATGCCTCTTTACCACCTTTCAAATGCCTCTGAAAAGCGATCTGTATATGGATTGCTTTTCAGAGGAGCAGCAATCCTGGCTGCTATCACACACACAAGCACCACAAAAGCAGTTCTGATGGTACAAGAATGGGGGGGGGAGGTCTGGATTAAAAGTAACACACATGCATACACATACACACAGACATACACACATACAGACACATGCATACACATACAGACACATGCATATACTTACATACATACAGACACATGCACACACACACATACATACATACATACAGGCACATACATACATACACACACATGCACACAGATACATACAGACACACATGCTGCACACACATACAGACACACATACATGCACACACATACAGACAGACATACACGCACATACATACAGACACACATGCACATACGCATACATACAGACATACATGGACACACACACACATGCAATCATACATGCACAGACACACACACACATGCACACACACACACACAGACACACATGCACATACAGACACACATACACACAGACAGACATGCACACACACAGACATATAGACACACATGCACACACATACATACAGACATGCACACACATGCACAGACACACATACATACAGACACACATACATACAGACACACATGCACACATACATACATACAGACACACATGCACACACATGCATACAGACAGACATGCACACACATACATACATACAGACATGCACACACACACATACAGACAGACATGCACACACACACACATACAGACACACATGCACACACACACATACAGACACACATGCACACATACACATACAGACACACATGCACATACATACAGACACACATGCACATACATACAGACAGACATGCACACATATACATACAGACACACATGCACATACATACAGACAGACATGCACACATATACATACAGACACACATGCACATACATACAGACAGACATGCACACATATACATACAGACACACATGCACACATACAGACACACATGCACACACATACATACATACAGACACACATGCACACACACACACATACACATAAATAAAGCCTTTTTAAAACGAATCTAGCTTGTAGTACAGTACCTTTCCATTCCATTTCCTTATTCAGCCGGGTACTGCACTGTAGGGGGAAGCAGAGAGCACAGCACACTCCTCTGCACTTTACTTTCACTTTTGAAGCCGACGGAGCTTCTCACAGTGACGGGGATCGGCTCATGATCCCGCAGCACACCAGGCGGGCCGTTCAAAACCGGAACGCGGGCCGCGATTGGCCCGCGGGCCGGACTTTGGACATGCCTGATATTAACAAAAGATTGAAAGCAGATTGGAAAACGTAGATCTTTACAAACAGCAATCTACGGAGTTGTAAAACAAAATAATTAGGTCTAGCTTTGAAGTAAACGTTATGCTAAACTGCGACATTCAATATCAAGAGTTACAAAACAAAATAAACTGAGAGAAGAGAATAGAAAAAAAATAAATAAATAACATATATATATAAATATATATATATATATACACATACATATATATGAAAGAGCTTATTGTGAAACCTCGTGGGAGGGGGAAGGTGATACTACAACTATTTCAGTGACCATGGGTAATTCATGTATGTTAGATAATGAAAAAAAAAAAAAAAAAAAAACAGTATCCAATCACCCCAAATGGGAACTCACTGTGACCGGATACTATAATATAGCATAGGATCAAAGTGTATGAAAAGTTGGTCAAAGGAATAGTGTGTAGGTATGAAGTTAGGACTGGAAAGTAATTACATAAAATAAACAGAATCTGTAACAAAACTATGTGCCTATCATAAGGATCCAAAATTATCATATGTTGGAGGAAGAAAAAAAAAAAAAAAAAAAAAAAATAATAAGGAGTTTGAAAGGTCTATCTGAGAGGGGGAGGGATAGTATCGTTGGAGAGAAGGTTTCTTAGAAGGAGAGTAATATCCAGGAGTGTTGGCAGATATCAACAGGTATAAATATGGTAGGAGTCTCCCAAAGGAGCTCAGTGTATAATACAACAGTTGTTTTCTAAAGTAAGGAAATGCGACTATATATTCAAATATAAAAGGTTAGTAGAGGTGTGAAAAGGATTCAAGCATAGTCATGACTTGGTAAATCCATTTAAATAATGAGGTAGATTTCCTTCATCCAGTAAGCAAAGCGTGATATTCTTGTGTGGTGGTAAAGTGTTGCCAGCATGACCATGTTTGTACAAATTTGGAAGGGGTGTCTCTTGCTTGATGGATCAATTCTTCCATTTCAGCAGTTTTTTGGATGCGCTCTAACCAATCTCTTATTGATGGTGGGGTAGATGAGCGCCACTTTCTAGGGATACACATGTTAGCTGCCATGATCATGTGCATAGTCAATGAGTGCAGGTAGGTACGTTTTGGTTTTGCAGGATAGTGTAAAAGAAATTGTGCTGGTGTGTAGTCTAGTTTGTATGTGGTGATGGTTTGTATTAAAGCTTGAACTTTCTTCCAGAAAGGTTGGATCTTGCTGCAAGACCACCATATGTGCAATAAAGAGCCGTGTTCATTTCCACATCGCCAGCATTGTGAGGATACAGAAGGAAAAATATGATGGAGTTTGAGAGGGGTTCTATACCATCTGGTAATGAGTTTATAATCATTTTCTTGTGCGTAAACATTCAGAGACCCTTTGTGTACAATTGTGTATATTGTTTCCCAATCTCTACGTGTGAATTTAATAGATAACTCATTGGACCATTTCATGGAGGTCCAATCATTCCATTGCATTTGAGATGGGAACAATAACGCATAGGTAAAAGAAATTAAGTGATTATGTGGTTCCGATTTTTGGCACATATCTTCAAATGGGGTGAGAGCCCTGGACCATTCTATGTTTGGAGATCGCGAGTCAAGGAAATTTTTGATTAGAAGATACGTTTCGTATGTAATTGTGTTTGGTCTAAGGAGGTTCGATAGTTCATTATAGGAAAGTAGATTGTCGTTTTTAAAGAAATGAAGGGCCCGGATCTGTTTGTAAGGCCATTGAATCTTCAGTAAGGGCTCCCGCATTCCCTGAGCAAATGCAGGGTTGAGTATGATCGGTGTCATTGGACCTGGAATGGATGAGATATTATATTTTTTGCAAGCCTTTCGAAATGTAAAAAGCGTAGAATGGATCAAGGGGTGTGTTTTGTGTAGTTTTGGAGTGTGATTGCATGTTATCCAAGGTAGTTGTGCAATTGGAATTTTAGATAAGGAATTTTCCAATTGGACCCAATCTTTGGTGGAGGTATGTAGATTCCAATCTACGATTCTTGTTAAATGGGCCGCTTGATGATATTTTTCCACATCTGGAAGACCAAGTCCTCCACTAAGCTTGGGAAAAGTTAGTTTGAGGTAGTTCAATCTGGGACGTATGGAACCCCAAATAAAATTGGTGCATATTCTTCGATATGTTGAGAAAAACGTGGATGGAAGCTTGATAGGGATCGTTTGAAAAAGGTATAAAACCCTTGGTAAAATGTTCATCTTGAGTATAGCCGTTCTCCCAAACCAAGAGAAAATACCAGCAGACCATTTTTTAAGGTCATTGGTAATATTACGCAGTAAAGGTAGGTAGTTTGTGTCATAAAGATCTTTTAGAGAGGACGGTAGTTGGATTCCTAAATATGAGATGGTGTGAGCGTTCCATTTGAAAGGGAAATTGTTCTGGCACTGTGAGCATTGTTCAGAGGATAAGGTGATATTTAGTGCCTGGGATTTTGTAAGATTAATTTTGAGATGGGACAATTGGTTAAAGTGATTGAGTGTTGTCAAAAGATTCGGTAGGGTTGTCAGTGGCTCTGTGAGGAACAAAAGTACGTCATCTGCGAAAGCAGCTAGTTTGTAAGTACGAGAATGTATATCGATGCCTTTGATATCTGGATTTGCTCTGATGCATCGAAGGAGTGGTTCCAAGGTGAGTACAAAAATAAGCGGGGAGAGGGGGCAGCCCTGTCGTGTGCCATTGGAAATGGGAAAGGCGTTCGATAGGTGGCCATTAATGCGAATTCTCGCCGTGGGATTGGAGTATAGCATAAGAATATAATTAAGCATACGATCTGGGATGCCAATTGTTTTCAAGGATTCCGACATATAATCCCAGGCCACTCTATCGAACGCCTTCTCCGCGTCCAACGACAAAAAGAATCCTTTTTGTTTAGATTTGGTGAGCCAGTGGTGGATGTTAATGGCTTTAAGGGTATTATCCCTCGCCTCTCTGCCCGGAATAAAACCTACTTGGTCGAGATGAATAAGGTCAGGGATTAGGGGAAGTAATCTGTTTGCCAGGATTTTTGCATACCATTTAAGGTCTACATTTAGTAGGGATATCGGTCTGTAATTAGGCACCAATAAGGGATCTTTGCCAGGTTTGGGGATGACCGTAACGTGTGCCATCAATAAATCTCTTGGGGGTGATATAGATGTGGCATATTCATCAAATGTGGTTGTGAAGATAGGTAGCAGCAGTTTTTGGAATGATTTATAATAACCAACAGACAGACCATCCGGTCCTGGGCTTTTACCAGATTTCAACATGTTTAGAGCCAATTCCGCTTCTTCCATATTTATGGGTTTGTTGAGGTCTTCCGCAAGGGTGTCTGAAATGGGAGTAGGACTGTATTGTGTCAAAAATGTTTTAATTAGGGATGTTCGTTGATTAGATTTCGGGGGATTATCCAGGGAATTCAGGTTATATAATTTTGAATAATATGTCAGGAATTGTTGAGTTATATCAGGAGTGGAGTGGACTTTATGACCCTGAGAAGTTGAGATGGCATGTATTGTATTGTTGGCTCTTTGAGATTGTAGGGCTCTAGCTAAAAGTTTGCTGGCTTTGTTTCCGAATTCGTAAAAGGATTTTTGTTTTAGAATGTACTTACGTTTGATTTGTTTGCCTAAAAATTGTGTCAAGTCCTTCCTGGCTGTTATTAATGAGTGTAGGGCATCTAGGGCTAGTGATTGTTTATGAAGATTCTCTAACACTTTAATTTTCTGGATCAGGGCAGCTTGTTGTTGGTCCTTGAGCTTCCGTTTTTTAGAGGCGGCGGCAATAAATATGCCCCTAATCACACATTTATGTGCTTCCCATACAATTTGCGATGAGGTATCATATGTGTTGTTTTCGGCAAAGAATTGTTTAATGCCATTTTCAATGTCTGCGATAATGGCTTGATCAGTCAGTAAAAAAGAATCTAAATTCCAAGATTGGGATCGGGGGTGAAGTTCCGGGAGGATTAGGCTCATTGATATTGGGTGATGGTCAGAGAGATACATAGGATCTATAGATGCTGATTGAAGATAAGGAAGGGCGGATTGGGACAAGAAAAAATAATCAATTCTAGAATATTTAGCGTGTGGAGGTGAGAAAAAAGTATAATCTTTTCCGTCTGGATAGAGTATGCGCCATGTGTCATGGAGTAAAAGTGACTGTAGTTCAGATTTGATTGCTTTAAGGGCTGTATACGGTAGGGATGAAGCGCCGTTCGACGTGTCAACTAGAGGGTTTAGTGGGGTGTTGAAGTCACCACCCAATATCAATGTTCCTTCTTGAAAGTCTATCAGACGACGTTTTATATCTCGAAAGAAGGGAACCTGACCACTGTTTGGAGCATAGATGTTTACCAGGGTAATTTTCCGGTTTTGGCATGTGCCTTTCAAAAAAAGGAATCTGCCTTGGACATCTGCGAGAGAGTCTGTGATTTGAATAGGGGATTGTCTCGCCAGGAGTATAGAGACTCCTTTTGTTTTTGACGTTGTGTTAGTAGAGTGATATACTGTAGGAAAGTTTAAGTTGTGAAGTTTAGGGATAGAATCTGTTCGGAAGTGGGTTTCTTGTAAGAATATGATATCAGCATGGTGTCTTTTCATATATAGAAGGAGTTGAGATCTTTTTTCAGGCAAATTTAAACCCTTGACATTTAAGGAGATGATCTTGATTGGGGTTGAATTTGATGTTGTTGGATTGGGAGACATTATACAAAAGAATGATAAAACAAAATAGGAAAATTGGATATGGGAGGGTGTAAAATAAAGAGATGTCTGGAGGTAGGACTGCTTGGGTAAAGGATTGTCGTATGATGTATAGTCAGACTATTTGACCTTATAGAACTCCTGGATATGTGTGTGGGAGGGGGTGTATCAGGAAAAAGAATCGGGGATGGATAGGGGTTATGGGGTGGGTAGTAGGATATCCGGCTATAGGTGAGAACCTGCTCACCTATTAAAGTGGGGAAAGAGAGAGCCGGTATAGGGCAGTGGCAATACTAATGAAAGCGTAGAGTGAAGGGGTAATAAAATAATGTACCACTTTGTGGGAGGTGGTCCAGTCGAAAAGGAGTGTTGTCCGAGAATATTCGTCAGACTGCGGGCCTAGAGGCAGAAAATATGAATGATTTTCGGGAAAGAATGTAGAATGTAGAGCAGAGGGGGGTGTACCCCTAATTATAGTGATATGTAAAGGGTAGATATAGCAGGATAAGTATAAAATATGGTATTGAGTGAATTAGTGATCTAAAGGTAGGGATTTGTGATAGATATAATATTTATTCTGTAAGTATTATAAGTAAATGTTAGTACATATCTGAAGCTCGATCTATCGACTAGTAAACCATCAATAGAGGAGCATATGTAAACCGCTATGGAGGTAATGTAACTTAAATTGCTAACAATGAAATTTAACAATTCCTAGTAAAACCATTAAACAAATCTAAAAGAACTGTAGAGGTATAACCATATGTCATGGAACTGTGTACCAGATCCAACAGCAACTTTTTAACCGTAAAGAGCAGAAACTATAACAAACAAACTCTGTCTCCTCAAAATATACGGTTAAATATATACGGGTAATAGTGTATATTAAAGAAACAAAAACAAAAACAAAAAATAAAAAATAAAAAAAAGGGGGAAGGGATAGAAAGAGGGAATGGAGAGAGGGTAGGGAGGAGAGGGGTAGGGAGGATGAGGGGAGAGATGTTGGGAGAGGGGTGATGGGGGATAATGAGGGATTGGGGAAAGGAGGGAGAGGAGAGGGGGGGAAGGCAGGGGATGGTTGGGAGGAAGGGAAAGATCTAGTCATGGATTAAGAAAGCTGATAAGACTTCTTATTAATCACAAATACATTGGTACATTAGGCGTAACTAAAGAAGACTGTAGAATATGAGTAGAGTTGCAACTGTATAAATTCAGTTCAAAAGGGATCCTCCAGTGTGTGGAATTGGAGAGACCCTAGGGATTCCATTGAAGTCATATGTCATTCCTGTAATTGTGTTCGACTGTCAGAGTTAATTTATGGCAAGAGAGTGTGCTAACAACAATTCAATTTATAGAACATATTCTTAACTATACTCCCTATAGTTTCAGCAAGGAGACAAATACCTCCACTTTAACATCCTCTTGCCATTCGAAAAAAGAAGAAAATATGAATGTATGGATGCCTGCAAATCGTTTTTCATAAAATATCAGAGGCATATCTAGTAGAGGGGATAGTATAACTTCAGTCGGTACGTGACCGAACATAGAAGCTCAGTCTCGGATGTTGAATAAATGTTAATGTGCCACTGCAATGGGAAGCAAAACTGAAGGTGACGAATAGAGCAATATCTAGGGTGAATGAGTCGTATGAAAGCACATATTGTTTTCATTGTAATATACGTCTCGGCTGAAGTGCATGGTGTACCGTATCCTCAATGGAAGCGCCACTGCCCCGAGATGGTATTTCTATGTGAGGTAACACACCGGCAGTTTTATCGCCTAGTGGAGAATAATATATAGTAGTAGGTACACGCGTAAAGTATTGCATGTATCATCATATGATCTTAACGAGAAAAAGCAGTGAGGGGAAGAAAAAAAATAAAATAAAAATTATTGTTTCTTTCTGTTGTTTTTTCTTTGTTTGTTTTTTTTTTGCTACTTCCTTTCCCGCAAAGCCATGGATATTGTAGAAACTAAGAAAAAAAGGTGTTTAACGATCTCTACGTGCTCTTCTGGGTTGTGGAGCAGAGGTAGGGCTATATTGATGAGGATGCGAAGCAGTATTTGGGTCCATTCTGGTGATGGAGGGAGAGCGGCGTCTTCTGAAATGTGAGGCCTGGGTGTCCATGTAGTCTTCGTTCTGTGTCTTGGAAGTCGTGTTAGGAGTGTGGAATTCGGCATACCAGTTCGGAACCTCTGTAAATGGAATGTCAAGAGCTCGGCAAAAAGATTCTAATTCTTCCGGGAACCGAAGCACCATTGTGCGGCCGCGGTATGTTGCAGATAAAGCAAATGGAAATTTCCATCGATATGGAATATTCTTTGTTTGAAGAACTTCCAGCAGAGGGCGCAAGTCCTTTCTTTGTCGCAGAGTTATGGCCGATAGATCCTGATAAATGGTGATCTTACTGCCCTCAAATTCCAGCGATCTGTTTGTTCTAACCTGTTTTAAGATGTTTTCTTTCAATTTATAATCATTAATATAGCAAATTATATCCCTAGGGGGATCCGAATCCTTGCCGCGCGGTCTGAGTGCCCTGTGGATACGATCCATATCAATGATGTCAGTATCTGATCTGTCTAGTAGTTTATTAAATAAAGTGGAGACCGTGGAGAGCAAATGAGAGTTTTCAATACTTTCAGGCAAACCTCTCACTCTGAGGTTATGTCTTCTGCCACGGTTATCGAGGTCTTCCACATGCCTCTGTATGTCCCTCAGGTGTGCAGTGTGTGAATCTACTACTGTGGTGACCTTCCTGAGTGTGGAGTGCTGCAATGCTGTTTTCCTCTCCACCTCCTGTACTCTTCCCGCCATAGCCTGCAGTTCATGTCTGAGGTCTGTGATTGCAGAAGTGAATGTGTCCTTTATATCTAAAGCCACAGCTTGTAAATCATGTAACGTCGGATGTTGTGGAGGAGGGGGACCCGCTGAGGTGTCGGTATTTTGAGCGGGAGCCGGCGTCAGCACTATGGCATCTCTGGCCTGTGAGGAGGCTGAGGTGACGGCCGCCATATTCGCTCTGTGGGAGCGGGATGACTCCATGATGTTCTGGGCAGTGCGGTTCCTGTTACCTCTCGGGGATCTCGAGCGGGAAGCGGAGTTAGTACGAGAAGCAGTCCCCATACTCCGAACGGCAAAACGAGGTGAGAAACTCCCGTTATAGCTAATAAGCGGCCACCGTCTGACAGAGAGAGCGAGTTAAGCTACCATTCCTCTTCAAGGCAAACCACGCCCCTTCCGCACTTTTTTATATTTAACAGAGTTAAAAAAACATGCAGAAACTTTTTGAAGAATATTTTGTATATATGAAAATCATATTTAACCACTTGCTTACTGGGCACTTAAACCCCCCTCAGTCCCAGACCAATTTTCAGCTTTCAGCGCTGATGCACTTTGAATGACAATTGCGCGGGCATACAACACTGTACCCAAATGAAATTTTTATCATTTTTTTCCCACAAATAGAGCTTTCTTTTGGTGGTATTTAGTTACAGCTCGGAGTTTTATTTTTTGCTAAACAAACAAAAAAAGATGCAAAAAAAAAAAAAATCATGTTTTAATAGTTTGTTATACAATTTTGCAAACGGGTCATTTTTCTCCTTCATTGAAGTGCGCTGATTAGGCGGCACTGATGGCTGCATTGGTGGGTACTGATGGGCTGCATTGGTGGGCACTGATAGGCTGCATTGGTGGGCACTGATAGGCTGCACTGGTGGGCACTGATAGGCATAGTTAAGGCGGCACTAATAGGCACAGATAAGGCGGCACCGATCGGCACAGATAAGGCGGCACTGATGGGCAAAGATGGGCACAGATAAGATGGCATGGATGGGTGGCACGGATAAGTGGCACGGATGGGTGGCACGGATGGGCACTGATAGGTACCACTGATAGATGGGACTGATGGGCACTGATAGGTGGCACTGATAGGTGGCTCTGATAGGTGGCACTGCTGGGCACTGATGGGCGGCACTGCTGGGCACTGATGGGCGGCACTGCTGGGCACTGATGGGCGGCACTGCTGGGCACTGATGGGCGGCACTGGGGTGCAGCACCTTTGCGGCAGATTGTGGGCACTGTGGGTGGCACTGTTGGTGGCACTGCTGGATGGCACTGTGGGTGGCATTGTGGGTGGCACTGTGGGTGGCACTGTGGGTGGCGCTGTGGGCACTATGGGCACTGCTGGGTGGCACTGATGGGGGGCACTTACTTTCATTCAGGATGGCACTGCGGTGGGCAGGTGGGCACTGGCAGGGGGCAGGTGGTCAGCTGTATTGCTGGCCGTGATCGGCTTTTTTTTTCTCTCCTCGCGCTGTCAGCGCGAGGAGGAATAATAGCCGATTACCGGCTCCGTTCTGTCACATGATCAGCTGTCATTGGCTGACAGCTGATCACGTGATAAGGGGTCGGGATCGACCCCTTACACGGATCGGTGATCAGGCGAGTCTCATGGACTCGCCGATCACAGAGCGCGCCACGCGCGCCCCTCAGGGGGCGCGAAGGGCGCTCGTAACCGGGACGACGTCAATAGACGTAGTCCCGGAAAAGTAGATCCGCGCTAATGCCGTCATTTGGCAATAGCGCGGATCTCAAGTGGTTAAAGCCCCACTCCTTCCTCCAAGGGATAAAGCCGCTTCCCTTTGCTCTAATTTCTGCCCATGGGGATTTAAGGAATGTTGGTGGCCTTGTGTGGGCATTTCCAGTCTCATCTATCATATGTTATACAATATTCAATGTAAAAAAAAAAAAAACAGCATTAGAAAGCTCCCCTTACATCAATAACTTGCTTCACACATCCAGTCTACATTATCATCTGCTGTAGTGATGATGATGGAAGTGTAAACTGGGATTAGTTACTAAAACCGAAGCCTGCAGCTCCGCATAGAAACCAATCAGCTTACAGGTTTTATTGCCAAAGCTTAACTGAACAAGCTGAAGTTAGAAGCTAATTGGCTACCATGCACAGCTGCACCAGATTCTGAGTGCTCCAGTTTTGGTAAATTATTCCTGCTGTCTTTTCTGTTGTACGCAGTCAGCCTCAACGTCAGGCAGCTCAGACTTCTGCCTCCTCTTGTTTAAGGTCAAACTTTTGGACTGTCTTGGCAAAAGAACAAACAACTCACCCATCTACTTGCCTGCCAACTAGGGATGAGCTCGGTGTTCGATTCGAACATCGGCCTTTCAACTGTTCGGCAAATTCAGAACTTTGTGGACCGTTCGCAGGATTCCTGTGGCCAATTATAGCTCAGAGGGTTTAGTACTCGCCTCACACTATATAAGGCCGCCAGCGCAGCGGCCTTGTGTAGTGTGTTGGCGTGCAGGGAAAGAGCTAGATAGGTAGGGGCAGTGTGTTCTTTTCTCAGCCATCTGCAGGAGTTAGTGGGTGTCGTGTGCCTCCAGCACAGTATACACCTGTATCTACCCTTTATTGCTGTTGTTCTCTAATACAGCCATCTGCAGGAGTTAAAGTGGGTGCTGTGTGCCTCCAGCACAGTATACACCTGAAGATACCCCTTATTGCTGGTTTTGTCTGTTGCATAGCTTGCATATTAGCCTTTAAAATTAACACTTTTGATTTTGAATGTTCGAGTCCCATAGACTTTAATAGGGTTCTAAAGTTCGTACGAATTTTAGGTCCGTTCGAAGGTTCTGGTACGAACCGAACCGGGGGGGTGTTTGGCTCATCCCTACTGCCAACTCAGCACTCATTTGACCAAGATATTTCCTTTAATATACTTACAGAGGGCAATATGCCCCAATGGAGAATACCAAACCACTATTTATACAAATTGGCTGTCCTTGCATTGGTAGGCTTTCTTGAAGTGTATTCCACAGATAACATGTATAATGTTGTAAAGCGCTGCGTAAACTGTCAGCGCTATAAAAATCCTGCATAATAATAATAATAATAATAACACAGCATCTATGTAACCAGTAGTGTGAATACATGATGATGAAGATGAAAGGCACGGGCACACCTCCTACAAATGACTTGGCAAAGCATACAGAAAAGGTTTGTAGTTCTCATCTATACACACACACAACATGTCTACAAACAGATGCTTGTAAAATGCAAGTTGATCAAACTATAATGAAACACTGTTAAAACTCTCTGAAAACATCACACCTAATACAATATTAAAATAAACATTTTTTTAATTTAACATTTCGTTTTAACATTTTTGTCTTGATCTTGTACATCTTAGTTCAGAGGATGTGTACGATACATTGACACATTTAAAAAAAAAAAAAAACCCGATAAAAGGTCAAAGCTGTCAGAAGCTGTAGGAGGAATGACATATTTATTTTCATGTCATACACCTCTTTCTCTATGACTGCCGCCATATTATTTATGAAGAGTGTTTTAAAATGCCACCAGCTGCCATTATATATGTTTTGTGGCTTCTAATTTGAATAGTCAGGTGAGATTTTTGGGTTGTCTTTGCATGTATCAGATTTTGCAATGAAATAAAAGTTAAATATATTCACTGGAGAAAATGAGATGACCCTGTCTGGCTATAGTAATTGTTAATAACTGTAGAGAGCCTTGTGTTGGAAGCTCTGTCTGTGAAATCCTATGTTTCACTATTAAAGTATCCAGATGACCTTTATTAAATATTTCCAGCAACAATTAGCCATCTCATTTTATAATTAAATTTTAACTGCTGCTCTCTCTATTTCAGTCTCCCTTAGGCATTGTCCTCTGCTGTGTAAATTAAAATGAAAGACACCTTAATTGATTTTATCTTTTTGACTGTCAGACCCAACTTGTGTCACTTTAGGAGGGGACCTGACATTTGTCAGCTGTCACTGTTAAGACAAATTTAGCCAATCAGCAAGCTAAAGGTCACCTTCATTCACATTTGTGCTATGTTCATTAAATGAAGTGCATGCATAACATGCATGTGTTATGTGTATCATAAAATTACTATCTCCATATATGATGGGGATAGTATCAAAAAGATTGATATACCTGTTTTACAAGATTCAGTTCTGTTTGGGTCAAACCGGTTAAAGCCTAAGTGCAGTCAAAATAAATAAATAAAAAAAAAAACACAAAAATCAGCACAAGGGATATAACTCACAGCCAGTAGGATGTGTCTCTCACCCACCACTGCAATCTCTTGGTGCCGCAGGGGTTAATAGAGCTGCGTGAGCTGTCACAGGCTCTCATCAAAAGAGCCTGACTATGCCTGCCATTTTTGGCCACCTCCTTCATCAATAGAAGCTGATACTACAACTTCTGTGAAAGATAAACAATCTATCAATAAAGGAGGGGCAGATGATTGAAAGATCCACTCCCTTAGTTCATAGTGGGCAAAATGTAGCACCCTTGATGAGAGCTTGTGATAGCTCCCACAGTTCCCTTAACCTCTTCCGTACCAGATGATTATGGCAGTGGGGGTGAGGGGACATAGATGGAGGAGGATTTCACCAAACAGAAGAGGCATTAGCACTGACTGTAAGTTATGTTCCTGTAAGACAATTAGGCTGGGTTAAAAAATATACGGTTGTGGTTTAAGTGTGGGGGTCCAGTCTGTTCACTGGTTCGGGTTCAATTCAGGTGCAAATTGTTTACCTGAAATCACATCTGAACTAGGCTGAAAAATGCAACGTACCCTTTTTAAAACTGCATCGCAGCCACCCTGCACACGTGTGAACTGGCTGCAATGAGAAGGCTGTCGGTTCACATGTTCCGCGAATCGGATGCAGTTTAACCACATCCAAATCAAATATACTGTATGTGAACGGAACCTTAAAAAATAATAGTTGTGATACACAGTACAATTTAAGATTTGCATATTTATACTTTAGCAAACTGCGGCAGTTTGTTTATACTGTATATTGGCAACATAAACATAGCATAAACATAAACACCATCAGCCACCATCACCATCAGCCATAACATTAAGATGACCGACCCACCAATTATTGAGTCGGACAATAATTCAGTCTACCTGGATGACATTGCATTTTCAGTTCTGATTGGGAGTCCCATCTTCCCTGGGCTCAGGTAGCCATAGAGTCTTTGAAGAAAGCAGAATTCACAATTAATCCTGGGAAGTGTGCAGTTGGAATGGAGGAGGCCAAGTACCTAGGATATATTGTGGGTAGGAGGCTAGTGAAACCTCAAATGAATAAAAGGTGGAAGCTATATAGAACTGGCCCTGTCCCCTAACCAAAAAACAGATTAAAGCATTTTTGGGCATAGTTGGCTAATATTGGAGGTTTGCCCCCAACCTTGCCACAAAAGCTGCACCATTGACTGACTTAACAAAAGGCAGGAAGTCAGTAATAATGAAGTGGAATGCGGATGCCAAAGAATCTTTTCAGAAGCTTAAGATGGCATTGAGCCAGCATCTGGTGCTCGTGGCTCCTGATTTAAGGAGTTTGTGGTGCAGACAGATGCCACAAGTGAAGGCTTAGGAGCAGTCTTGTCTCAATTGGTCAATGACAAAGAGCACCCCATAATTATTCTCAGTAGGAATCAGACGGCAGGGAATAAAAACTATGCTGTGGTGGAGTGGGAGTGTCTCGCCCCCTAAAATGGGCTCTGGACTCTGTGTTACTTTCTGCTAGCTAGGAGATTTTGCCTCTGGTCAGACAATCCCACATTGACCTGGATGAGACAAAACAAGCAGACCAATGCCAGGGTGACAAGACGGTTCCTTTCTATCCAGGAGTTCAATTTTGTGTTAGAGCACAGACTTGGGAGACAAAATCAAAATGCCTATGCCCTCTCCCAAGTGCATTGGATGATGTCAAATGTTGCCTCCTTGTTTGGGGGGGGGGAGGGGGATATGTACAGGACACCAAGGTTGGGTCCTGGATGGGTGCTATGTGGTACCAATATTCAGTTTGTGGTCCCTTTAAAGGGGATAGGTTGGTGTATTCAGGGGTCTCACCCGTACAGGGTGAGGGACTCTGGCACAGTTCGTACAGAAGAGAGGACTAACTTGCAGTTCTCTCAGCATTAATAGTGGCCTACTTGGGAACCAGAATACAGGGTCTCTGGTCCCTACAGTGTTAAGCAGCCTCCAGGAAGCAACACATAAGGCAGGAAACTCCCAATGTTGGTGGGTGGAGTAGGAGTTGAGAGGAGACCTGCCTTTCAACTGCAAGTGTGCTACAAAGGTCTGAAGCTGGGAGCTGCCTGATGTTTTTGTAAATTATACCAGTTATGATTATCTTAAGTATATTGTTGGATAATTTTAAGTATTTTTTGTATAATAGATGAATTTGGTAAACCTCAATTTTCTATGAGCAAGTTATAATATACATACATATTATTGGATGAACCAAAGGTTCTTTTCCATTTATCTATCCTTGAGATCTTGTATGAATTGATACGTTTGCCCACTAGAGGCCACTATGGTTCTTTTTATTCTTATTAATGATAACTTTGCCTTGAATTTATTAGTAATTTTAATTAATTTGTTGATGATGCAATTTTTGTTTTATAATTTTATTAATATTATATTACATGAACTATTCAGTCATATCGTTTAGTACAAGTACTGTTATCTCCAATCATAATGTGGTTGTCTGTGAGGTTAATGGGAAGGAGACTTGAATACTTTATGGCCACCATCCGAAAAAGAGGCCTGGTTGCTCTATTTAATGCAATGGCTCAGTGCATCGCCTGTGCCCCAGGAAGATGTCACGTATGACGAAACATGTTGGGTGGAGCTACGTGCTGACGCCATCGCGATCCATGTGACCCGTAAGTGCAGGTGTTCATTTTTTGAGAGTTTGCCGCAAACCTGTTTTACCCATGCGAGATTGAACTTTTAACATTGTAAGTAGCCTATTGGCTTTTTCTTTTCAATAAACTATCTGAACAGTATCACACTATTAGAGTTCTTTTTCTTTTGGATTCCTAATTGAACTATTGATCATGCTGCGGTCCATCTGAGTGTGATCCCTTCAGAAGATCTGGTCCTGTATTGGAGCTTTTACAGAGGATTTCCTGTCCTATACCCTGCAGAGGTATATTCTGCCTGTTCGTTAGACGATCCTAGCAATAGGTGGTCCACATCATCTGGTAAGTGTTCCTGCTCACTGGGTGTGGAAGTGTCACTATCACTTGGTGGTGGATTATTGGTCTTGACGTCCCTTTTCTACATATGGACATTTTTATATTTATTTAATATATCTTATGTTTCTATCATAAGGATTTTTTTTGCAAACATATTTGTATGTTTTTTTCATGTTTTTTTTTGTTATGTGGATCAGTATATGCACTGCACTTTATTGTTCATGATTAGCGCAATTATTTTTTGTATACATCGTCATCTTATGTAGTTTACTGCATCACATATTAATTGGGCCTACAGTATGTGGATAGAATGAATATTCCTCTTTCAGTTAGATTTGGCAAACATGGGAGAGCAGTATAGAACAGCACATCCAAATAGTGCGTCGCTAGACATTTTGTGGTAAATCATAATAAGGACCCTAGCCTCCTATGGTTGATGTCCAAACAATCTACCTCTCCGGCCTTGCCTGAAGGTAAGCACTTTAAGAAACTTGGCGCTCAAGAAACATTCTGGGTATTCCAACTGGACAGATACAATACAATCGATCTCAGTGAGGTATTGAATGTGTATACCATCATCTAACCATCTCCGGATTGTTCCTATTACATACATGAGCCCCTGAGACCTTCTTTCTGTAGCTTTTTGCCCTTGGACTAATGTTCAGTATCTTGAGTGTTTGAGGTCCTATGTTACTCCAGGCTTGGTTCTTCTAAATCAGAGGTCTCAAACAGGCGGCCCTTCAGCTGCTGCAAAACTACAAGTCCCATCATGCCTCTGCCTTTGGGAGTCAGGCTTGTAACTGTCAGCCTTGCAATGCCT
The DNA here is from genome assembly GCF_037356315.1 of Lithobates pipiens. Lineage (NCBI taxonomy): Eukaryota > Metazoa > Chordata > Amphibia > Anura > Ranidae > Lithobates > Lithobates pipiens. The sequence continues at coordinate 6,628,644 of NW_027507685.1, read as the reverse complement.
CATGGGACTTGTAGTTTTGCAACAGCTGGAGGGCCACCAGTTTGAGACCCCTGTTCTAAATGCATATCTGTTCAACTTTGTCTCTCTATCTTAACAACTTTTTTTTTTGCTGTCATACATGAGGCCACATTTTTGAATATATGCACACTTGTTTGACTACATATGCTGTATAAGACGTATAGGTTTTCTTGCATATATGTACCAATATATCTTCACCTTGGTGTCGTTTTATGCAATTCCAGTAGATTATGCTATGGATTGCTCTTTCATGGATATATAACAGTTTCAGTCTCCCATGTATTACTATAACATTCCATTTGTTAACAATCGAACTACATCCCATGCCAAACACCAACTCTATTTGTTTGTTTATTTAAATTTCTCATTTATGTTTTAGGAATGCCATATATGACATGTTGTCATTTGATAGTTAATTTTTCCTATGTTATTTTGGTGCAGCCCCATATTTTAATTTTGTTACCCCCCACATTTGGGTCTTTTTACAGCGTCATTATATTAGGATTACTATTTAAATTGTATTTTCCATCTCCAGAAAAATCTTTTAATAAGTAGTTTTATGATCTGTTTTTAATCTGCTTTTATTGTAGCTGGTCTTTAGCCATCAAAGGTTGCTGCTGATACTTACCTTGGTCCGCACTGCCTCTGAAAGGATACATTGACACAGGTAGCTCCCTTGAGTAGGCTGATGAAAGGGTCCCTACAGGGCACTAGAACAGCCGGCGTTCTCTCTCCTCGAGGCTTCACAGCTTTCCCTGCCATCTGTGGATTTCAGCACTCCACCTGGTCGGGGCTGATCAGATTACATAGGACTCTCACCGGTGTCCTGACAGACTTCACCACTCTAAGCTCTGATATGAGCATCCTGTAGCCCATGCACTGGCTATAATCCCACTTGTTCCCTCCCCTCTCTCATTAAGAATATTGCTTGAGATAATTGGATCACGTGGCACATTTTTCAATTATTTTATGTGATATTCAAAATGTCAATTCACTGTTTAGGCGGTATTTACCACACTAGTAAGAAAAAAAACCATGGTAAATACCGCATAAACTGACACTAATGCCGTGTACACACAACCGGACTTTCTAGCAGACTAGGTCCGACAGTCTTCCCGACGGACTTTCGGCGGAGTTCCGACTGACTTTCCGAACGAGCGGACTTGCACACACACGAACGGACTTTCCGGTAGACTAGGTCTGACGGTCTTCCCAATGGAGTTTCGACGGAGTGACGACGGACTTCCGAATGAACGAACGGACTTGCCCACACACGGACTAAAGTCCGTTCATTTTGAACATGTTGAGGTACAATGGGACTAGAAAAGGAAGTCAATCTTGCCGCTTTTATCGGTGAGATTGGCACCTTGCGAGCCCCGTCGCCTGGTATGGATTTTAAGGGGAACCCCCTACACTGAAAAAACTGTGTGGGGGTCCCCCCAAAGTCCATACCAGACCCTTATCTGAGCACGCAGCCTGGCTGGTCAAGAAAGGAGGTGGGGATGAGCCCCCTCTCGAACTGTACCAGGCCACATGCCCTCAACATAGAGGGGGTGGGTGCATTGAAGGGGGCGCCCTGCGGCCCCCCCCACCCCAAAGCACCTTGTCACCATGTTGATGAGGAAAAGGGCCTCTTCCCGACAACCCTGGCCATTGGTTGTCAAAGTATGCAGGCGGGGGGCTTATCAGAATCTGGGAGCCCCCTTTAATAAGGGGCAGTATGGGGTACATCGTACCCCTACCCATTCACCTGGAGGAAAAAAGTGTCAATAAAAAAAAACACACTAGACAGGTTTTTAAAGTCATTTATTAGGCAGCTCTGGGTGTCTCTTCCAACACCTCCGCTCTCTCCTGCCTTCTCTCCCGGTCTCCGGTTCTTCTCCCGCTCTCTGTTTCTCCTCCCTCTCTCTGGCCTCTTCTCCCTCTCTCTGGCCTTCTCTCGCGGTCTCCAGTTCTTCTCCCGCTCTCTGATCCTTCTCCCGGGCTCCTCCGCTATCTTCTGCTCTTTTGCCGCTCTTTTGCTAGCGGTGGCCTGGTCTTTTCCTGTCGTCTTCTTTGCTATTTTCTTCTTCCGATGTTGATTCAACGCTCTCTCCCGCTGTAATGATGTGTACACGGTGCTCAACGACTTATATAGGCATGGGACGGGGTCACCGGGTGGCATCACCCCGCCCCTTATGACAGCACAGTCCCAGCATGTTCCGGGATCCCATCCCTTATGACATCACCGCCCGAGGCATGCTGGGACTGTGCCATAATAAGAGGCGGGGCAAGTCCCCCGAAGACAGAAAGGACCCCCTGCCCGCAGACCCCGACAACCAACAGCCAGGGTTGTCGGGAAGAGGCCCTTGTCCTCATCAACATGGGAACAAGGTGCTTTGGGGTGGGGGGGCCGCAGGGCGCCCCCCCCTTCCCCAAAGTACCCACCCTCCCATGTTGAGAGCATGTGGCCTGGTACGGTTCAGGAGGGGGGCCCTCGCTCGTCCCCACCCCCTTTCCTGACCGGCTGGGCTGCATGCTCGGATAAGGGTCTGGTATGGTACCAGACCTAAGGGACATTGTCCCCTATCTCTCCCGCTCGCTGCAATAGGAAAATGTGTTTTTTCGCAAGCGCGAGATGTATAGTACCCTGTAGCCGAGAACCAGCGTGATAGGATCGCGCTGGAAACATTCTCGCAGGCAGGTGCTGTAGCTATCCTTGCATCGTATTTGGTCCGTCAGACCAGCATACAGAGGAATGGGCTTCTCAATAGGAACTGGGCCCGGCGGAGTTCTGGCGGGAAGATTTAAAACATGTTCTATTTATAGGTCTGTCGGATTTTTTTTTTAAATAAGTCAGATGAAGCCCACACACAATCAAAATGTCCGACTGCATCGTTCCGTCAGACCTACGTCCGGTTGTGTGTACGCGGAATTAGTCAATTTGCTAAACTATATAAATAGGTCATGGTCTAGTCACGCTTTATTAAAGGAATATATTCAATTAGCGCCGGTTGTTAAATAACTGGCACCCGTCTGCATCCTTAACAACCAGTAAATGGCTTGTTGTTAATTAGTGGGTGGTCGCTACGTACTTAACAACCATGACTTATCTGCTGTCCATAGGGCAGGAGAATGTAAACAAAAGAATTGCCGGCATTTAAAGCGGTAGTAAACCACTGACACTTACTTTTTTTTTCTGCACCTGTAAGGCAAAAGGCATAATGGACAGGTTTCGGAGATATTTTTTTTTACCTACAGGTAAGCCTTACCTGTAGGTAAAAGTTTAAATTTTGACCATACAACCACTTTAAGATTTAAAAAGAAACAGCGTGCAGATCCTACCCTAATCTATAAGGGGACCCCACGCCAAAGTGTTTAAGAAATATTGAGAGGTCCCCCCCTAAAATCCAAAATCCATACCAGACCCTTATCTAAGCATGCAGCCCAGCAGGCCATGAAATGGGGGGGGGGGGGTCGAGTGCCCCCTGAACCATACCAGGCCACATAATCTCAACATGGGGGGACTTCCCCCTTCCTTCCTCACAAAAGGTGGGGGGCCCAAGATCCCGCCCCCCCATGTAAATAAGTGCAAGGTAAATAGAAACACACACAGATTTTGACAAGTCCTTTATCCCCCCAGGCTATGGTGCCTGGCAGAGCTGTACATATCTCAGGACTGAGTGAACTTAAGCTGCCTAAAGTTGTGCATTTACAGCTGTGTATTTAGCTGTATGCCTGGAGTTCAGCTTTAAAGCGGTTTGGAAGATAAAGTAAAAACATGTTCCAACATTCAAACACCTCTTTAAAACAGATAGAGGCTTGCTCGGTCCGCAGTTTACAGATTCAAAGGGATAATGGTTGCACAGATCCCTGGTCTAACAGGCACATGCATGATTTCCTATTAGTAAACTTTTGCACTTGTCAGTTCCAATTCCCAGTGGACATTCCGATTAGTTTACAGCACATAATTCTGCTGGCAGGGAATGGGGATTAAGACTGGCTATGACATTTCTAAATATCTTGATTCAGTAGTAAGGACAGCTTAATACAACCAATTACAGCTGCTGAGTTGACGTATAAAAGCCAATAGGCATGGGTCAATGTTACTCTGTGGGAACAAAGATTAACTAGTCCCAATCTGTGGGAAAGAATAATAAAAACTAGCCACAGTTAGGCCCCTTTCACACTGAGGCATTTTTCAGGCGCAACAGCGCAGATGACGTATGATCGGGCTAGAATAAGGAAGTTCATAGCCAGTAGCCAATAGCTGCCCTAGCGTCGGTTTTTGTCTGTCAGACCAGCATACACACGAACGGATTTCTCGATAGGAACTGGGTTCGGCGGAGTTCAGGCAAAAAAATTTGAAACATGTTCTATTTCTAAATTCCGTCAGATTTTTGGACAGCAAAGTTCTGTTGGAGCCCACACACGATCAAACTGTCTGACGGATTTGTTCCGTCGGAGCGTTGCTGTTGAAAGCTGGTAGCACAGTTTCATACCGTGAAGGAACACAGTGTAATGGTGCTTTTCTGGCGGAAGTTCCCTTTAGAACTACATGCGACTAATTCAAGCAAGCATTAGCAATACCAACACTTGCAGCCATCTCTTGCTATGGCCACTTTAAGAATCTGTCACTATGACAATGCCAAATTCTTAAAAAATTGCCACCAATTGTCAAATTATGAAACTGGCAGTAATTAAAAGGTGTTGTAAACCTTTGTGTTTTTCTCACCTTAATGCAAACACCTGGCAGTGACCGGCCCCCCAGCCCCCCGTTTTACTTACCTGAGCCCTAGAACTTGACCCGATGGGGATGCGCTGTCTCTCTGCCCGGGGGTTCTCGACTCCTGATTGGATAGATTGATAGCAGGGCAGCCATTGGCTCTCGCTTCTGTCAATCATATCCAATGATACGGACGCCCGGGGGGCGGTGCTGAGTCCTACATTCTGCGTCTATGGATGCCAAATGCTGGACTCGGGTGCATGCCCGCAAAGGTAATCCCCCAGGAGAGTGCTTCTCCCCAGGGGGTTATCTGATGTGGGTTCAGGGCCACTCTGTGCAAAACGAGCTGCACAGTGGAGGTAAGTATATGTTTATTATTTAAAAAAAAGAACCTTAAAGTCACTTTAAAGTGGAGTTCCACCCCCCAAAAAAGGCATTACTGTGCATGAAATAATATAAAAAAAAACATTTGGACATTTTTTTTTTTTTACTCATCTCTTAATGCCTGTTGCTATGTGGTCCCTTGAAATCTTCCTCCTTCCTCTCCTAGGCTCCTTACATCACTTCCCTCGGCACCTCCGCTTGCTACTGCTCCTGGGAGATGTGCGTCGTCGTTTCCCAGGAGTCAGTGGGCAGCACTGAGGCCTTCGTTGCCATCACAACAGGGTGGGCAATTCCGACGCCACCACCCGTTGTGATGGAAACCTAGTAGTTGACGGCGCTGCACGAATGACTCAATGCGCATGCACGAGATCGGGGAAAGAACGGGCAGTGCATGCTGGTCACTCAGCAGCACCGTATCCCGGAACAGGATGCTTGGGCTTCACAAGCAAAATGAAAAATGGCAACCATTGCATTATCAAAGTTCTTTTAACAGATGAAACCGGACATCGGGGGACAAGTTATACAGAAGACGTGAGTGTTACAATGCCATTGTAAACGCTTGTGAAAGTTTTACAAAAAAAGTATTGATTGTAGTTGGAACTCCGCTTTAAGACCAACTCTAAGTTAGTATACAGGGACCCTGCTCATGCTGGGAAGCTGTAAGGAAAGCCCGGGCAACAAGCGCACAGTGATGTGCAGGCGTGGACATTTCAGAAGTTGCACAAGAAAAGACACGTAATGGCGCATGCGCTTGTGCGTGTGTGTGTGCGCATTGGTGCGCGTGCATGCGCACTGGTGCCAGTCTGCCTATTTAAACCTGCCAGTGACATGTACACCTTGCTGAGTGGTCTTTTCAGCTAGTGTTTGCTTACTCGATCTGAACCAATTTCCTGTATCCTGACCCGGCTTGTCTGACCCAGCTCTTGACCTCTGCCTGCCTACTTGTGACCCTGGCTTGTGTTGGACTCCGCTTCTGCCTAATGTTCCTGTGCCTCATTGCCCGACTGTGTACCGAACCAACGTCCGTGCAAGAAGGATAGCAGACGCGCACCTGCCAATGCGCCACGGGAGCGTGCCCGCGGGTCCCGCAGAATCGATGTCTGGCGACCCGCGATTGCGTTGATGAGAGGCAGAAAGGGTAACTGCCTATGTAAACATGGCGATTCCCCATTCTGACAGATGACATGACCGAGATCTACTGTTCCCAGTGATCGGGAACAGTGATCTCTATCATGTTTCAGTAAGCCCATCCTTCCTACAGTTAGAGCACACCCAGGGAACACAGTTAACCCCTTGATCGCTCCCTGGTGTTAACCCCTTCCCTGCCAATGACATTTCTACATTGACCAGTGCATTTTTATAGCACTGATTAATGTAATAATGTCACTGGTCCGCAAATCGGTCAGATTTGTCCACCGCAATGTCACAGTCCGGCTAAAAATCGCAGATCGCCGCCATTACCAGTACAAACAATAAAAAAATAAAAATAGAAAGTCCCTAAATCTATCCTATAGTTTGTAGATACGATAACTTTTGTACAAATCAATCAATATATGCCTACTGCGATTTTTTTTTACCAAAAATATGTAGAAGAATATATATCGGCCTAAATTGATGATTTTTGTTTTTTTATATATATATTTTGGATATATATTATAGAATGTAGGGTAAAGTGCAGTGCTAAGTGATTAGTGCGAATGTGTAAATATGCAAACAATAAATAACAGTACAATACAGTGGTACCTTGGATTACGAGCATAATTTGTTCCAGAAGAATGCTTGTAATCCAAAGCACTTGTATATCAAAGCGTGATTCCCTATAGAAGTCAATGGAAACTCAGATAATTTGTTCCACAGTGACTTCAATTGTATGCAGTACCGCATGTGGCCAGAGGTGGGGGAGGCACCAAAACACTTGAAAACTGCTCGGATGCACCCGGAAACACTCAGAGAGGCTCGGAAACAGCGTTTCTGAATGGCTCACAGTGCACCTGAGTACATCCATGCGGCTTCGAGTGTCACCGGTGCCTCCGCATCTCTGACCAAATGCAGTACTGCACACCGCAGAGGCTTGAATCCTGCTAGTTGTGCGAGTCAATGCTCGCAAACTGAGTCAGGCTTTAAAATAAAAAATTATAGCTTGTATTGCGAAACGCTCGTTACTCGCAATCCAAGGCATTGCTGTTTTGAATTAAATTGTCAGCAGCTCATCTAGTTTTAGGTGGACGCAGTAATAAAAAAAAAAAAACACCTTATATGTATTATAGCAAAAAGGTAAAAAAAAAATATATATATAATAATAATAATAATAATATATATATATATATATATATATATATATATATATATATATATATATATATATATATATATATATATATTTTATATATATATTTTTATTTTTTTTAAATTTTTTTTATTGTCGGTCTTTTTTTGTTTATAGCGCAAAAAATTTAAAACCGCAGAGGTGATCAGAGTATCGTACGACCGCGCAATTGTCAGTTAAAACGACGCAGTGCCGTATCGCAAAAAAGGGCCTGGTGATTAAGGGGGCAAATCCTTCTAGGGCTGAAGTGGTTAAAATGTGCTTGTAAATGAAATACGACAAACTGAATTAAAGTGATCAAAAATTACATTCAGGTAATCTTTTCAATTATAATTGAAAACAAGCATTTACTATAGCACACGACCCTATGTCTTTAGAGTCTTCTTCAATGCGGACACCTCAACTTTGTAGTAATTCATTACCACTTACAATGATACCCATGCCAGCAGGGTAGGAGTTAACAACGTGCTGTATACACACACACTTGACACTTTTACAAAGCTGTCTTTTCTATGTCTCCTTGATTGCTGGAGAATAATTGGCTATAGGGGGAATGAGATACAGGCAGCTCTAACAAAGAGCAGGTCTTACGTCTTGTGTCCTGTCAGCCATAGTAAGGTGATGATCAAAGCAGCGTTACATGAATCTCCAGATGGAGGAATCGCATCATCTCTGCTGCCTCCAGCTTCCTAATAGGCCAGACTGCTAGGCAGAGAATATTGGTACTCTCCTTCAAGAGAAACAACCTGTTACGCTTTAATTGGATAATACTGTATATCAATTCATACCATCTACTAAATTAATATTTAATATTTTGTAGTTCAGCCAGACATCACATTTCTAGTTTTCAAATGGGGACTATTTAAGAGTTTTTATTAACTCATAATAAATGCCTGATAATGGACACGCTTCATAAGGCTTAACTCTTTCATGACCATTCGAGACACTGATGCATAGATGTCCAGATCAAATTTAGCAGACAGTTAAAGCGGAGGTCCACCCTAAAGTGGAGCTTCCGCTCATTGGAACCGCCCCCTTCCGGCGCCACAATTGGCACCTTTCAGGGGGGAGGGGGGTGCAGGTACCTGTACAGTACAGGTATCTGCACCCACTTCCGGCGTAGATTCTGCAGAAGCTACGCCCCTTTCCGCAGAATCTACGCCCCTTTCCGAAGGTCCCCCGCTGTCCACTGGGAAACACACGGATCCCAGAGACAGCGGGGACCATCCTTATTGCACAGCGCGACTCGCGCATGCGTAGTAGGGAACCGGGAAATGAAGCCGCAAGGCTCCACTTCCTGATTCCCATACCCAAGATGGCGACGGCAGCACCCGAGAGATGATCGGGAGATCGGCTTCGGGTGGGGACATTGCGGGCGCGCTGGGCGGGTAAGTGTCATTATTTTAAAAGTCAGAAGCTGCAGTATTTGTAGCTGCTGGCTTTAAAAAAATAAAATAAAACGGCGGACTCACGCTTTTTAAAGTGGTATTAAACCCAAAAGCAAACATTTATTATATTGCAGCCTACCAATTCTTAGATTTGATGGCTGCATTAATTTTCTTTGATTAATTTAAAACCTTTTTTTTGCAAAAGGAAAAAACTATTTGCTGTAACTACTTATAAAGTGTTAGCCGGAGTTTGGCTTCAATTTGTTTAGTGTATTTTAATCTGCTAGTATATCTAACACTCATCTCCCCCCAGACTGACAATGTTTCTATCCAAGTGTGCCTTCTGTGCTCCTTCATCCAGAATGGGTGCACTCTAATACAGGACAGGAGTTGTGTTACTGGTCAGATCACCAGGTGAAAACAGCCAAAAAAAACCCCCCCAAAAAACATGCAGCCACCACCATCTAATGATTGGCAAGCTGCAATATATTACATTTTTGGTTTTAGGTTTAATGACGCTTTAATTTGACAATAGCTCAGTGCCTAATTTGCTTACCCAAATTATTTCTGCGTTATCTTTAACCACTTCAGCCCCAGACCATTTGGCTGGCCAAAGACCGGAGTGTTTTTTGCGATTAGGCACTGCGTTGCTTTAACTGACAATTGCGCGGTCGTGCGACGTGGCTCCCAAACAAAACTGACGTCCTTTTTTCCCCACAAATAGAGCTTTCTTTTGGTGCATTTTTTCCCTCAGTTTAGGCCGATACGTATTCTTCTACATATTTTTGGTAAAAAAAAAAAAATCGCAATAAGCGATTAATTATTGATTGGTTTGCGCAAAAGTTATAGCGTTTACAAAATAGGGAATAGTTTTATGACATTTTTATTAACAATTTTTTTTTACTAGTAATGGCGGCGATCAGCGATTTTTATTGTGACTGCGACATTATGGCGGGCACATCGGACATTTTTGACACATTTTTGGGACCATTGTCATTTATACAGCAATCACTGCTATACAAATGCAGTGATTCCTATGTAAATGACACTGGCAGTGAAAGGGTTAACCAGTGGGTGGCAGTGTAGGGGTTAAGTGTTCCTAGGGGTGTGTTACTAACTGTGGGGGGGGCTGGGCTTTCTTTTAGTGAACACTGATCTCTGCTCCAATCACATGGAGCAGAGATCAGTGTCACTTGTTGCTAGGCAGAATGGGGAGATGCTGTTTACAATGGCATCTCCCAGTTCAGCCGCCCTGTGAGACGATCGCGGGTATGCCCGTGGCGTTCGAGTCCGCGGGACCCACGACTGGACTCACAGGGGGTCCCGACCAGCACACGAGCGCGCGCCGCCGCCTAGACCGAGTTTAGAGAATAGGCCAAACATTACTGTCACACTGCTGGCAATTCACCCCAACATTCTTTTTAGTACAGGTGTCTGTCTTTAAGGCTGGATTGACAATGTTGCAGTAATGTGCATTAATGTACCTTGTGTTAAAGGGATTGTAAAGTTACATTTTTTTTTTTTTTAATAACAAACATGTTATACTTACCTCCACTGTGCAGCTCGTTTTGCACAGAGTGGCCCCGAACCTGCTCTTCTGGGGTCCCTCGGCGGCTGTCTCTGCTTCCTCCCGCAGGTACTTCTCACGTTCATGCGAGCTCCCTCGCATGTTGAGAAGCACTTGCGGGCGCGCTCCCATGATACAGCCAGCAGCTATAGCCGCTCGCTATAGCCGCTCGCTGTACCACATGGCCCCGCCCCCCCGGTGCGCTCCATCATTGGATGTGATTGACAGCAGCGCGAGCCAATGGTTAAAGGTTAATCACACTAATCAATTTATAAACAGCCAAAGGTGTATAATAGGAGCACTTCTCTACAGGTGTATTTAAAACCCGGCATTCCTTTGCACTTATCTTTGACAGCTAGGAAAAAAGACAATCTAAGAGCTCTTTCAGACTGGCATTGAATTCTAAAGCAGCCTTAAAGCTATGGTTGCCACCTCATCCCTTTAAACCCGAACACATAATAATTACACGGGTTCTGTGGCTGGTAAGGTGGTAATTAAACTCACTTGGTGCCTTATCTGCATTTAATTAGCTTCAGAACCTGTGTAATTCAAAGGTGTTTGGGTTTAAAGGGATGAGGTGGCAACTCTACTTAATTAAGCATATTAATGCACCTATATCGTTATGGAGCATTTTGGATGTGTTGTACAGGCATTCATGTTGTGTCAGGCAACACTCCTGGAAAACTCTGTGATATGTGTTTTTTTTTATTTTGTACAAGGCTAATATGGGAAATGATCACTTCTGATGCTTTGTAACTATACCTTAAATGCACTTTAAACACCATAGGTGCCTCTACAGTGCGTTTACGGTGCACTTGTGGTGCGTTTAAACAGAAGTGAATGGAGGCAGTTGCAAAGCGCCAACGCTTGCCAAACTCCGCAGGCAGCAATATCTTTGCCACACCACAACACTAAGTAACACTAAAGCTGCACCTCCACCCGCTCCCCATTTTAACAATTTTAAATGGCATTGGTAGACGTCTGGGAAGCTTTAAAAGCACAAACCAATCGCCTAGTTTCAAAGCCTGTGTGGAAAAGCCCTGAAGCTTGCTTTGAAAGCCAAAATAAAATCAGACACCTAAAATGGAAAATCTAATTTTGTAAACTGTCCAATATCTTCAGCTGCTAAGCTCTACTCTGTTTCATCTAGGAATCACTATCCTAAGTCATGGGGGAAAAGCAATACCTTACATACTGGCAGAACCCACAGGTAGGTGTCTCAATAGAAGACACAGAAATAGCCAGCACTCCTTTTGTGTTAAACCAACTGTTATGCCGCGTACACACGAGTGAATTGTCCGGCGTACTTAGTCCGGCAAACAATCCGGCGGATAGTCCAGCGGACTTTCTACCGAATGGACTTGGCCACACACGGACACACAGAAAGTCCGGCGTTTGCTAGCGCGATGACGTACAGCACGTACGAAGGGACTAGAAAAAGGAAGTTCAATAGCCAGTAGCCAATAGCTTCCTTTTTCGTACTTGCTTCTGAGCCTGCGTCATTCTTAGTCCGCCGTACTAGCATACTGACGAACGCATTGTCTGCTGAAACCCAAGTCCGACGGGAAGATTGGAGTGCAAAAATACTTTCTTAGTCCGCCGGACTTCACGCTGGAAAAGTCTGAAGCCCACACACGATCGAATTGTCCGCTGAAATGCGTTTCGGCGGACTAAGTACGCCGGACAATTTGCTCGTATGTACGCGGCATTAGTTGCATAGATGTGAAAATATATGAGGAAGCTACACTGCCTCATCAATGCCCCTCTGTTTAGTGTAGCCATACTACACATAGGGGCTTTGACAAGGCAGTGTGGCTTCTGCATATATTTGGAAATGTATGCAATTGACATCTCAGTTTTTAATACAAAAAGAGTGCTGACTGTATCTTTGATTTGGAATCACATGGTATCCCATGATACAGTGTGCTCCTGTATCAACCAAATGTGAACATAGCTAGTCTTTGGTTATGTAATGTCGGTAGGAGGTGTAGGCCTTCATGTATAAATCAAATTGAAGTATATATATGTTTGTAAATAAAAACAGTTGCAATTTTATTGTAGTTTTAATTTCTTTTATCTTTTTTGTACCAATAAAGTATATGCTATATATTGTTTTGTAACACAGTTGTATTGTTACCCTAAAAAGTCCCAAAACAAACAGGATTTTCTGCCTTTTGCTGTATTTGCTAGTAGGGATGTTGGCATAGGTCAAAGCACTCCATTTACTTGTTCTCAAACTGAACCCTGGTATGTTCAGACCATCACTAACTTTCACCAACACCCCAAAATATCCCTGGTACACATACCAACTTTTTGAGCTAGAAACGAGGAACATCTATTAGCAAATGTATATAGGCATAGGGCACATACCCTGCCACGCCACATTAAAGGAGAATTATACATAAAAATGATTTGTTAAAGCCACAAGTTTTTTACTACTACTATTCCTTTATACTGGCTTTTTACATTTTTCAAATGCAGCAATTTAGAAATTGGATGAAAGGTTTAACACTGGGAAACACTATTTGAAAGATAAAAAATGCATTTTATATATGTAGCACTGACCCCCGAAGGAGCTGCTGGTTTTATTGGGCTTACCGTTACCTTCTTGACCTCGTCTCCGTCTAGGGTTTCCCATGGTAGATGGCCCAAAGGAATGTAGAAACTGACACTGAATCTTCTTTTGGGTTCTTTATTTGAAATATAAACAGAGTCTCTCAGTTTAGGGTAGAGGGTTAGGATTAAGAAGTTCAGGTACTTTGGACTGCAAAGATTATGATAAGTCTCTTATAGAAGAAATCCAGAGAATAACCGTTTCACAGCTGGATTTTCACAACCCCCAGATAGACCTCCTCTCACTAGGCCTAGCAGTCGGTAAGGTGTTAAAGTGGTTGTAAACCCTTACAAACCACTTTGACCTACAGGTAAGGCTTACCTGTAGGTCCAAGAAATATCTCCTAAACCGTGTAGGTTTAGGAGATATTTGCCAAAACACAGGCACCACTGTCTACGGTGCATGCGCCGTAGACAGCGGCGCGCAGGCACACTGAGCTCGCCTCTGTCAACAGTGATATGCCGCGAGTGGCGGCTCCCCTGCACAAGCGCGGGAGTGATGTCATCGCGGCTTCGTCAAATGACAGCGGCCGAGCAGCGAGACCCACCGAGAAGATGGATGCTCCGGACTACAGGGGACAGCGGTGACTTCACTGGCTCCTGTGTCACGTAAGTGACACATAATGGACTACTATGCGATGCATAGTAGTCCATTATGCTTTACCTTTGCAGGGAATCAAAGAGGAAGTAAACTCATCAGAGTTTACTTCCTCTTTAAGTAAAGTAAAGTCTCTGCCACAGACTTGAGCGTAGAATACTTGAGAAAAAGTCTCTGCCACAGAGACTTGAGTGTAACTGAGGGACATAGATAAATTTATAGAGCTATCATACGGTACCAGTATCTCTCAGCCAGTCCGGCGATACTGTATGAGTGTAGATCCATGAAGTGTCCTTCAACTGAGCCTCCAGGCTCCTTCAGAGAAACCAGTCTTGTGCATGGCCTTCACCTGAAGTGTCCTCCCCTGGATGCTTCTCCAGTTGCTGGGCCTCTCCTTATATGAGATGGCACCAGACCACCCTTGAATCACCAGGTTCCGATATCCAGTAAGGCCTGTCCCTGCAGTTGCTTAGCCTCGTGTTATCCAGCCCCAAGACTTGGAAATGCAGCGAACCGCACCCCAGGCCAGGAGGGCCATGGGGGCTGGTCAGGAGGACCAGAACCAAACAGACAGGAAACTCTTCTGGAGCAGAACCCCCTAGTACGTGATGTCAGTACCTTAAATACCACCTCCCAGAATGCACAGCAGGAGAACACTCCCACTGGGCTGGTTCCGAGAAAACGTGGCACCCAATAGACCCAGCTAAACTACATTCTCACACTTGCCAGCGATGACAGCGACGCCTGTGGCCAAGGAGAATCCAGTGCAACCCAGCTGGACTGGTACTGAAATCATAATTTTGTAAAATTAGCCCTAAAACCCAACTGTGGTTTCAGGAATATTAGCTTTCAAAAACATATAGTGCATGCTCACCAGGAGCCAGTGCTACATATACAACTATATAAATCAGACTAAAATGAGGAACAAATGAGGAGGAATGAGGTACAGAGGTGCTTTGTCCATCAGAGACAGTCCCTCGAAATCAGGGACAATTGGGAGGTATGTTGTTTTGCACTCTTGGAACATTCACAGACAGTGTTACATTTAATTGCTCACTGACTGGTAAGTGTACTGAAAACATGCACCTTTCTTTAAAAAGATGGTTATTGATTACATAGATAGACAAACTGGAGATCTTCAGTTGCCATTGTGCTGTGCTGGACTTTTAGTGAATCTCTGCCCCTTTTAAGAAGGAGCTAGTAAACTCCAGGCATACTTTTCTTTAATCTGTGTGTGTTCCAGGAAAGGAGCTGGATTAGATTAAGTCCACACGAAAGGGGTCTTGATGAGGCAGTATGGCTTTAACATACTGTATAATTACAAATTTACGCAACTGTTTTGTAGTACAAATGGGGTGTTGTGCATCTGTAAGTCCTGCGTATTGCCAATTTAAGAAAATGTTATGGTGTTTCTGCTTTAAGAGCGTGTAAAAGGAGTTGGAGCCAGAAGTCTGTATGATTAATATAGATCAATGATGGCGAACCTTGGCACCCCAGATGTTTTGGAACTACATTTCCCATGATGCTCATGCACTCTGCAGTGTAGTGGAGCATCATGGGAAATGTAGTTTCAAAACATCAGGAGTGCCAAGGTTCGCCATCACTGATATAGATGGTGACCTGTTAACAGTCCCTATGCAATGCTGAGACACAACAATGGTAACAAGGACACTTGAACCTTGTGTGCAGCCTCCAGAGCAAGTTTTTCAGCATCTGGGCAACCTGACAGTGCCCAGGCATCTCTGCTATGAAAAAAACAAAACAAAAAAAAAAAATGTTCTGCGCTGTAAAATCTTGCTGGCATCTTTCACAAATAACCAGTATACTCAAATTTAAATCAACATATACATAAAAAAATGTGCAGCGCCAATGTAATATATGAACTAAACGTTCAAGTCCATATATCAATATGTGCAATAGTTCAAGAAGTACAGGTTTATATCTTAAAGAATATCGAATAATCAATTAAAAAGTCCAGTACAAAAAGAAGGCCAAATGTGCAACCAAGGGAATAAGAAGATCAAAGAGCCTTCCCACGTGACAAAACAATCCTTATGGAATAGTGTTGAGTGGAACGCCAACACCTCCCCATCAGTCGACACTCATCAGATGCGATGGCTGCCCTTACAGCAGCAAACACACATGTGTGATTATGACAAAAATCCACTGTGAGTAGGTAGATCTCGGCCCGATGTACGCTTCATAAAGCCTACTTAGTAGATGTAAGCTGGAGAAAATGAAGCTCACCGGGAGCCAAAGAGAATTCTTTGATAGCGTAGCATTTATTGTAAATTCATGAACAGGCAGTCCCCATCTGACTTAGGCCGCGTACACACGGGCGGACTGTATGGCCTACTTAGTCCGTCGAAACACATTTCAGCGGACAGTCCTCTCGTGTGTGGGCTTCAGCTGACTTTTTCAGAGTGCAGTCTGGCGTACTAAGTATTTCGGATTTTTCGAAATACTGTCCGTCATACTTTGGTTTCAGCGGACAATCCGCTCGTCAGTAGGCTAGTTCGACGGACTAAGAATGGTGCATGCTCAGAAAGGATTTACACGGCGAAAGGTTGCATTGCTGTGTATTGGACTTCCTATTTCTAGTCCCGTCGTACGTGCTGTACACGTCATCGCGCAAGCTTTCGACGGACTGTTTGTGCATCCGTGTGTGGTCAAGTCCGTTCATTCGAAAGTAGGACGGACTGTCCGTCGGATTGTATGACGGACTAAGTAGGCCATACAGTCCGCCCGTGTGTACGTGGCTTTACAAACGACTCCTACTTACAAATGGAGGGAGACAACAGGAAGTGAGAGGAAATATGCCCCTCAGCCCTTGTACACACGGTCCGACATACCGACGGAAAATGTCCGATCGGACCGTGTTGTCGGATAATCCGACTGTGTGTGGGCTTCATCTGACTTTTTCTGTCGGAATGTCCGACCAACAAAGTTTGAGAGCTGGATATAAAAATTTTCCGACAACATGATCCGATCTGACTTTGTCTGATCGTTTGTAGAGAATTCCGATCGGACAAAGTGCCACGCATGCTCAGATCAAATTCCTAGACCAAAGCTATTGACTACTAGCGTGAACGTAGTCCAGTCGTAACTAAATAACGTCATCACATTACGAAAGATCGGATTTTCCAACAACTTTGTCCGACCGTGTGTATACAACACCAGTTTCGGACAAAATCGGTCAGACAAAATTCCGACGGATTTTGTTGTCGGAATGTCCGACCGTGTGTACAAGGGCTCAGAAGGGAAATTCACTGCTGCAAAAATTGCAGTGGAAAAAGATCGCCACTGAAGCTCTATCACCAATCCTTGTTTCCACAACAACCTAAAATTTTCAAAATCTAATTGTCACAGAGACAGAAAGTGAGGTGAAATCTACTGAACAGGGACACAGACTCACTAGTTAATAACCAAAGAAGGGGAAGCAAGCGGTGCAAATCTGAAAAATCCTACAATCCCGTGGGAAAATCCTGCATTCTAAAGGGAAACAGACTCACTAGTTAATAACCAAAGAAGGGGAAGCAAGCGGTGCAAATCTGAAAAATCCTACAATCCCGTGGGAAAATCCTGCATTCTAAAGGGAAACAGACTCACTAGTTAATAACCAAAGAAGGGGAAGCAAGCGGTGCAAATCTGAAAAATCCTACAATCTCGTGGGAAAATCCTGCATTCTATTGGTAATGTACTCCCTGCAATAAACATATGTGAAACAAATCAATGCCACCGTATAAATATTGTGCCATTACTTACAATATTCGTCTAACGTGATATGTGGGTTATAAGCACTAAAGTGCAAATGTAAATGACAAAACAAAAAACAATATATATGTGTATTACCACAATTTTTCTGTGCAGTCATAGTTTTGTGTAAAAAAAATGTTGTTCATAAGAAAAATATATAATTCATAAATGAAGTGCATATATAAAATGTATTCTCAATCCCCCCCAAAAAAAATTGTTCATGATAAATAAAGTGCAAGTGTTCAGAAATTTGAATCCTTATACTCAATCCCCAAAATTTGTAATCACAAGTGCATATGTTAAAAAAATCTAAATCCGTATTTTCAATCCCAGGATAAATCAAAAAGCAAACACATGATCCACAAAATGATATAATCAAACACCCGATGTGCTCCTTCACCATAAGTCCGAAAGTGACTCACCAAAGGCTGTGGCTGGTTAAATTATAAACCAGCAGATGTGCTTCTGCTGGTTTATAATTACAAGGGGCGGGCTCTCCGAGTGATGTCATTGGACAGCCACGCCCCATGGCTATATCAGAGATGTCAGAAAGCAGGGGACAACACAACAGAAGACAGCCTCAGGAAAAGAGTGGCTTTTTTGCTTTTAGCAGGTAACCAGCGGCAAGGAAGATGACAGCGGCACGGAAGAAGACAGCTCCAGGAGAAGACGGCGGCGGGGATAGGACAGCATTGGAGAAAGATGGTTTAAAGAGAAGACGGGAGAAGATGGCTTGGGGAGAACACAGCTCAGACCTATTTTTTTTAAATAAAGGACTTGTCAAAAACCGGCTCTTTTTTTTAACATTTCACCCGATACCCATTCACATGGGGGGGGCCTTTGTTAAAGGAGGCTTCCAGATTCCGATAAGCCCCCCACCCACAAACCCCAACAACCACTAGCCAGAGTTGTCAGGAAGAGGACCTTGTCCCCATAAAAGCACCCCCTGCTCGCTCTTACTTCCCTTTCCTGACCTGCCGGGCTGCATGCCCAGATAAGGGTCTGGTATGGTTTTTGCCATGGGGGGATCCGAATCCTTCCTGGCCCCCTCATTAGCAACCAACTAAATACAGTGTTTGAAGTTTAGTTCAGTCACTTTTTTTTGTAAAAAAACTGTTAAATAAATTAATGAAAAACTGATGAGTACGGATGAAAAAGCGGATGAATATTTTATCCGTCTTGACATGACTGAACTTATGAAATGAACGGTCCATATGTGTGAAAGGGGCCTTATGGTAGAAGAGCACATCAGGTGTTTGCATGATTTTTTGGATCAAGTTTTTGCTTTTTGATTCATCCTGGGATTGAAAATATGGATTTAGATTTTTGAACATATGCACATGTGATATGTGATATGCACATATATGTTTTTTGATTTGTCATTTACATTTGTACTTTGGTGTTTATCCATAGATCATCCATATATCACATGATAGATGAATATTGTAAGTAACGGCACAATATTTATAGGGTGGCATGGATTTCTTTCACATATGTTTATTGCAGAGTACATTACTTCAAGATTGCAGGATTTTTCCATGAGATTGTAGGATATTTAAAATTTAACTTTAGAACAAACCTACAGACCCTATCTTGTTTGTAACTTGGGGACTGCCTGTATCTTTAAATGCATAAAAAGACGTAAATGTCTTACATACAAAGCCCCTGCAGACCATTTGCTATCTACTTACTAGCATCTAGCCTAGATGGGGCATCACCTAAGATATTTTAGATTCAGAAGACTATAGGATTTTCTTAACTTTGGGAGCAGATTCTTCATACACAGCTATAGCATGGGTCCAGCATGGGTCAAAAAATCTTCAATAAACCAAACCTCCATGAAGGCCATTTACAAATCCCACTTGCATTGCAGGCCAGGAACCCAACAGCTTTTATTACACATCTAGGACTTTTCTCCTTTAAACGCATGCCTTATGAACTGTGCATGGCTCTGAGCTGTTTCCAAAAAATAATAGTCACTGTTTTAGCAGGAATACCTGGTGTAACAATTTACTTGGATGATTTGTCAAGTTTTTGACAGACTGATAGAATACAGCCTCAACCTAAAGGGAAAAAACTGAGGTTGACTTTGTAGGCCAAAGATGCTCATCACTGGGTATACACCCCTTACAATTCAAAACTGATGCTATATACAAAACCCTGAGCCAAAAGAAAAAGTATAGCTTACTTAATTTCTAGGGTTCACAAACTATTATTTAAGGTTAGTGTGCCTTGCTCAAAAAGTATGCAGTATGGCAGTTGACACAAGCCTGCTCCGAGGCTCTCTGCGCCTTGAAACACGGCATAGCATCTGCGACCAACACTTGCACCATTTTTTGTTTCTTGTTGTGCTTCTATTGTTGTTTTAGGTGCAGTTTTATCACAAATTCACCAGTGAGAGGAACATCCTGTCACTTTTACTTCTCAAACTCTTTTCCCAGCTGAGGAAGAATATTCTGCAGGAGAGCGTTTGGTATTGGTCTGTATATGGACATGGGAATGCATCACTTTCTCTAGGGTAGTCTACTTCAAGAAATGAATACCAAGCCCTAACATCCATGCTGTCAGTGTCAAAGTCTGGCCATTATCCTCTTTGTGTACATATATATTCGGACATGCTGTTTCAGTACAACTTTACCATTCACTATAGGCCAGGGAAGTTAAACCACATAGCAGATTATTTTTCCCATGGTATCCTAAATCCAAAAGAGGGAAAGGAAGGCCAATAAGAAGAGCCACCACTTAAGATTTCCATTTCACCAGTGGTTACACTTACACCACAGGTCCTGGTGACCATATCTCAGAATGATCCAGTGCTTCAAGAACCTACTTGCATAATGAGTGGCCATCTGCCTTACCAGAGCATTTTAATCCATGCTACCAACGAAGACCTGAGTTGTCACATTGGAAAGGTGTTTGCATTTAAAGAGGACACAGAGCAGTAATTTCAGCTTGACTGAAACAATCAGTACTAAAAATGGCTCATGTGCTGTTGGCTTTATATAGCAGGAGACTTTAAAGCAGACCCTCAGTCATTTTTTCAACTTTTCAGCTATTAAACCTTTTGCCCTTGTTTTATCTTTGGATAGTAAAAAGGTAAGTACTATATTGGTAAGGTAAGTACTATATACTAAAAAGGTAAGTACTATATACTAAATTCTATATTGACAAGAAAGAGGAAGCCCACTTCCTCTTTCTTTCAATATAGAACAGTGATGGCGAACTTTGACACCCCAGATGTTTTGGAACTACATTTCCCTTTATGCGCATGCACTCTGCAGTGTAGATAAGCATCATGGGAAATGTAGTTCCATAACATCTGTGTGCCAAGGTTCGCCATCACTGATATAGAGCATAATAGTGACATAGGGGTTGGCAGGAGGAACCACAGGACCTGTGTGGACTTGCTTTGCTGAAATTTTGTATAGCAGTAACACCAGAAACTCTGCAATAGATTAAAGAATTCACTTGCTTCCCTATAGACTGAAGTATAGAACTTATCCTTGTATAGGGGCAGCTGCTGGTGAATTTGTATACAAGTGACAGGAGCAGTGTAAATATTTTAAACTACCGTATTAATGTGATTTTCCTTGTTGAAAAAAGGATCATACACATTTACCTGAAAATTGTCGTAAGGTAGTTCATTACGTAGAGCAGTGGTTTTCAACCTCGGTACTCAAGTACCCCCAACAGGCCATGTTTTCCGGTTTTCCCTTACCTTGCACAGGTGCTTTAAATTAGAGTTAATGGCTTGGTATTTTGGAAAGCTATTAAATCTAAGAGATATTCCCAAAACATGGCCTGTTGAGGGTACTTGAGGTCTGAGGTTGTGAACCACTGACCTAGTGCACTTGAAAAGATCATCCTGCTGCTATCTGACAGGCACTAAGGTCTACTAAACTGGTTAGACACTTAAACATTTTAAACTTAAAGCGGTTTGGTACCTAAAAATTAAACTTCATATTATTAAAATCACAAGATAGAATACTTACCTAAATGAACCCTGAAAAAAAAAAATTCTTTACTTACCTTTTATTTCAGATGTTTCTGCTGACTTCCGGGTTGTCCTCCCGTGGGAGTAGGCGTGGTTATCGTCCTCGCAATGGTCCCTGGGAAATTTCTAAGCTATTTCCCAAGAATCCATGGGGGGACAATGAAATTGTGAAATCTCGTGAGATTTCGTTAGGACGCCGGTCACGTGACGAGGGCGTGTCCAAATTTGCCATTTTTAAAGTGGGCAGGCAGCTGTATCTGCCATTACCACCATTGCACACTGAGCATGCGCGAGATGGAGCGGAGCATGCTGGGAGCCGAGCGTCATCGATATACAGGAAGTAAATGCCTGTGGGCTTCAGACGCCCACACTTAAAATGGAAAACGCCAGAGCACTTTTTTAAAAGTCATCCCGAGGAAAAGAATCGTCGCGCCGGGGGTCAAAAAACCGCCAGACGTGGATGCTAAGCGAAGGTAGCAGTCGCCCACCTGTAACACAGGTAAGAAAAAAAAAAAAAAGAGCGGAATCCCGCTTTAAAAATAAACAAGGCTTCTGGTATTCTGATCCCCAAAGAAGTAGTACAACAGTATTTCAGTTATGATAGTATGGCCCTCAGAAGAACTAATGTGGCCCCATTTTATCTCAACCAAATTGGGCTTTCGTTTTCTTTGGCTTTGATGTGCCTGGTGTATAGCAACACTTCTTTTTAGGGTATCTATACCGACCTGTTTAGTTTTTTACATTTGTAAAGTTCCTTGATTCTGGTTGTTCATACATTTAGTGTTTTGTTGTAGAACTGCAGTTGCACTAATATATTACTTGCATTTTTGAAAGTACTCACATGCCATTTAGCAATTGTTTAATTTGTATTCATTTTATGTATCATTGACGTCTATTAGGAATTGCCAAGGGAGCTCTTAATGTAAAAGAGGGATTAAATCAGGCAAACTACAATAATGAAGCAGGGATGAACAGTGCTGTGTATATGGAAATGGGACCATGTACACATAATAACAATTAAAAATGACTAACAAGAAGATAAACAAAGTGCAGCAAGTACTGGAAAGGATGTATATCTGTAAATTAAACCAGATTATTGGTCACAAAAAAACAGTTTCAGCTCTCAAAACAAAACAGGATTTTTATTATGGAAAATGGTCATTATATGCTTGAATCCATCCAGCAGCTCCATAGGAAACAAGTACCAGGAGTGGTGCCAGGAAAGTCATACACAAAAATTCCAAACAAAATGAGCACTTGGAGGACACCTTGTAAAATGTAATAGTATCACTGTACAACCCCTCTATCTATCTTCGCTGTTCGTCACATGATTTGATAAAGGGCCATGCCCAAAAACGCTTTGTCATGACAACAGCTTTCACCTTTCCACACTAGCCATGCTTGCGCTCCAGCCCAACCTCACGTTGGTGGGTGCAACTCCGAGTGGATGACATCACACCCGGGACGCCGGTCTCCAGACACAGGCTGTACGCCGATCTCAGGTTCCCTCCAAGTGGGTCATTGACTCCTCCAATTCCAGGTCCACGCACCATCGGGATATCCCCACCACCTGCACTTGGCATTGCTGTCTTTGTCAACACAGCACCAGCAGAGTTTACTGGAAATTCCAAGGGCTGAGTAAGCATTGTATACTGGATGTTTTCCTTTTAGGGATCCATTGCAATCCATTTAAATGTAACAATAAATGTATGACACTAATAGCAACCTAACAAAATGCGTAAACAAACCACTATTACTAAAGCCGGGTACACACTACAATTGGATTGCACGAAAAAAAAAAACTGTTGACTCCGGAGCTGTACAAACCATGCGAGGTTAGTTCAGCGATCTCCCCAGCTGAGCTGTTATGTTCTGACAGGAGGACGGCCCGCAAGAACACTCCGATCAGCGCTCTCTGCCATTTGCTGAGTGTGCTGATTGGGAGTCGATCAGCTGCTGGTTTTCCAGCATGCATGTCCAACAGAAGCCAGCTGAACGGCCAGCGTCTGTCAGCCAGACCGACATACACACGGGCAGAATTCCAGACAATAATTTTTTTAAACAAATGTCTCCCGACATTCTGCCCGTGTGTATGGGGCTTTAGCTACCCATTTGTTCTGTACATTTCCCTTATCTTGCACTGGGAGGATATGGACAGACTGCTCCCTTTATTGCTGAAAGCTCATGCTAAAAGATACCATTGTGAAATACCATAGTTGTTAGCTTTAGTATAGTACTCTTGATACACCTTTTTATAATGTATCTGTAATATGGTAGACCTTGTTGAATGTAACTTGTTTGATAAAATATAAATATACTGTAGTATGTAAGCAATTATTGGGTATTAAATGTTATGTTGGTATTTTGTGTCTGAATTATTAATAGGGATGGGCGAACAGTTCGACCCGAGCATAAGTTCAGGCCGAACTTTGGTTGTTCGACGAACACCGAACAATATGCGGTGTTCAGGGCAAACTTGAGAGCCATGGAAAACTGTTAAAGTCTATGGGACACTAATGAAAAAACAAAAGTGCTAATTTTAAAGGCTTATATGCAAGTTATTGTCATAAAAAGTGTTTGGGGACCCAAGTCCTGCCCCAGGGGACATGTATCAATGCAAAAAAAAAAGTTTTAAAAATGGCAGTTTTTTCGGGAGCAGTGGTTTTAATAATGCATAAAGTGAAACAATAAAAATGAAATATTCCTTTAAATATTTTTCCATCTTATGCGAATATCTTTGCTACTACCATTGTCCCATCCTATGCGAATATCTTTGATTGATAAGTGAGTGTTCAATTTTTATATTTTTTTTATAGTAAAAATAATTTGAAACGGTATCACACTATTTGGACCTGTCTTTCATTCTTTTGGTCTTACAGTGTGAGCTGATTTTACCTCCTCGAATGTCCTCCCATGGTCTGCATTTCCCTGATGTCCATTTGAATCATCATTGGTGTCCCATGCTGTTCCAAGTCAGCAATACCATTACTATTAGGAGTTCTGGTGATTTCCCATCTACCATGGTGCCTCTGACACCCAAGCTTTTTTGACTTGAATGGTATATGCTTCTTCAAGTCCAACATATCTGGTAAGCCTTTGACTAATTGGGGGCAGAGTTTATCAATTGACCTGCATTGATGTTTCACATGTCTACATTTATTCACGGGCAGTGTTTATAGACTTCTAGATTGTTTATTTTTATCTTAATTTATTCGGTACCATTTTACATGGTGGACATTTTTCACAAATGTAGTTTTTTATGCACATTTCGTTTTAAGTGCTGCATATAATGTTTTTTGTCTGTTAATAACTTGCATATAAGCCCTTAAAATTAGCACTTTTGATTTTTCATGTTCGTGTCCTGTAGACTTTAACGGTGTTCATTTGTTTGTGCGAATTGTTTGCCTGTTCAGATGTACTGGTGCAAACCAAACTGGGGGGGGGGGGGGTTGGTGTTCGGCTCATCCTTAGGGCCGGTTCACACAGCGGGCGATGCGAGGCGACACGACTCACCTCGCCTCGCTCCCGCAAGTCGCCCCCATTCTGTACAATGGAAACGTTCTGAGAGGAGCGACTCGAGTCGCTCCGACTCAGAAAAAAGGTTCCTGTACTACTTCTGGGCGACTTCGGGGGCGACTTGCATTGACTTCTATACAGAAGTCATCTGCAAGTCGCCGCTGAGGTCGCCGCAGGTCGCGGCGAGGCAAGTCGGAGACGCCTCGCCGCGCCTGCAGTGTGAACCGGCCCTTAATGATTTAATAAAATATGAATAGAAATATCTGGAGTGTAACAACAATAGTTCCAAGTAAGCATTTATTATTAGATACATGTAGCAATACAACACAAAAGTAACATTTATCAGCTGTGCTTGCATGATAAAATAGCAACTATTGTTGAAACCCCTAAAAGGTTTCCAATGTAATGTATTGCAAAGTCTGTATCTAAATCTTTCTATTTTTTTCTATAAATATTTTTAAGGTTTTAGACATCAATAGTGTAACGCAGCTATGTTTAGGGGGGGGGGGGGGAACTATTATATTGCAATAATTTTATGTAATTTCATTTTAAAATCTTTCCTATTGCCCTTTCTCAAACTAATTGCTAAAAGTGGATTGGGTGCCTTCATTCTAATGAACTGATAATAACTTTATACCTTATAAGGTTGCATTTGCGTGAGCCTTTTGCCCCAGTGTGAATCTAAGCAGCAGGAATCTACTGGAAAGCAGTGGCCACAGAGCCTGCAACAACATGCATGCATCATACATTTTAGGGGGAGTACAACTGGAGGAATCCATAGTGGAGAAGGATCTGGGGGTTTTGGTAGATCATAAGCTCAATAATAGCAAGCAATGCCAAGCTGCGGTTTCCAAAGCGAGCAAAGTCCTTTCCTGTATTAAGAGAGGTATGGACTCCAGAGAGAGAGAGATATCATTTTGTCCCTGTTCAAATCATTAGTAAGACCTCATCTGGAATATGCAGTTCCGTTTTGGGCACCAGTTCTCAAAAAGGATATCGGGGAACTGGAGAAAATGCAGAGAAGGGCAACCAAACTGATAAGAGGCATGCAGGAACTCAGCTATGAGGAAAGATTAGAGGAACTGAATTTATTCACTCTTGATAAGAGGAGATTAAAGGGGGATATTATCAACATGTACAAATATATAAGGGGTCCATATAGTGAACTTGGTGTCGAGTTATTCACTTTACAGTCAACAAAGAGGACAAAGGGGCACTCTTTACATCTAGAGGAAAAGAGATTTAATCTCCAAATACGGAAAGGTTTTTTCACAGTAAGAGCTGTGAAATTGTGGAATAGACTCCCTGCAGAGGTGGTTCTGGCCAGCTCAGTGGATTGCTTTAAGAAGGGCCTGGATTATTCCCTAAGTGTATATAATATAACTGGGTTCTAACATTTATAGGTAAAGTTGATCCGGGGAAAATCCGATTGCCTCTCGGGGGATCAGGAAGGAATTTTTTTCCCTGCTTTAGCAAATTGGATCATGCTCTGCTGGGGTTTTTTGCCTTCCTCTGGATCAACTGTGGGTATAGAATTGGGTATATGGGATTGTATGATATTATTTTTTTTTTTTGTGGTTGAACTAGATGGCCTTGTGTCTTTTTTCAACCTGACTAACTATGTAACTATGTAACAGGCTGTCACCGCAGGTGATCAAAGCTGGACACACTTTTCTGTATATTTTTTTGTAGATTCCTGCTGCTGGGATTCGCTCCATGGCTAAACTCTAATACAGCCTAATAAACAACCTGGTAATAAGAACATAAGAAAGCAGGTGATACTTGGAATTTGAATTCAAGTTATGTGCAGGCTTCTGCAAAAAGCACTGAGCCAACCATGTGATCATAGAGATATTCTGTGATCTTCTGTACACATAGACTGCATTTTACGGAAATGCCCAGCTTTTCATGTTTCAATATTTTTTCAGTATTAGAAAATCACAGCTGACTACAGACTAAAAAAGGAAAGACCATTTTTAATATCACAAAATGGCTTATTCAAAAATTGTATATTACATTTTGTTTGTCAGTAAACTTGTTCTACTTTATTTAGAAACTTTCATTATAGAAATAACTGACATTCATAACACTTTTTTTCTCCTGATAACTAAGGATGGCAGCTAACCAGGAATAGAACCAGAGTGTTGTACAGAGTTGACAGGCAATATTAGAACCAGGGATAAATGTAGTCATATACAATTTGAAGTTGTCAACCTTAGAAACAGGTATGCAGGAGCTAACGTGGACTGGAGCCTGTGGTTAGGCGACCGGAGTTGGTCTGATCACAGCTAAATAGTGAGCTTGTAAGAATGGGTAGTAGGGGTGACCAGATGGCAGGGTGGACTTCATGTCCTTCATGCTGCCCCATTAACTAATTTGGTGCCATGTGCTGAGTCACATGGGAGGCCTACCCCGCATGGGTTTTTGGGGCTACATTAAGCACTTTATACAGGGTCACTTTACACACACACTTGGGGTACCTTTCCTTTGCTCCATCTTCATCAGTGCCTTGGGACCAGGCTAAGATTCCCATGGGGGAATACTGGACCTTAAAGTTGTTCTAAAGACAGAAGTTTTTTTTTATCTTTTTATTCATTAAGATAAAAAAAAAAAAAACTTTCGTGTGCAGCAGTCCCCCTCAGCCCCCCTAATAGCCCCATCTCGATTCACTGATGTTGCACGAAAGATTCAGCTGCCCAGGACTCTTCCTCCTGATTGGCTGAGACACATAGCGAGTACGTAAACAATAAAAGAGGGCGCCAGGTCAGAATCAGCAAAATGTAAAATGCAATTTATTCAGTATCACTTACATGTAAAACTGCTGTGAGCTGTATACAGGGCTAGTATGGTGTGCTTGGCTGAAAGGCAGCAATTTCGATGGACAAGAGAGCAACTGCAGGTGCAAGCCGGGACCTGCCGTGGAGAAAGCCGGCGGTGTCCTGGGCTCTCACACATGCCACTGAAGGTGAGTCTACAGGCAGGAAAAATTAGAGATGGGGCGGGCCGCAAAACACATTTCTGAGGCCCCACAATTGACTCCCGCTGCTGTCAATCAAAGTCAGTAAGCCAATAAGGAGAGAGGGGGTGGGGCTGAGCCACGGCTCCATGTCTGATTGGACACACTGTCAATGCTGGCTTAGCCCTTCCTCTCCTGGGCTGGCCATCCAGCTGTCGGCTAATTGCCAGCTCTCTTCTCTTTCCACAGTTACCAGCTGTTCCCGATGATGCTCATCTGACCTGCCTATTTAAAGCCTTCCTGCTCACTTTTTCCTTTGCCTTCGCGTTGGTCACATCACAAGGAACCATCTCCTGCTGTTTGTTTCAAGACTGACTAGCTGACATCCCTCCTGGCTTCTTATCCTGCTTGCAGTTGCTCTCCTTGGATCCCTGACTTCTGGCCTGGCTGATTACCCGTTCTGGTTAATGAACTTTGGACTGGCTGACTACCCGATCTGGCTACTGGACTCTGGCTATGCTTGACCATGCTTTTTTCTATTTACCGTTTCATTTTTATTAATAAGCAAGTGTGATTTGATTGTACTTCTGTCTCTGTCTGTTTCATGGTTTCTGACAGTACGCGAAGGCCATGTATTCACACGATACAGTCAATCCACTTGTTGGTAATACTTTTTCCAGATTGGATGAGCAAGCTCACCGCATGGATCAGTTTGCCTTGGCGTTACAAACGCTCCTGAATTGCACAGCTCACCTGGAATCCCCCACGGTGGCTGCTCCGGTACAACCTGAGTCGCAGGCAGTCCCTGCTGCTGCACCAGTCTCTGTGCAGGCACCCGCCTTGAATATTACCTCTATAAGAGGTATGTCTGGTTCTGCTCCGATTCCCCAGCGATTTGGGGGCAATCCAGTTCAATGCAGAGGGTTTCTCAATCAGGTTGAGATATACTTTGAAATGCTGCCCCAGGCGTTTCCCACGGACAGAAGCAAAGTAGGTTTCGTGATATCTTTGCTTTCTGAGAGAGCCTTGGCCTGGGCTAACCCTCTATGGGAGACGCAAAAACCTGTTGTCTTTAGTTACCCTCAGTTTGTGGCCTCCTTTAAAAGGGTTTTTCACGTTCCCGCACGCTCCGCTTCTGCTGCCAAGTGCCTCATGTCCATCAAACTGAGTACGAGAACTGTTGCCGACTACGCCATTGAATTCCGTACTCTGGCAGCAGAGGTTGCTTGGAACAATTTTTTTCTCATGGTCTCTCGGATTCCATCAAGGATGAGATAGCAGCCCGAGATATACCCACTGAGCTGGAGAGCTTGATCTTGTTTGCCATCCTCATTGACTCCAGACTCAGAGAAAGACTTTCTCTTAAGGAGCGCTTGCAGAAGCCTCCTGTACATTTGCCTCCGAGCTTTGTAGTCCCACCTATGCCTCCCTCACCTTCCATGCCTCCTGGTACCGAGTTGGTCAGTGAAGATGAACCCATGCACCTAGGCTTCACGCATCTCTCTGCGGATGAGAGAGCCTTTAGGAGGAGGGAGAGATTATGCCTTTATTGTAGCCAGGCAGGTCACTTTTTGAAGTCTTGTCCTACCCGTCCAGGGAATGCCCGAACCTTGAGGTCCTGTCATGGACAGACCTTAGGTGGCGTTGTTTCGTCCCCAGTTATCCAGAAGGATAAGCCCCTGGTTTTGGTCACCCTTTCTTGGGCTGAGTCGTCCATCGAGATACAGGCTCTAATAGACTCTGGGGCTGCAGGCCTGTTCATTGATGCTGCATTTGTTTTGCAGCACTCGATTCCACTGCAGCTGCGTGACACTCCATTTGCCATTGAGGTTCTTGACGGGAGACCTTTACAGCCTGCCCATGTGACTCATGAGACGGTTCCATTGTCCATGGCCATAGGGGCTCTTTACAATGAGATAATCCAATTCCAAGTTATTTCCTCACCCAGATTTCCGCTGGTTATTGGTTATCCTTGGTTACAGAGGCACAACCCCTCTTTTGATTGGCTCCGTGCTGAGGTTCTCTCCTGGTCACCACAATGCTGTGAGACATGCTTCCTGAAGGTATCCAAGGTCCTGGTCACCACTTCACTCCCCTCCCTGCAGGAGGAGTACCGTGATTTTGGCGATGTCTTTGATAAAGGTCAAGCCGGCAGTTTGCCTCCACACCGGCCTTATGATTGCGCAATTGACCTTCAACCTGGTGCCATACCTCCTCGTGGCCAGGTTTACCCTTTGTCGGTCTTGGAGGATAAGGCCATGGAAGAGTATGTTGCTGACGCACTTTCTCGATGGTTTCATCCGCAAGTCCTCGTCTCCTGCTGGTGCTGGTTTCTTCTTTGTGAAAAAGAAGAGCGGTGAACTGAGACCTTGTATAGATTATAGGGGTCTCAATCGTGTCACGATTAAGAATGCCTACCCGATTCCATTGATTACGGAGTTATTTGACCGCCTCAAGGGAGCAACGGTTTTCACAAAGCTTGACCTGAGAGGGGCATACAATCTCGTGCGCGTTAAGGAGGGTGACGAGTAGAAAACTGCATTTAATACCAGAACAGGCCATTATGAATACCTGGTAATGCCTTTTGGCCTTTGTAACGCCCCGGCAGTTTTCCAGGATTTATTAACGATGTCCTCCGAGATTTGTTGCAATTGTGTGTGGTGGTTTATCTAGATGATATCCTCATATTTTCCAAGTGCCTGGAGAGCCACCACACAGATGTCTGTCGTGTACTTCATAAACTAAGAGAGAACAATCTCTATTGTAAACTGGAGAAGTGTGAGTTCCATCGTGAACAGGTTACATTTCTGGGCTATGTCATTTCCACTGCAGGTTTTTCGATGGACCCAGAGAAACTGTCGGCAGTCCTACAGTGGCCTCGACCCGTGGGTTTACGTCCTCTGCAGTGTTTCCTGGGCTTTGCCAACTACTATCGGAAGTTTATTCGTAACTTCTCGTCTCTGGTCAAGCCTCTGACTGATATGACCAGAAAGGACGGCAACCCACAGAGTTGGTCTCCGGAGTCCATTAAGGCCTTTGAGACTCTCAAGGCTGCCTTTGTTTCTGCTCCTGTGTTGGCACATCCTGATCCTACGTTGCCTTTTATCCTAGAAGTTGATGCTTCTGAGAATGGGGCCCTTCTGTCTCAACGTCCTAACTCTGAGAGCGCTATGCATCTGTGTGGCTACTTTTCCAAGAAATTGTCACCTGCTGAGTGCAATTATGAGATTGGTGACAGAGAGCTTTTGGTGATCATTTTAGCCCTGAAAGAATGGAGACATCTCCTTGAAGGTACCACTGTGCCCGTTCTTATTCTTACTGACCATAAGAATTTTACATTCTTGTTTGAGGCTAAGCGACTCTCTCCCAGAACGGCGCGATGGGCTCTTTTCTTGTCGAGCTTTAAAGCGGGAGTCCGCCGGGAGTCCGCGTTTTTTTTTTTTTTAAAGCCAGCAGCTACAAATACTGCAGCTGCTGACTTTTAAAATAGTGACACTTACCTGTCCAGCGCGCCCGCGATGTCGGCACCCGAAGCCGATCTCTCGATCGTCTCTTGGGTGCTGCCGTCGCCATCTTGGGTATGGGAATCAGGAAGTGGAGCCTTTCGGCTTCATTTCCCGGTTCCCTACTGCGCATGCGCGAGTCGCGCTGCGCAATAAGGATGGACCCGCTGCCTCTGGGATCTGTGTGTTTCCCAGCAGGCAGCGGGGGACTTTCGGAAAGGGGCGTAATCTACGCCCCTTTCCGCAGAGAGCTATCCCGGAAGTGGGTGCAGATACCTGTACTGTACAGGTATCTGCACCCCCCTCCCCCCTGAAAGGTGCCAATTGTGGCGCCGGAGGGGGGGGAGGGTTCCAATGAGCAGAAGGTCCACTTTAGGGTGGACCTCCGCTTTAATTACATTGTCTCATTCTTACCCGGTACTAAGAATGTAAGGGCTGATGCCTTGTCACGACAATTTTCCTCCACTTCCAAGTCGGAGTAGGTTACGGTTCCTATGATTCCTCCTGATCGTATCTTGGCTATGGTTCAAGCATGTGGAAATTGCAAATTGGAGAAGCCTGTCACTAGGCGCCTTTCAGTACTTATAAGTGGTGTAGGTTGTCAGAGGAGTGATGCTAGAGGCTGTGCAAGTCTGGCTGTGCACTGACGAGGTGAGCAATGAAAATATTTCCTTCCCCCTTTGTTTATACTCCTGTGCTGAAAATATTTATGAATACATCAAATGAGTAGCATAGAAATGTCTCATTTGTTACAGATGGTTTGGTATACTAAAGGTGGTTTAACACATGGAAAAGAATAGATATCTGGTGCTGCTTGAAGGCGGACATTATTTTAGGTGAGTGTTCATATAAGTGATTGTTTGGTCATTAAGTATGATAGATCAAAGTTCCCCGTATGGGAAATTAACAGTTTAGTTTGGTATGTCATTATAAGGATAGCATGAATTTTGATGGGGTTTTGTGCGCCTTATATATTTATAGGCTGAAGCCCACTTGATTCCCTTGATACGGCTTAGAGAAGTACCGCGATAATATATATTTTTTCTGATCAGTTGGTTGTGGAATACTGCTATCGTATTGTAGGTACGGAAAATGGAGATCTCTTAGATAGGTTTTAGGTGCAAATGTAAAGTAGGTAGAGCCATGGTGATTGGTTTATTAATTGTGCCTTGATCGGTGTTAGAAGTTCCTCAATATAATTACCATATCAATATTTTTGGGGCATATTAATCCTCAGGACCACCATTTTCTAGTTTTTTCAGAAAAATAATATCTTAAATTGGTAGGTTGAAACATAATACTTTGATATATGTAGCTGTCCCTCGTTTTTATTTTAGTGTATATTACCTGTAGCTCAAACAGAACACTTTCAGTAACTGATGACTCCTTCAGTACTATATACAAATCTAGTGTACCCCTACAAACAAACAAACCATTGTTTTGAGGCATATATTGGTGCATGGTGTGCTGCCGGCTCCTGCTCTACTCAGGGAGATACATGTAAGTGATCCCTCTGTTCCATCTTGGTAGATAGAGTATAATGATATATACTGTGTTTCATGATGTATATTTTATAATTAATTACTGTGAATTGTGTTTCATAGATAGGTCTAGTTTCTTTGTGGTCAAGGAATTGAGGTCCGGAGGAAGCTGTTTGTGAAACGCATCGACCTCCTGTCAAGCTTTACAAAGAAACAATATGTGGAGTATATATGTACTAGCCTATCCAACAACCATATGATGTTTTTAAAGTGGAAGTAAACCCATCAAATTAACAGTTTCAAAAAACAGTTACATTCCCGGCATACCGGGAATGCTAACTGCACATTGGTTGTGCTCTCATTCAAACTGTCAAACCATCCAATGGCTGGTGTCATAACTGATCGCGTGTGCAGCACCATGGCAGTTGAAGATTAAACAGGGTCAAAAATGTCAGCTTCCATGGCTGAAAACAATAGGAAGGTTTACTTCCACTTTAAGAGCATGATCTCTATATTCTCTTTGATATGTAAATTGGTTTTATAATAAAATACCTTGTATGTGAACTCAATGTGGTTTAGTCCTTCTATGGTACCAGTAAAGTCCATAAACTCTGGCTGTTTGTTTTTTACTATACCTATTTTTGATGAGGTACCAATATTTAAGTACATTTTCTATAATATATTTTCAGCAGTTTTTTGTATTAGCAGCTTAAATTGCATCAACATCAGGCTTGAGGGATGGGTGTAAGCCCCTGTACACACGGTCGGAGATTTTGACAACCAAATCCGTCGGATTTTGTCCATCGGATCTTGTCCGAAACTTTGCATACACACGGTCGGACTAAGTTGTCGAAAAATCCGATCATTCAGAACGTGATGATGTAATTTCAATACGATGGGACTATGTTCAGGCTAGTAGGCAATAGCTTAGATGTAGGAATTTGATCTGAGCATGCGTGGCACTTGGTCCGATGAAAATTCTCTACACATGATCGGAGTATGTCCGATCGAACCAGTTGGTCGGGAAATATTTCCAACATGTTGGAAAATTGGGTCCGATGGATATTCCGACGGAATCAGTCCGATGCATACCACACACAGTCGGATTATCCGACAACACGGTCCGATAGGACACATTCCGACGGATTCTCCGACCGTGTGTACAGGGGCTTAAGGAGGGCTACAAGTGGGTCAGGGGGTGATTACAGTCAAGAATAATGTAGACAGGAATTGAAAATTTCTGTCCAGTATCGCTCAGCCAATGGATAGAGCCTTCCCGGTCTGCTCCTTTACAATCAGATATTCTTCACATTCTTAATTTTTTTGATACATTTTTGACCAATTCAAATTCAAATCATTCTAAAAATTTGGAAATCGTTAGAAAATGTACAAACAAAACTATAAAAAATGAAACTAAACAAATCCACAAAACAAAATTAGTAACATAACATTTATCCGAAACTAAACAAAACAAATTTTTCCATTCTGCACGTGTCTATGGCTTACTCCTCCTCAAGAAATTTTAGTACAGTGTACCCACCTTATTAAACTATGTCTTTCTGCATGTTATCTTCCCTTCATGTTTTACACACTCATTCCTTATGCAAATGTTTACATTTATATTTCCACTATTAAGTTATACAAATCATAATGAACTTCACTTTGACTTTCAAACACCCCAGTGACATTAATCTTCTGCCATGAAAGGTTTCCTTACCTATCAATCTATCTTCTTGAGGGTTAACATGTCTATTGACCTAGAATATCCTAAATGTGGTTGTGTTCTACAACAGCACACCAAAGAAGATGATCTGGTAACACATTATCTCTTGTATCTTCACAAAGATATGCAAGCAGTCCTGAGCTTCCTTTCTGTGCATGCCTCACTAACTATTTAATTAAGATGAAGTTATGGCTGACAGTCTAATTAGTTTGAAATGTAAGTTCTAGCTGGATACGTCTTACCCCCTGTGAGTATTGTGTCATGTGTGGAAAAAGAGATTGAACTCATTACTGTTATTAAAAATGCTAATTACCAAGATATGACAATGGTTTTCCGGGACCACTGCTGAGCTACCTGATGTTACAATATGAATTACTTTTATGAGGAATTCTTTTTGCATTTTGAAGATAAGTAAACTTACTGTCATAAACATTATGTATGATTTTGTATGTACATGTGTGTATGTATTAAAAAAAAGAAATTATATATATATATATATATATATATATATATATATATATATATATATATATATATATATTGTGGCATTGGGGATTGTTCAGCTCAGTGATAGATGCGTTTTGGGGCAGTGAGTCCACGTCAGACAAGCATTTATTGTTACGGGCCTGTTAGCCCATATTTATTAAAGGGAAATACAAAACAAAAGTCCATCCAGGAATCCCACGCAGGGGTCCAAGCTTCAATTAAATACACATAATCCAAATGGAAATGCTAGCCCACCTGGCTACTCTTCAACAGCACTGCTGTTATAGGTAGAGTTGAGCGGACACCTGGATGTTCGGGTTCGACCGAACTTCGGAAAAAATTTCGGGGCCGGGACCGAACTTGACCCGAACTTGACCCTGAACCCCAGTTGAAGTCAATGGGGACCAGAACTTTTGAGGACTAAAATGGCTCTAAAAAAGTTATGGAAAGGGCTAGAGGGCTGCAAATGGCAACAAAATGTTGTTAAGAGCATGGCAAGTGCTCTGAAAACAAAATGTGGATAGGGAAATAACTTAAAATAACATAAAAAAAAAAAAAATATATATATATATATATACTATATATATATATATATATTTATGGTCAAAGCCCTATGGCCGATACGGATATGAACAAGTAGCCTCTACCATAAGATTAACCACATGAAATGGACCTGAAGTGTGCCCTGGTCTGATGGTCGGTATACCAAAATAAGGGGGCATACCCTAGATTAGAAATTAATATATGTGAAGAGAAATGAATTTGAGAAATGCCCTGAAAAGGGGAAGGGAGGGTGGGTGCCGCGCACCGGAAACCGACAAAGACCACAGGCGAGCGGGCTGGTTAAATACCCTCCGGGCTCCTCCCATAAATTCAGGCCACCACACTGGCCTTCTTACTTATGGTCAAAGCCCTATGGCCGATACGGATATGAACAAGTAGCCTCTACCATAAGATTAACCACATGAAATGGACCTGAAGTGTGCCCTGGTCTGATGGTCGGTATACCAAAATAAGGGGGAAAAACATTCAGGTAGGGGTGCAGTTTTATTAGTTTTAGCATAATTAGTTGAGCAAGTTTGGTGAACGCTTGTGCCATTTCCACCCGAGGATTGGGAATGTACCGGGCGAGGTAGGCAGGGTCCCAAGTGCTTAGTCTTTCAATGACGTGACTTGGGACCCACGCCAACATGCTGCCAAGGGTGCTCAAATACTAAAGAGTGTCCACGGTATGGACCGGGGACGAGGTGAAGGCTGTGTAGAAGAACCCCATGTGTTTGGGAAACTGGCAGGTACACAAGTGTTGGCACGAAAGCAATAGGGAACTAGAGTCTACGCGTTCCGGTAGGAGTGACAGTAGGTAGTCAAGTGCGGTTACTTGATACCAAGCCCTGCTTCTCTATAGAAATGGACGTCCATCCTGGAGTCAGATTGCTGGGTTTTAGACACTGCAAGGAGGAGGATGAAATGAAGTTGGTAGCGAGCCAAGTAACGACTATGCAGAACTTGGCCTGCGGGATTGCTGAAGGCCTGGAATGAACATACAATGGACCTTAAACTGGTGCCACCGGGCTAACTGCAGCGGTCTGCGCAGGAAGGACACAACCGAGATCGGTCCAGACCTGGCTTCAATAACAAGATGAGCCTCGGCCCAGTTGTCGGTGGTGAAAGCCACAGCCTGTCCTGTCCTGACTTGACCCCAGATACGAGAGGCTGTCATGACCGGGTATAGTCTGAAGAGGGAGGAAGTCCAGGTAACCGGGGTTTAGGAGTATCCCTGATGCCATGGTCCTGTAAACCAGTGGTGGCCAAAAATTTCCGCGAAGCCTGTGTAGGCTGTGACATCTGTCGCTACCAGGGGCGACAGGGGCATCGTAGACGGTTTAAACACCGATACATCAATCCATGCAGTAAGGAACCTTCCGACGTTGACAGGTCTGCTATTGCCACGGCATCTAAATTAAGGATCTAAGAAGGGTCCTGTGTCCGTGAGAGGAGGACTAGGAGGCGTGACATAAAGATCGATCCTGGGGAATGGCCCGTATTGCAGATTTGAACATTCGTCAGGTAGTGTCTGTGTAGAACCTGGCTGCCAGTGCTACCAACGATAAATTGGCTAGGCCAGGGAAAACCACAAAGGGCCAGGTAGATGGCCGCTTGGATGACTAGACTGGGGAATATGCGAGGATTTCATGTCCCTAAAGATGGCAGTTGTGATGGGCGAGCGTTTTCCGTTGGCTATGGGTGATGCCTCTGGATGCCTCGAAGTGGGGATCTTGCTGTATGAGCCATAAAGACAGGTGGCTCTCCGGGCCCTGTAAGGATGAGAAATGCTGAACGCTGGCTAGGTATAGCCTGAGCGTGTTACAGGAAGAAGCCAGTTGCGTGTGTCAACACGATCCAGGTGCTGGATGGAAGTTGAACTCAACTATCCTAAGGGAGAGACCGACAGACAGGAAACGGTGAGTGGCTTGTAAGAAAAGCCACAGGAGACAAGTGGCCAACTAAGTGCTGCTGAAAACGACGTGTAGCCAGTTTGTGTGCCACTGAGAATGTGTGCTTGCAAAAGAATGATTGCAAGACGTTATGCTAAGTCGCGAGCCTTGGCACGACCGCAAAAGTAGTGTTTAAACGTGTGCTTGCGACAACTGCGTGGGAGTTTGTTACTGGAAATGTGTTCATAGTGACTGTGAGAAATTCGTGTTATCGCATGTGCTTTGCGAAGACTGCAGGAGTTGTGCTTGAACATGTGTTTGGGTGCGTGCTTGCAACGATTGCAAGATGTTATGCCAAGATGCGTGCTTGCAACGATTGCAAGATGTTATGCTAGGATGCGTGCCTGCAACGATTGCAAGGAGTTACACCAGGATGCGTGCTTGCCACGATTGCAAGATGTTATGCTAGGATGCGTGTGTGCAATGATTGCAAGAAGTAATGCCAGGATGCGTGCCTGCAATGATTTCAAGGAGTTATGCCAGGATGCGTGCCTGCAACGATTGCAAGAAGTTATGGTAAGATACATGGGTAGCCAGGTCGGAAAAGACAGAAGTCCATCCAGTCCTAACCACAAATCAAACAAATAAATATTGCACAACCCGACACACCCAATTCTACACCCGCAGCTGATCCAGAGGAAGGCAAAAAACCCCAGCAGAGCATGGCCCAATTTGCTACAGCAGGGAAAAAATTCCTTCCTGATCCCCCGAGAGGCAATCGGATTTTCCCTGGATCAACTTTAAAATAAGTACCCCGTTACAATGTACATTTAGGAAAGTATCCAGGTTTTCCCAAAGCAATCTATTGAGCCAGCCGGAACTGCCTGCTAGCAATGATTGCAACAAGTTTGTGCCTGGACATCTGCTCGCAATGATTGCAAGAGGTCTTATGCTCGAATGCGTGCTAGCAATGATTTGCCAGAGGTCTATGCCTGAATGTATGCTTGCAATGATTGCAAGAAGTCTATGTTTGGATGCGTGCCTGCAACGATTGCAAGAAATCTACGCTTGAATGCATGCTTGTAATGACTGCAAGAAGTCTACGCATGGATGCGTGTTTGCAATGATTGCAAGAAGTCTATTCTTGTATGCGTGCTTGCGACGACTGCCAGACTTCCATGCTTGAATGCGTGCTCGCAACGATTGCACGAAGATTATGCTTGATGCGTGCTTGCAATGATTTGCAAGAAGTCTATGCTTGGATTCGTGCTTGCAACGATTGCAAAAAGTCTACGCTTGTATGCGAACTTGCAACGACTGTACGACGTCCATGCTTGAATGCGTGCTCGCAACGGTTGCCAGAAGTCTACACTTGAATGCGAGCGAGAAGTCCAGGCTTGTATGCGTACTCGCACCAACTGCAAGACGTCCATGCTTGACTGCGTACTAGCAACGATTGCAAGAGGTCTATGCTAGGATGCGTGCTTGCAACGATTGCTAGAAGTCTACGCTTGGATGCGTGTTTGCAACGATCGCAAGAAGTCTACGCTTGTGTGCGTCCATGCTTGGATGCGTGTATGCAAAGATTTGCAAGAAGTCTATGCTCGAATGCGTGCTTGCAACGATTGCCAGAAGTCTGTGCCTGGGGATGTGTTTGCATGTCAAATGCGACCGACTCGAAACGGGGCACTGTATACTACGGTCCATTTAATGAAAACCTGTTATGACAGAGGCATAAGCCGGTCATGCCGTGACTGTGACTGACGATGAACCGGACTCTGGAGCATGCACTGAAATGAGGCTAAAGCACTGGGGCACACCGTAACGAATCGGTGCATGTATGCAACTGGATTCGAAACGGAGCGCGGTACGTGGCGGTGAATTTTTTATATATTTTTTTTTTGATTGCCATGACAGAGGCATGAGTCGGTTGTGCCGCTGTTGCGACTATCCGTTAATCGTGCATGCTGTAAAGCAAGTACTGGAATGTGGCTGAAATATCTGGGGCGCCGGGACGAATCGGTGCCTCGTAGATGCGACTGGATTCGTATCGGACGTCCTACGTGACAGTGAAATTGATTTCCCATGACAGAGTCATGAATCAGAGAACCGAAACCTGCAACCAACAATGAATCCTGACTCTGGAGCATGTACTGAAATGAGGCCGTAACCAACTGGGGCACACCGAAACGAATCGGTGCATCACGGATGCGACTAGATTCGAATCGGAGCGCGGTAAGTGACAGTGAAATGAGTGACAAAAGTATGCCATGACGGAGGCCCGAATCGGTCGTGCCGCGATTGCGACTGACAACGAACGGGACTCCGGAGCATGTACAGAAATGAGGCCGAAAATACCTGGGGCACGCCGGGACGAATTGGTGCATCGTAGACGCGACTGGATTCGTATCGGAACGTGATATGTGACAGTGAAATGATCCCATGACAGAGACCCGATCGCTTAGCAACGAGCGGGCTCTGGAGCATGTACCGAAATGAGGCCAACACAACTGGGACACGTCGATCGAACCTGTGCGTTTACCTGAGAAATGCGACTGGTTTCGACTCGAACGTACTAGGTGACAGTGAAATGATTCCCATGCCAGAGACCCGATCGATTAGCCACGAGCGAGCTCTGGAGCATGTACCGAAATGAGGCCAATGTAACTGGGACACGTCGATCGAACCTGTGCATTTTCTTGAGAAATGTGACTGGTTTCGACTCGAACGTACTAGGTGACAGTGAAATGATTCCCATGACAGAGACCCGATCGATTAGCCACGAACGAGCTCTGGAGCATGTACCGAAATGAGGCCAACGTAACTGGGACACGTCGATCGAACCTGTGCGTTCGAGAACTGCGACTGGTTTCGATTCGAACGTACTAGGTGACAGTGAAATGAATTCCCATGACAGAGACCCGATCGATTAGCCACGAACGAGCTCTGGAGCATGTACTGAAATGTGGCCAAGCAGTTAGGGGCACACCGGAATGAATCGGCGCATTTTAGCGGATGCGACTGGATTCGAATCGGAGCGCCGTGCGTAACAAAATGAGTGAAATGATGAAATGACCTACGTGAGCCAGCCATGGCAGAGGTAGGAGTCGTTGTGCTGTGAGACACGACTGGCAACGATTTTGACTGTGGAACACGGTAACGAGACTATAACAAGTACTAAAACAGTGCAATTTTTTCCTACCAGCAATATCTACCGAAATGACGCCCGTGAAATGAAGGGCGCTGCGAAATTGGAGCGTATTGAGTGATAATAACCGGTATCATAACGAATGATTCGATATTTCAGGTTTTAACGACACTAAAAATAGTACAGGAAGGTCAATCGAGACCCTTACCTGCGGCAGTCGAGCTGGCGACGTTGTACAGAGCCGGCGACGTTGTACAAAACGAACGGGAAAGAAAACCACGAGAGAGACGTTTTGTCCGAATGGACACGAAACACGAGCCGTCGGCCTAGTGACGTAGTGCCGCGCACCGGAAACCGACAAAGACCACAGGCGAGCGGGCTGGTTAAATACCCTCCGGGCTCCTCCCATAAATTCAGGCCACCACACTGGCCTTCTTACATATATATATATATATATATTGCACGGTACATCGTCCTTGCAACAGGGAACCAGCAGGATGGCCTCCCAGTAATCAGCACCAGTTAGAATGTGGGCAATTCGGCAGTCGTTGCGGAGACACTGCAGCATGTAATCGCTCATGTGTATCCCCCCAGCCACACACTAGTGATGGCCATGAGCTAGTCTGGGTGCCACCCTGCTATGAACATGGTTCCTCCTCCTCCATCTCCTCCTCCTCATCCTCCACCTCATCATCCTCCAGAACTGTGCCCTTGCTGCCGGACAATTTTGTACCTAGCGTTTGTTGGTGCAGGAACCCACCCTCATAGCCACTTGTGAATGACTGTCCTGGAAGCCTTGCAAATGATCCCTCTTCCTCCTCCTCCTCCTGTGCCACATCCTCTTCCATCATCGCCTGAAGCGTTTTTTCAAGGAGGCATAGAACTGGGATAGGAAGGACATGCGCCAAACTGCTATCCGCCTCAGGCCCAGCCGCCACTGCATTTTCCCAGTGTGCTGTTAGGGAGATAT
The DNA here is from genome assembly GCF_037356315.1 of Lithobates pipiens. Lineage (NCBI taxonomy): Eukaryota > Metazoa > Chordata > Amphibia > Anura > Ranidae > Lithobates > Lithobates pipiens. Next base: position 6,587,077 of record NW_027507685.1, on the reverse strand, counting down.
AACGTCCCTGACCGTGCTTACTGGTCCACGCATCCGTATTTAGGTGGACCTTGCCACAGATGGCGTTACGCAGTGCACACCTGATTTTGTCCCCCACTTGGTTGTGCAGGGAAGGGATGGCTCACCTGGAAAAGTAGTGGTGGCTGGGCACGCCGTACTGTGAGACAGCCAATGCCATCCGGCTTTTAAAACTCTGCGTCTCCACCAGACGCAATGACAGCATTTCAAAGGTGAGGAATTTTGAAATTCTGGCATTCAGGGCCAGGGATCGCGGGTGGCTAGCGGGGTACTTCCTCTTCCGCTCCAGTGTTTGGGAGATAGAGAGATGAACACTTCCATGGGACATTGTGGAGATGGTTGGTGACCCAGGTGGTAGTGTTACTGGCAGATCCTCTGTTTGCGGGTTGGCAGGTGCCACTGTCACTACAGAGGTGGATGAAGAGGCCGAGACTGCAGCAAAAGAGGAAGCAGGAGGAGCCAGAGACCTTTCTTGGTTTTTGAGGTGTCTACTCCACTGCAGCTCGGGCTTTGCACTTAGATGCCTGGTCATGCAGGTTGTGCTCAGGTTGAGAATGTTTATGCCTCGCTTCAGGCTCTGATTGCACAGCGTACAAACCACTCGTGTCTTGTCATCAGCACATTGTCTGAAGAAGTGCCATGCTAGGGAACTCCTTGGATCTGGATTTGGTCTGCTCGGTCCCTTGCTGGGTTGGGCAATAGCAGGCGTACTGTCTAGGGGACCGGCACTCCACTTTTGCACCCTGCTCCCTCTTCTGCTGTGCTGGTGGCTCTGTGCGACCACCGCCTCTTCCTCCGAACTACACTGGTCACCTGCAAGATGTTGAATCCACGTCATCATCCACATCATCTTCCACCCAGTCTTCACCCCTGCCCTCCTTGTCGGTCTGCACAATTGCAAAAGCAGCAGCAGTTGGCACCTGTGTTTCATCATCCGAGACGTGCTGCGATGGTCCTCCCATGTACTCATCATGAAACAGAAGTGTTTTTTGCCCTAAATTTTTTTTTTGGAATAGCACAATAGAAGAAAAATATATAAATTGTGTAACGCACACCTCCACATATGCAGAAAACACTGAAAAGTTTTTTTTTTGCACTAAATGGGTGTCTTTGCAATAGCAGAATACACCCAGAGTATGTAAACGTGTATCTTAGCCCTTGTACACACGGTCGGAGAATCCGTCGGAATGTGTCCTATCGGACCGTGTTGTCGGATAATCCGACTGTGTGTGGTATGCATCGGACTGATTCCGTCGGAATATCCGTCGGACCCAATTTTCCAACTTGTTGGAAATATTTTCCGACCAACTGGTTCGATCGGACATACTCCGATCATGTGTAGAGAATTTTGATCGGACCAAGTGCCACGCATGCTCAGATCAAATTCCTACATCAAAGCTATTGGCTTCTAGCCTGAACATAGTCCCATCGTAACGAAATTACGTCATCACGTTCTGAATGATCGGATTTTTCGACAACTTAGTGCGACCGTGTGTATGCAACAGTTTCGGACAAGATCCGACGGGCAAAATCCAACGGATTTGGTTGTCGAAATCTCCGACCGTGTGTACAGGAGCTTAGAGCTGCAGAAATGGTGAAAATGCTATTCAAAAAAAATGTTTTTGCCCTAAAAATTTTTTTTTGAATAGCACAATAGAAGAAAAATATGTAAATTGTGTAACACACACCTCCACATATGCAGAAAACACTGCAAAGTTGTTGTTTTTTTGCACTAAATGGGTGTTTTTAGAAGAGCAGAATACACCCACAGTATGTACAGGGTGTATGTCACAGTAACATATGCAGTGCTGGTGCACTGAGCTTGCAGATAAAAGTTATATTTTCTCTGGCACTGGCTCATGGCAGTGTAAAAAGATTGTGCACTGCAACCCAACCAGGTAAATCTATGTAGATCGCTGAGTTATTAGAATAGATTTCTGAATCTGGACTCCTACACAACTCTCTCTCCCTCAAAGCAGCAACAGGAACCTTGCCCTACACTGTCTATCTTTTCTCTCAGTGCAGTGTAAAATCACTGACTAATTAGAATAGATTTCAGAATCAGGACTCCTATCATGTAATTCTCTCCCTAACAGTAGCAGCAGCCAGGAACCTTTCCCTACACTGTCTAAAGCAGAGTGACGTGCTGTGCTATGTGCCTCTAGCTTAAATAGAGGCTGGGTCACATGCTGCACTGGCCAATCACAGCCATGCCATTAGTAGGCATGGCTGTGATAGCTTCTAAGGGCACACCAGTTAAACGAATGTTGATTGGCTGCTGCAGGGCTTTTTAAAATGCGCCATTATGTTGCTGATCACCGAACCCGAACCCGAACACACAGTCAATTGTTCGGGTTCGGGACCCAAAAAGCCAAAAGTTCGGTACGAACCTGAACTTTACAGTTCAGGTTCGCTCAACACTAGTTATGGGTACTGGTACTTCAAACCACCAGATGACAGGCAAGACTGATGGGCACTGACAGGCAGAACTGATGGGCACTGGCAGGCAGAACTGATGGGCACTGACAGGCAGAACTGATGGGCACTGACAAGCAGAACTGATGGGCACTGACAAGCAGAACTGATGGGCACTGACAGGCAAGACTGATGGGCACTGACAGGCAAGACTGATGGGCACTGACAGGCAAGACTGATGGGCACTGACAAGCAGAACTGATGGGCACTGACAGACAAGACTGATGGGCACTGACAGGCAAGACTGATGGGCACTGACAAGCAGAACTGATGGGCACTGACAGGCAAGACTGATGGGCACTGACAGGCAAGACTGATGGGCACTGACAGGCAGAACTGATGGGCACTGACAGGTAAGACTGATGGGCACTGACAGGCAGAACTGATGGGCACTGACAGGCAGAACTTATGGGCACTGACAGGCAGAACTGATGGGCACTGACAGGCAAGACTGATGGGCACTGACAGGCAAGACTGATGGGCACTGACAAGCAGAACTGATGGGCACTGACAGGCAAGACTGATGGGCACTGACAGGCAAGACTGATGGGCACTGACTGGCAGAACTGATGGGCACTGACAGGCAAGACTGATGGGCACTGATAGGCGGCACTGACAGGTGGCAGTGATGGACACTAATGGGTGGCACTGATGGGTGGTACTGATGATCAGGTATTGACATGTATCACTGACTGGCACTGTGATGGGCACTGATTGGCACTGTTATGGGCACTGACTTGCAGCTAATCTGCACCTCTCATGGGGGCTGTGTTGATAATCAATGTGCTGAATATCAGCACAAACCCCCCCCCTCTGACAGGGAGAGCCGCCGATCGTCTCTCCCTGTCAGCGCGAACCGAGGAAAGCCGTTTACCGGCACCTGGTTCACACTACGATCAGCTGAGACAGCAAGAGAATCTCTTGCTGTCAACAAAATCACCAAGACTTGTGGATTTCTCCTCTATTACTGTTCTGGAGACAATCCAAAATTTGGTATTTTATTTTATTTTCACTCTTGCTCATAACAGTAAACATGACAAATTCAAAGGGTGACTCTCCCTAGCGAGGTCACTGACAGCACTAAAAACCTGACATATGTTCTAATCCCTGTCCAATCTATACACATTTTTTAAATGTTGCCTTTAGTTATACTTTAATATTGCAGCTTAACAAATCAGGGCAGCAGATGCTTTTAAATCCTTTTTATTCAAAGACTACAGAAAACCTAAAAACTGTGGCTGTTTTAAGTAAGAAAAACTCTGAAAAGTATTATGAGTGAAACAGCCAATTAGTTTATAAAAACATAAAAAAATAAAAAACTTTTGCTGAATTATCTACAGTTGCTGACAGGCGGGTTTTAGATTTAAACCGAGAAGAAGTATTTGCATCCAGCTGGTAACAGCAACTGCTAGACGGATAATCTAATCATTCTAATGAGACAACATTTGAACTTTTGAAACATGTGACATTGTCATGTTCCCTGCTTCTGCCGACCTTCCAGAAAATGCCACTTTTCGTTTTCAATCCGTGGGCTGGCTGTGTGGGAAGTAGAATATATCTGATATTTCTCTACTATTAATGTGGGCGTTTGCTAATCACACCACCATGAGGACTGTAGCCAGACTGTACATTAACTCCCTCCTTGCTAAGCCAACCTACAATTGAAACCATTAGGATATTCTGTGTGTGTGTATGTTTCAGTAAAATCACACTTGTATTCGGTGTCTATTATACACATGCCTTGCCACACTTGAATACTCCATGGCAGGGCTGGACTGGGACAAAAATTTGGCCCTGGACTTCATCCAGACCGGCCCACTTTAATTTAGCAAACACGCAAAAAACAGTATATAAACTGTACGCAATTGGGCAAAAAAGCCCCTAGAGAGCCCCCCTTACATCAGGGTCCAAAGAGAGCCCCTCCTTACATCTGGGTCCCCAGAGAGCCCCCCACTTACATCAGGGTCCCCAGAGAGCCTCCCCTTACATCAGGGTCCCCATATAGCCTTCCCCTTACATCAGGGTCCCTAGAGAGCCCCTCTTACATCAGAGTCCCCAGAGATCATCCGCCTTACATCAGGGTCCCTAGAGAGTCAACCCCTTACATCCGGGTCCCTGCAGAGGCCCCCCCTTACATCCGGGTCCAAAGAGAGCCTCTCTCTTACATCAGGTTCCCCAAAGAGCCTCGGGCTTACATCAGGTTCCCCAGAGAGCCCCTCCTTACATCAGGGTCACCAGAAAGAGGGCAGGTAGTGGGCCGGGACCCTGTGGTTGGGGACTCCTGGACTGACTCGGGGCTATGGGCCCCAGATTCGGGGCTATAGCCCCAAAAGTCCCCCCCCCAGCGATGCCTCTGGGTGTCACTGAAAGCGGCCCACTGAGCCGTCGGCCCACCGGGAAACTTCCTATAGTTCCTATGGTCAGTACATGCCTGCACCATGGAGTATGTTCCTGTGACCATACTGTAACTATTTGTGAAAACGTTCATTATATTTTGGTGAAAACATCCATTACATTTTACTGGAAAAACAGGACCTACTGAGAAAATAGCTTCTCCGGAAGACCCAGCTACTGTGGAAAGCCTTCCTCCAATTGCTAACAGAGTACTCCAACTTAGGTGGGGTGGCCTTATGTCCTTGGGCCTTGTATCCCTCTAGCTGTTAACCTGTGTTATCATAGCCAGGGCCGTCTTTAATATTGATTGGACCCTGGGCAAAACTTTTCCCCCCACCCCATGCAGTTTTGCTCTCCACCTGCTCTGAGACATACAATAAATAGCAGCTAGACTCAAAATCAGTTTACTGAATCAGATCAGGCAGCGATTGTGATTGGTTGCCAGAGGTTACAGTGTATCATTACCGCTCACTGACTGGTTGCTAGAGGTTACACCACACATTACGGCTCACTGATTAGTTGCTAGAGGTTACAGCACATGATTTCTGCTTGTTGATTGGCTGCTAGAGATTACTGTGGATATGACCTCAGGCGGGCATGATATACATATCAATGCCGCTGGACACCGCTATTTACATATGAATGGCATCACGATTTACATACGAATTCCGGTAATTTACATGTAAACACAGGGTCTGTAGGTGAGTCTTCTGTACACAATATGGCAGAGCTGGGCAGCATTAGGGGCAGCACTTCACACTGAGATATTGGGATACAGCACAGGACTAAATCCTCAAGGGATGAGGGAATTTAAACCAGGATAGTTGGCAAGTATGAAGCAGCTGCTTTGGGCCCCACAACAATCACAGGGCCCAGGGCATCTGCCCCTTTTGCCCTGCCTTAAAAACGGCCCTGATCATAGCTACCCTGGACTTCACTGTGAGGGCTGCAGTTTACTAGCAAGTAGCTGTGTTCTGAACCATTTTACTGAACTAGCGATTCTCACTGGGGAACATGCACCGGTGAAAAAATACTTTAAACATTTTTATTTGACAGGGAGCAGTTTGTTTTTAAAGCACTGACATTTACAAATGAAAAAACGGTTTTACTAGCAAATTACATTGTCCTTTGGTTTCTATTGAAAAAAAACCCCACACAAAACAAAGGGGCTGAAGTTCTTAACCTCTTGAGATCCGCGCTATAGCCGAATGACGGCTACAGCACGGACCTGCTTTGCCGGGGGGACGACTATTGACGTCGTCCTGTGCACGAGCGGCCTGCGCGCCCCCTGAGGGCTGCGCGTGGCGCGCTCTGTGATCGGCGAGTCTATGAGACTCGCCTGATCACGGATCCGAGCAAGGACCCTTACCACGTGATCAGCTGTCAGCCAATGACAGCTGATCATGTGACAAAACAGAGCCGGTAATCGGCTATTTTTCCTCCTCGCGCTGACAGTGCGAGGAGAGAAAAAAAAGCCGATCACCGACGGCCGTGATCGGGACATCAGTCCCGATCACGGTCAGCATATCAGTGCCCACCTGCCTCCTGCCAGTAACCCCCAGATAATTAAAAAAAGTGCCACCCAGCAGTGCCACCCATCAGTGCCCATAGTGCCACGCAAGAGTGCCATACATCAGTGCCCACAGTGCCATACATCAGTGCCATACATCAGTACCCACAGTGCCATACATCAGTGCCCACAGTGCCACCTATCAGTGCCCACAATCTGCCTCAAAAACATTGCTGCACCTCAGTGCCACATATCCGTGCCCATCAGTGTCATCTACCAGTGCCCATCAGTGCCCATCAGTGCCGCCCATCAGTGCCCAGCAGTGCCACCTATCAGAGCCACCTATCAGTGCCCATCAGTCCCATCTATCAGTGGTACCTATCAGTGCCCCTTAGTGCCACCCATCCGTGCCACCCATTCGTGCCCATCTTTGCCCATCAGTGCCGCCTTATCTGTGCCCATCAGTACTGTCTTATCTGTGCCACCTTACCTGTGCCTATTAGTGTCGCCTTAACTGTGCCTATCAGTGCCCACCAGTGCAGACTATCAGTGCCCACCAGTGCCGCCTATCAGTGCCCACCAGTGCCGCCTCATCAGCATATTTCAATGAAGGAGAAAAATTACCTGTTTGCAAAATTTTATAACAAACTATTAAACATGATTTGTTTTTTTTTTGCATCTTTTTTTGTTTGTTTAGCAAAAAATAAAACTCCAAGCTGTGATTAAATACCACCAAAAGAAAGCTCTATTTGTGGTAAAAAAAAATGATAAAAATGTAATTTGGGTACAGTGTTGTATGCCCGCGCAATTGTCATTCAAAGTGCATCAGCGCTGAAAGCTGAAAATTGGTCTGGGCAGGAGGGGGGTTTAAGTGTCCAGTAAGCAAGTGGTTAAGGAAGTTGAGGCAAAGAACAGAGAACCCATCCTTACCAGCGTCCCTATGGAGTTAGCGCTACAAATTATTTCAAGGGTTCTATACAAACGTTTTCACAATTCCCAAAGCCAAATTGGGGCATTTGTCCAATACTGGGCTTAGAATATCTAAACAGATTTCTTTGTTTACCAAAATTCCAGATGGAATGGAAACATAGAGATCATTGTTTCTCTCAGAAACAGGGCATTTCCAATATTAGCAGACATACAGTGCCTTGAAAAAGTATTCATACCCCTTGAAATTTTCCAAATGTTTTCATGTTACAACCAAAAACGTGAATGTATTTTATTGGAATTTTATGTGATGGACCAACAAAAAGTGGCACATAATTGTGAAGTGGAAGGAAAATGATAAATGGTTTTCAACAATTTTGTACAAAATAAATATCTGAAAAGCGTGGTGTGCATTTGTATTCAGCCCCCCTGAGTCAATACTTTGTGGATCCACCTTACGCTGCAAGTCTTTTTGGGTATGTCTCTAGAGAGTGAAGTTTTTGTCCATTCTTTTTTGCAAAATAGTTCAAGCTCTGTCAGATTGGATGGAGAGCGTCTGTGAACAGCAATTTTCAAGTCTTGCCACAGATTCTCAATTGGATTTAGGTCAGCACTTAGACTAAAACATGAATATGCTCTGATCTAAAATATTCCATTGTAGCTCTGTCTGTATGTTTAGGGTCGTTGTCCTGCTGGGAGGTGAACCTCTGCCCCAATCTCAATTCTTTTTGCAGACTCTAAAGCCTCTAAGCCCTTGTACACAAGGTCGGAGATTCCGTTGGAATGTGTCCTATCGGACCGTTTTGTCCGATATTCCGACTGTGTGTGGTATGCATCGGACTGTTTCCGTCGGAATATCCGTCGGACCAAATTTTCCAACTTGCTGCAAATATTTTCCGACAAACTGCTCCGATCGGACATACTCCGATCATGTGTAGAGAATTCTGATCGGACAAAGTGCCACGCATGCTCAGATCAAATTCCTACATCAAAGTTATTGGCTACGAGCCTGAATGTAGTCCCATCGTAACGAAATTACGTCATCACGTTCTGAAAGATCGGATTTTCCGACAACTTGTGTATGCAACAGTTTCGGACAAGATCCGTCAGACAAAATCCGTCCGACAAAATACAACGGATTTGGTTGTCAGAATGTCCGACCGTGTGTACAAGGGCTTAAACACGATTGGATTGCTGACCAACAAAACCAAGGACTTTTGTCCAAAGGGCGTTGGTCCAAACTTGTCTTGCATACACACGGCCACACAGTTGTTGGCCAACAATTACAAACGTAGTGTCGTACTGTGTTGTTTTTCAGCTCTTTAGTGCCACCCGTTGGGCTCCTTCTGCTAATTTCGTGTTAGAAGTTTGAGTGTTGATTCGCGCTTTCCATTTCACACTTTTCATTTCACGCTTTTCAGTTTGTTTCTGAACAGCCGTTCGTCAACCAGACATGTTGCGTAATCTGAGGAGATAACGTGTTATTTATTATTGGCCTTGGAGTTATTGCTTTGATATTGATTTTTTTTGGTTGAATAATGATTTGATTTGGTATATTTTCTATATTTTTGGATGCATAGAATGCACTTTTTTGGTTATGTTCTAATGACAGATAGCATGTCTAATTTTCTTCTTCTTTTTTTTTTTTAATGCACAATAAAAAAAAATGTGGAGAATAATACTAGACTATGTGTTTTAATTCAAATGACAGTTTGGGAGTAGGCAGTTACGTTTAAAAAAATACGATGTTTGTACTTTTTTTGCCCCCGATTCAAGCACCAATTTATATGTTATATTCATGTTCCTATTAGTGTGCTTGCTACATGGACATTCTATGTACTTCTGTTTGTAATGCGGGGTCTCCGCCCCATGGTTGGTGTTTTAATAAACTTTATATTTGAAAAAAATAAATAAAAAATACGATGTAAAATTAACAAGGGACACCAACATAGTTGTATATTTGATCTTATAAACTACGGGATAATGGTATTGTGGTAAATTGCCCAAATAAAATTAAAAAAAAAGCATAATAATATTATTCTTGATATCACTAGAAAAAAAAAAGCCTTTGAAAATTTGCTTGCAATAACTCCATCAGTATCACCAGCAAAGCAGCATCATTATTATCATATTAAAGAAGAAGACAATTGTGCGCTGCATTTCGAGATTTTATAATTTGCCACGTCACGAATGTTAATCCTCCATTACGAACACTAGTTTACAAGACTGACCACTTCTGGCTCGTCCTTGCTTCCGAGCATGCATGTTTGTACTTTGGACTTTTGTCCGACGGACTTGTGTACACACGCTCAGAAAATCCAACAACAGACATTTGTCTAGGGAAAATTTGAAAAACTGCTAGCCAACATTTGTCCGCGGAAAATCTGACAACAATTGTCCCATGGAGCATACACATGGTCGCATTTACCTCCAACAGCCTGACATCGAACATTTCCCGTCAGAAAATCTGATCGTATGTAGGAGGCTTTCTTCTAAGATTGCCCTGTATTTGGCTCCATCCATCTTCCCATCAACTCTGACCAGCTTCCCTGTCCCTGCTGAAGATAAGCTTTCCCACAACATGATGCTGCCACCACCATGTTTGTAATGTGCACTGTTAGTTTTCCGCCACACAGTGTTTTGCTTTAAGGCCAAAAAGTTCAATTTTGGTCTCATCTGACCAGAGCACCTTCTTCCACATGATTGCTGTGTCCCCCACATGGCTTCTCGCAAATTGCAAATGGGACTCTTCATGGCTTTCTTTCAACAATGGCTTTCTTCTTGCCACTCTTCCACAAAGGCCAGATTTGTGGAGTGCACAACTAATAGTTGTCCTGTGGACAGATTCTCCCACCTGAGCTGTTGATCTCTGCAGCTCCTCCAGAGTTACCAGCTCCTCTGATGAATGCTCTTCTTGCCTGGCTTGTCAATTTAGGTGGACATGTTTTGGTAGGTTTGTAGTTGTGCCATACTGTTTCCATTTTTGGATGATGGATTGAACAATGCTCTGTGAGATGTTCAAAGCTTGGGATATTCTTTTTATAACCTAACCTTGCTTTAAACTTCTCCACAAATTTATCATTGACCTGTCTGGTGGGATGCTGTTTGTTCACTAATGCCGCGTACACACGGGCGGACTGTATGGCGTACTTAGTCCGTCGAAACACATTTCAGCGGACAGTCCGCTCGTGTGTGGGCATCAGCGGACTTTTTCAGCGTGCAGTCCGGCGTACTAAGAATTTCGGATTTTTCGAAAATTCTGTCCGTCATACTTTGGTTTCAGCGGACAATCCGCTCGTCAGTATGCTAGTCGGATGGACTAAGAATGACGCATGCCCAGAAAGGATTTACACGGCGGAAGGGTGCTTTGCTGTGTATTGGACTTCCTATTTCTAGTCCCGTCGTACGTGCTGTACACGTCATCACGCAAGCTTTCGTCGGACTGTTTGGGTATCCGTGTGTGGTCAAGTCCGTTCAGTGGAAAGTATGACGGACTGTCCGTCGGATTGTATGACGGACTAAGTACGCCATACAGTCCGCTCGTGTGTACGCGGCATTAGGTTCACTAACAAACCTCTGAGGGTTTCACATTACAGCTGTATTTATACTGAGATTAAATTACACACAGGTGGACTCTATTTACAAATTAGGTGATTTCTGAAGGCAATTGGTTCCACTATATTTTAGGTAGGGGTATCGGAGTAAAGGGGGCTGAATACCACACTGCCACACTTGTCACATATTTATTTGTAAAAAATATTGAAAATCATTTATCATTTTCCTTCCACTTCACAATTATGTGCCACTTTGTGTTGGTCTATCACATAAAATCCAATAAAATTTAAGTTTTTGGTTGTAAAATGACAAAATGTGGAAAATGTCAAGGTGTATGAACACTTTTTCTAGGCACTGTACAAGATGCCTATCTACAGATCCTTAATTTCCCCCCACATCATTGCTTTCTGTGTTTTTCTGTGGAAGACCAACATCTCCTTTTTGTAGCTGGACCATTAAGCTCTCCTTTGCACCCCGAGTGTTCACAAAAGTGCTTGCCCCACTTCTGGCTATTCTTCAGACCAAGGGCATTCATATCACAGGTTACCTAGATGATCTCTTGTTTACGGATTCCTAAGCCACAACCCTGTCTGCCAATGTCCAGTGGATGACTCAGTGCCGACTCCTGACTCAGACTCAGACTCCTTCCTGTGCCGGAGAACTTGTCACAATTGACTCAGAAGTGACTCCGCTGATAACAGAGGAATGGAGCAGCAGAAAGACAAGGCACTTAGAGCTTTGGAGAGAGCTAAGTAAACATTACAGATATACACTACACTACAGAGTTTACAACCACTTTAATACATATTGCTTTCCTATAAAAGTTACATTTTATACCCTTTTGGGCTCACTGAAAAAGAAGAGGGTCCTGATGGTCAATTAGCATCTGATGTTTGCCTGTCATTTTAGCTGCCTGTATCTGATCATTTGGACATACAGTGTTCACTAAAGGTATCCTCTGTGAATGCATAGGAAAGAAAATACTTTTTTTAAATTTTATGATTAACCCATACTTTGTTTAAATTGACAAATCTATATTATTATTTTTTTAAATAGATTTATGATAATGAACTGGTGGGATCCTAGCCACATATCAGCGATATTAAATACAGCATGTACCTCCTGTTCTGCTCTGTCTTTTGACTGACAAGCATGGATCAGCCTGGCTTCACCTCTCCAGCCTGAGACATCTCCCTTTGGAACAACGTCTATGTAGAATGAAATTAGATTTCACTCAGCCAGCTGCCTGGAGCCTGTCACTGACCTGGCACATGCAGTTAATGGACTAGGGCTTCAATACAAAAACCTCTCAAACAAATACTATAACTCTAAAAGTATATTGTTTTATTTTACATCATTGAACTTACTTTTCTTTATTGGCTCCTAGTCAAATGTGAAGTCGGGAGATAAATGACAGAGGGGTAAAGAAATATGATAAAGTCATGTACACAAAAATAACGTTAAATGGTAAATTGATATACTATCCATTTGAATTGATGCTGGTACCTGTTGCTACAAGTATAGTACAAAAAGGCACTCTATCCAGATAAGCCCTATTCTTCCCTTCTTCTAATATTGTTAGCCCTTGTACACACGGTCGGACATTCCGACGCAAAATGTCCGATCGGACCGTGTTGTCGGATAATCCGACCGTGTGGGGGCTCCATCGGACTGTTTCTGTCGGAATATCTGACCGACAAAGTTTTAGAGCTGGGCTATAAAATTTTCCGATAACATGATCCGATCGGACTTTTTCCGATCGTTTGTAGAGAATTCCGATCGGACAAAGTGCCACGCATGCTCAGATCAAATTCCTAGACCAAAGCTATTGGCTACTAGCCTGAACGTAGTCCCGTCGTAACGAAATAACGTCATCACGTTCTGACCGATCGGATTTTCCGACAACTTTGTCCGACCATGTGTATGCAACACAAGTTTCGGACAAAATCCGTCGGACAAAATCCGACGGATTTTGTTGTCGGAATGTCCGACCGCGTGTACAAGGGCTTAGACTTGTAGGATACACACCATTCATTTTTTTCCATTCAACCAGCAGGCTGAATCAAATTAAACACACAGATTCCTGAATCCACACTAGCGAGGTGGATGCAGGAATCTTCTTCTCCACTTTTCTTTTGTATTCTGACAGCAGTGACTCCTCCGCTGTCAGAATAAACTGATTAGCACTGCACCAATTGGCTGCAGCTGCTGATTAAAGAAGATTTTCCAGCAGGGCCGCTCAACAGAAGCCAATCTAATGGTTGGCTTCCGTTGAACAGGGAGGGCAACACACAGATTGAAATTTGTCTGGTCCTTGCTGCACTGGCCGAATTTCAATTCGTGTGTACCCAGCTTTACATTCACAATTTGCATTTTGAAAAAATGTCAATGTTGAATGATAATTATGTCCTATTTTGTTTCCACAGTTTTCCCAGCACACTAACCATCTAGCCTATAAAGACCCCCAAATTTATGCTGTCTATCAATTTGCAATCAATTTACGGAGGTTTTAGCTGCACAACATTTATGAATATATGTGGAAGCTGCACTGGCAGAAGGCAGCCTATTCCCCCTTAAAGGCACAGGGACACACTAAAAGCCCAGAAAAGCACAAAGGCAGAAAGTGTCCATTCTATCTCCTTGCCAATTCCATTAAGCTATATAAAAATGGCAACCGACTGTGATACTGTATTAGGAAAAGTGATGTTGCGCTGTTCAAGAGGATGAGTGAAAAGTATAAGACAAATATGTATCAAGCTAGCATAGATCAGCGGACTGGAAAAATTAATTATTCAATTGTGCAAATAATTAATACTCAAAATGCATTCTAAGAATAATAGCAATCTGCATGTGATGCAAAAGATTACTTGTGGTGCATACACCTAAAAAACGAATTTAAAATGCATAGTGCAAAACATAACTTCTGTGCAAAAACATAAATATGAAACTTAAAAATGGATACCGTATATACTCGAGTATAGGCCGACCCGAATATAAGCCGAGGCCCCCAATTTACCCCCAAAAAAACTGGCAAACTTATTGACTCGTGTATAAGCCGAGGGTAAGACATGCCTGTCCATCCCTGTGTGTGTGTCCGTCCATCCCTGTGTGTCCGTCCATCCCTGTGTGTCCGTCCATCCCTGTGTGTCCGTCCATCCATCCCTGTGTGTGTGTCCATCCATCCATCCATCCCTGTGTGTGTGTGTCTCCATCCATCCATCCATCCATCCCTGTGTGTGTGTGTCTCCATCCATCCATCCATCCCTGTGTGTGTGTGTATCCATCCGTGTGTGTGTGTGTGTGTGTGTGTGTGTGTGTGTGTGTGTGTGTGTCCAGCCTACCTGTGTCCCGAGCCTTTGTCCCGAGCCTCCGTCCCGTGCCGAGCCTCCTTGCCTCCGTGCCTCGCCGCCGTGCCTTGCCTCCGTCCCGTCCCGTCCCGTGCCGTGCCTTGCCTTGCCTCCGTCCCGTGCCCTCTTCGTTCGTCGGCGCCTCGGCGGCCATTGTAAAATTCAAAAGCTGCGCCGCCGCCTTCGCCTGTGATAGGCGGAACACTGAATTTCCCAGCAGCCTGTGTTCCGCCTATCACGTACATCGTATCATCCTCGTCCGTAGTACGAGGATGATACGATGTCCGTGATAGGCGGAACACAGGCTGCTGGGAAATTCAGTGTTCCGCCTATCACAGGCGAAGGCGGAGCCGGAGGCGCGGCTTTTGAACTATAGAATGGCCGCTGTCTGTCTGCTCGACACGCTGATCGAGCGGGCAGACAGCGATGACTCGAGTATAAGCCGAGGGGGGCACTTTCAGCCTCAAAAAAGAGGCTGAAAATCTCGGCTTATACTCGAGTATATACGGTATGTTAAAAAAGCGTGCAAAAAACTGCAAATAAAGTGCATAATATCACTATATAGTATACAGATATCATATACTCTGCATATCAATAATAAATGTGCCAGAAAGTGCTCACATGCAACACCTGTGATTCGCATGCGTAAGAAAAAAGTACATATCAATACAGTAAATAATTTGGTCAATCTGGTAACGTATAGTCCATACAAATCCACCAATCTGTACAGACAGGTGTAATTGTCAAAGGTGCCAGTCTTTTACTTCAAGATCTTCTGAATAAAGAATAGCATATGTAACTGCTGATATCTACGGTACATTAAATATTTCTTATGTGCAAAACAGCATAAAAAGTGCAGGTGATTCACTGCGCAAAGTTATCCGATGTGCAAAAGTGTTTTTCCTCTTCATGTCAAACCACACTAATAAGTAATGGCCTCTTACCTTGCGCTTTTGAAATGTTCAGTTGTATTGCAGGCAGAGCTCATCAAGGGGAAGGATCATTAGGTTGGCAACCCTCCTTGACCATTGTTACAAGGGGAAAGTCTCATAACTCATCCAACCCTCACATAGGGAGCACAGGATGAAATATCTTGAGGACACCTTAAAGAGGAGTTTATGTAACACCTTTCCAGAGTCTGGTAGGTTACAGTCTCATGCAAAAGGTATTTTTGCAGCTTCCGTTGGTCAAAGGAGCAGCAGTGGAGAAGGGGGCTGCCTAAGCAGTGCATTTAAAACATTTTTTAGTCATCGGCACCCAGGGCTGTCAGCTTCAACATACCATCAGCAGCGTCAGGATCATATGGTGGAAGATTATATAGAGGCGAAAACAGACATGGAGAGCTTTCTAGTAGATGATCCACTGGGTTATTGGGTCATGAGAATAGGCCACTTGCCCAGTATGCTATTGAGCGCTGGGCTGCTCTGCATCCAATATGCTTTCCGAATGGGCATTCCGTGCTGCCGGAGGTTTTGTGACAGATAAATGAGCTTGTCTGTCCACAGACTCTGTTGGCCGGCTGACATTTGTCAAAATTATTCAGCCCCTGACACTGATGTCACTGATTAAATGTTTTTGGGATCTGAAATCTCTGCAAGACTGTCTAGGCTGCCTAGCTTTGTGGGTGTTGATTTTATCTTTAAGTAATTTTTTGGTATAGGTTTCATGGGTAGTTTCATGGGTACAATTAATAGCCGAGGACCAATTTTTCCGCACCCGTTTGAAAGGTGCATATAATTTAAATTTTTTACAGCAAGGCCAATTCTTGCTTTCATTAAGAGCACCTCTATAGGGTTATGGTGTGAAGGCACCACCAGCACTCAAAGTCCAATTTTTCCTCACCTGTTACTTCTATTCAAAGTTTGCGAAAGAAACACCAGACTTTAAAAAAACATTGTTAATCTTGGCCTGAGTCTACTATAATTTGGCTTTTTCATATAATAAGGCTTGCTCACTGTGGTGCAAAAATGTGTTATTTCCATCCACAGTCTGCCAGAGACACCAGAATTTATGCAAAAAAGCTCTAATCTTATTCCGAGTGTACTAAATTGCGGCCTCATCATGCAGACTGGCTCCTCAAACCGTTGTTTACAAAATATAGAAAGCTTGCAGTGAAAATCAATTGAAAATAATTTTTCTTTATGTCAGTTTTGCTGCAGCAGGTTTGATATACAGTACAGACGTGCCGCTTTACAGACCGACTGAGGGGACCCCCCCGGGCTCTATATTTACAGGAATATTTCATTTTTATTGTTCATTTTAAGCATCATTAAAATCATTAACTTGCATATAAGCCTTCAAAATTTGCAATTTGGACATTTCAAGCTCAGGTCCCATAGACTTTAATATAGTTCGGAGTTCAGGTCCAAACTTTTGAGATGTTTGAGAGTTCTAGCGCTTACCGAACCATAGGGTATTCAGCCCAACTGTATATACAGGAGAGAAGTGTACAGTGTATGAGGGTGTCTAGTATGTGCAGGAGACAGCGCATAGAGTTTTAATGGCAGGCAGTATATGCAGGAGAGTTAGTATAGGGAGAGGGGTGCAGAGGGGTATGAAAGCACATGGGAGACTGGAGAAACAGTAAAAAGAGGAGGCTGAGCCATGGTTTTTCTGCCATCCAGCCCAGCCCACCTAAATGTTAACACTGCAATCTGACAGGGCAAAGTATCATGGCCGCAACATTAAACTGGGCTGTAAAGCTAGACAGGAGGAATTGCCTTTCAAACTTACCCACAATGAGAGTGAGTTAGTATGAAAATGCCCTCGGAGGGTGGTATGCACCGTCATCTGCCTGGATGTCCTTATTCACACTAGCTTTGGTCTACGAAAAGTGATCCCCATTTGGATCGCTCTTCAGAAATCATTTGACAGGTGGTTAGGAAGCGTCATATTGCCTCCTGACTACCCGATTTAAACTTTTGATCTCTGCATTAGCACATGGTTGCAAAGCACTTTCAGAGTGGTTCCATTCACTTGATCGAGTAATATTCGGCGGACACTACAAGACAGGGGGTATAAATGCCTACTATGGCTGTGAAGCAAATCAGTGCAGCTGAGTCATTTGCAAATCCCCATCTGCTACCTCAGCAGCTAAAGGAAGTAGCAGTTGGGGAATGGTAAAGGATGCCTCAGCCGGGGGGTTTACCACCCTCCACCCGCTAGTGTGAATGAGCCTAAATTAATTGCTCTATCACTACCACTGGGCAGTGACATGCATAGAGTAACTAAAACCAGATGCAGGCACACAGTACCTATCTCCCTACACACATCGCTCAGAATGGCTTGCATTGCTCCCTGCACGATCTCCCATTCAACCCCGATTTATCAGCACAGCAGAGGGTGACAAGGATGCTCTGCCTACACCTGTATTCCTCCTGCAGCCAGTGCTGGAGCACACTGAGTGGGAGCACTGAGAGTACCGGGACTGTTGGGAGGTATGTCACACTCCCCCCCTGCACATACTTCCTGCATTCATATCCTCCTAATCATACTGCCCACTGTCATACTCTCTGCACACCTTTAGTGCACATACTGCCCACCGTAATAACCTCCATACTTCTTTCCTAAACATATTTCATGTCACACCCTGCACAGTTCTCTACTGCACATCATCCACTAAAAGATTTTTCAATTTTGAACTTTCCCCAACCTTGCCTGTTCTGGAAGGGGCACACTTTTGGTAGTCCAATAAGAATCTGGCCATCATATGCAGCAGGATCTCTTAATGTAAAACCACTGGCCAGCTTAACAAATGCAAATTCTATAGAGTTTCTTTTTATAAGTGAAACGCATCTTATTCTGTTTATATTTAAGCATTTTATTTTGTGTGTTCTCATTACTCATTATAAAAAGATATTTGATCCTTCTTTAGGAAGCCAGTCAAGCTTTAAGAAGGTTATGGGAACACATGGCTAGAGAAGTTGAGCTCAGTATAATATTTTTCTTTGCAATTGCATTTGCTAATGCTTGTCACTTTACACGACTTCTGTGTATATAGTCAGGTTATTTCCCCAGTTGCTGGAGTGCATGTGAAACAGCTTAGGTTTGAAGGTTATTCTTGCTGGATGAACATTCAGCACTGCTAACTCTCATTAAAAGGTTCCCCTGTGAAGATCTGCTAAGAAAGAAGCGTATCGGACAGGTAAATGGCAATTACCATGTTGAGTCATCACTTGCCCCAGCTGCTGAATCAGTGTTTTGACTCTCTTAATGAACTGTCTGTACAAGCTAGTGAGTGAACGATAATACATTTTACACTCAGGTGGGTTAAGAAATCTTTAAAATACTGCAAAGATCCCCAAATTTATGGGAATATAGTACTAAAGAAGCATGTAAAATTGTACAGTAAATGAAGATTATATAGTCTACGATGTACTGTAAAGACATCTAGCCATCATAGTAAAGGTGATGGTTAAAGTAAACTTGACCATGCCTAAAAGATTTCTACAGCTTGTGGTATCTACGGTGTCCTGTGTAAATGTTCAAATCAAACTTCGACCCTCTTAAGCTCCTTAGACCGCAGGCCCAAGCTTCTAACAGAGCCTAGATTTTTGACCAAAGACATAATTAAAGTGGTTGTAAACCCTTACAAACCACTTTGACATACAGGAAAGATTAAGGCTTACCTGTTGGTCCAAGAAATATCTCCTAAACCTATACGGTTTAGGAGAGATTTACAAAAAGACAGCCACCGCTGTCTACGGCGCATGTGCCGTAGACAGCGGCACGCAGGCGCACTGGGCAGGCCACAGATCGCGGCGATATGCCGCGAGTGTCGGCTCCTGTGCACATGTGACATCATCACTGCTCTGGCACATCACTGCTTCCGGGGCAGCGAGACGCGGAAGTCACTCCGGGATCCATGGCAGCGGCATAGGACCGCTTCGGGGGCTTCATTCTCAGGTAAGTTATTCATAATGAGCTAGTATGCTAGCATACTAGCTCGTTATGCCTTTGCCTTGCAGGTTTTTTTTTTTTTTTTTTTCCAGATGGGTTTACAACCACTTTAAAGTAAATTTGTGCTTTACTCATGAAGGGCAAAATAATAGGTTCACTTACATTAACTGCTACCTTGCTGCACATTCATGTTACCTTTGCTCCCCAACTGCTCCATTTGGCTGCAATTGAACAGAAATACCAGGTACTTTTAGGTATGGGAAGGATATTACTTATACCCATTCTTACCAGGTGAGAAGAACCCAGTGCTAACCTAAATCCTGTGCATGTACCTCTAACCTTGTGGTCCCAGAGGTCCATGGCCAGCAGTAGTGATGCTCAATATGCCACATGAGGAAAGCCCAGCACTGCATGTAAAATATAGCTCTATTAACGTATGTCTAATGCCGCGTACACACGTTCGGAATTTTGGTCGGAAAAAGCTCTGATGGTTTTCCCGACGGAATTCTGACGGGATTTCGCTCAAGCTGTCTTTCATACACATGGTCACACCAAATTCCGACCATCAAGAACCCGGTGACGTACAACACGTACGACGGAACTAGAAAAAGTAAGTTCAATACCCAGTAGCCAATGGCTTCCATCTTGTAGTTGAATCTGAGCATGCGTGAGTTTTTTGCACGTCAGAATTGCATACACACGATCGGAATTTCCGATTGAAAGTTTTTCCGTCTGGAAAATTGAGAACATGCTCTCAAATTTTTGCTGGCGGGAATTCGGTCAGCTAAATTCCGATGGAGCGTACACACAGTCGCATTTTCTGATGAAAAGCTCTCATCTGTCTGTTGCTGGCCGAAATTCCGATGGTGTGTACGCGGCATTATGGTCATGCAGGTTCTCTTGCCTTGCAGGACAGTCCGCTCGTGTGTGGGCTTCAGCGAACTTTTTCAGCGGACAGTCTGGCGGACTAAGTCTTTCGGAATTTCCGTAATACAGTCCGTCCAACTTTGGTTTCAGCGGACAGTCCGCTCGTGAGTAGGCTAGTTGGACGGACTAAGTATGGCGCATGCTCAGAAAGGATTTACACGGCGGAAGGTTGCATTGCAGTGTATTGGACGTCGTATTTCTAGTCCCGTCGTACGTGCTGTACACGTCATCGCGCAAGCTTTCAGCGGACTGTCTGTTCATCGTGTGTGGTCAAGTCCGTTCATTCAAAAGTAGGACGGACTGTCTGTCGGATTGTCTGACGGACTTAGTTGGCCAGACAGTCCGCCCGTGTGTACGCGGCTTTAGGAGCGATTTACTAGGACAGATGTGTTACTTCAAAGTGATTGTAAAGTTAAGTTATAATTTTTTTAAATAACAAACATGTCATACTTACATGCGCTGTGCAATTGTTTTGCACAGAGCAACCTTGATCCTCCTCTTCTGGGGTCCCCCACCAGCATCTTGGGCTCCTCTTCTCCATGTGCCATCATAGAAAGCTGCTTCCTATGGTGGCACCTGTGTGGGCTCAATCCCGAGCCATACTCTGTTTGTCCATTGAAACACACAGTGCAGCTGTCCCTGGGCCCCTGCTCTCTTGTCACTGGATTTAATTG
This sequence comes from Lithobates pipiens, assembly GCF_037356315.1. Taxonomy (NCBI): domain Eukaryota; kingdom Metazoa; phylum Chordata; class Amphibia; order Anura; family Ranidae; genus Lithobates; species Lithobates pipiens. The sequence continues at coordinate 6,566,351 of NW_027507685.1, read as the reverse complement.
ACAGTAGCAGAAGCAATGGCTGCTACTCTGGGACACAGCGATTGATCGAGATTGGGCTTGGGTAAGTATTTCAGAGAGGGGCTGAGGGAGGGAGTTGACAACAAAAGTTTTTTTCGGAGGCAGAGAATCATAGTAAAAAAAAAAACCTTCAACTAAAACAGTTTGAAGTGGTATAACATAAGTACAAGCAGTACATACGGTACAAGTACACAAAATCCAAAAAACACCCAGCAGCAGCTCAGAAAGACTTATAAAATTGACTACAGTCCCATAGGACTGCTCCCAACCAGTGGTGGGACAAGGCCATCCAAAGCCCAGGGCAAGAAATAGAGCGCACACAAGCCCTAGTGCATTAACGTTTATTTAACTCAGTAAAAGATTAAAAAAGCCAGGTATATAGAGAATAGCTCACAATTTGTAGCGAGTGGCCCCCGGATCCCATGTAGTCATGGGGAAGAAGAAATGGGATATAATATTAGTATCCCTATCTCCAACACATTTGAAGTATTAAGGCCACTTATACAGATGAATGCCACTATGAAAGAGAGGGGGTCAGTAGGAGGTGTGGTCCACAATAGTGGTCATTCCGCTCAGGTAGCAATAGCGGAGGATAACATTGAGCATACTGGGGAGATGATTGGTAATTTTTTAGTGCCCCCCCCTCCCCTATCCGAGAAAAGAAAAATACCAGAAGAAGGAGAGGAATTAGAGGAGGGGTTAGAGGGAGAAGACATAAGAGTATCAAAAAGAGGGAAGATAGAGAACTAAAATCCACAGTAAAAATCTTCAACCTCTCGTCACATATACTAGCAGAAGGTGAGATCAGTCTCTTACGGAAAGGCTTAAATTTTGCCCCAAGCAGTAATGCAAATTTATTTGAGTTATTTAAAGATCTACACAAATATATTAGAGATATTACGGTGAGGCGTTTTTTTGGTCTAAAAACAGATTCAAAAATAGATGAAAATCCAAGAAAGGATGGGAATATAACTATGGGTGAACTAAGGGATACCCAAAAAGAATCAAAAAGTGTTCCTGAAATAGTCTGCGGAAACATTATAAGTAATAAAGCAGAGGAAGAAGCTCTAAATATCCTTGAGGATCTACTATGGGAGGGGGGAATGGAGACAGAGGCATTTATATCTACACCTTATGCCAATAAGATCATTGAGTCCACATTCCGCCCAAAGTCAACATTTTATCCACATCATGTGAAAAATGAGTATATTAAAACGTTCTGTGCCATGGTGTATACAGATTTTAAGAAAATATGCGAGGCACAGCATGGTAAAATGAACACACATAATCTATCTAAACAAGAGAGAGATGCGTTGTTGGCATTCAAAGAAAATGGAGACCTAGTGATCCGTATGGCGGATAAAGGAGGTGGTATTGTGATCCAGGATAGGGATGAATACCTGAAGGAGGCACATAGACTCCTATCGGATAGTGCTACCTATGAGATACTCCGACATGACCCTCTGCAAGACTATAAAGAGGAACTCATAACATTGATGAATCAAGCCTTTACTCAAGGATTAATACAAAAATCAGAAAAACATTTCTTTGTAACCAACTATTTTAAAACGCCATATTTCTATCATACACCGAAGGTCCATAAGGACCCGACATGTCCACCTGGCAGACCCATTGTAGCCAGTATGGACAGTATCACTAGTAGAGTGTCTCAGTATGTAGATGTGTTTCTACAACCTCTGGTGACCTCCCTTCCTGCATATATAAAAGACTCTTCACATGTGTTGGAAATGTTGCAGCAGTACAAGTGGGAATCAGGGTACCTTTGGCTATCTCTTGACGTCAGCTCACTCTATACATCAATCCCCCATGAGGGTGGTTTAAGGGCAGTTGAACATTTCCTATCTGAAGCAGAATTTATGAACCCCAATCAGTCTAAGTTCATATGTCAGTGTATCCAGTTTGCTTTAGAAAAGAATTATTTTTGTTTCCAGGATAAATATTATAGGCAGAAAGCAGGCACAGCAATGGGCGCGCATTTTGCACCCTGCTATGCCAATCTCTTTATGGGATACTGGGAAAAATTCTGTATTTGGCAGCATAACCCATTTGCTAAACATCTAGTGTACTATGGGAGGTACATTGATGATATTCTTATCATCTGGGATGGGACATTGGATTTAGTCCAAGAATTTGTCTCATATTGTAACAACAATACCTTTGGCATCCACTTTACTTATGTAGTGGATGCTAGGTCCCTAGTATTTTTGGATCTTGAGCTTAGTTATGACATAAATGGTAAGATCATGTCAAAAACACATTTTAAAGAGACAGCAGGCAACTCCTATTTACATCATAAGAGCTGCCACCATCCCAGATGGAAAGAAAATATACCCCATAGCCAATTCTGTAGACTACGAAGAAACTGCAGCAATATTAAGGACTATGAAGCTCAGGCGGCCATACTGTTCAAAAAATTCTTGGAAAAGGGATATGATGAAAAACGGATAGAAGAAGCAAAAAATCGCTATATGAACGGAATCCCTGATAACAAGAAGGAAAATATGTGGGAAAAAGATCAGCGTGATATACCATTTATCACCACTTTTAATGACCAACACTGGGCTATAAAGAGAGCAGTACAAAAGTATTGGCCTATTTTGGGCCAGGATAAAACTTTGGGTAAAATTCTCCCAAAAAAACCCCAGGTAGTGTTTAGACGTGCTAAAAACATAAAGAGCATTATTGCCCCCAGTCGTATCAAAAAGGTGAAAAGTCACAATCAAAATATGCGTACTATACCCCAGCTTTTTGATATTATAGGCAGCTTTAAATGTAAAAGTAAAAAATGTAAGGCATGCAGATTTATCACACATGGACTAACAACATTTAGCTGCAAGGATGGCCGTAAGTTTCAGATTAAACAATTCATATGTTGCAGTACACAGTTTGTAGTCTATGGGCTAAGGTGCCCTTGTGGGTTCCTTTACGTGGGTAGGACAGTACGCGAAATGAGAACTCGCTTCGGTGAACACAGGAGATTTATAGAGAAGAAAATAGAGAAACATAGTGTACCCCGCCACTTTAAACACAAGCATGACGGTAGCACCAAAGGGTTAGAACTGTTTGGTATAGAAGCCATTCCGATGTCCATACCGGAGGGTGAACGTTTTGACAGATTGTGCAAACGTGAATCCTTCTGGATTTTTACGTTAAATAGTATGGCACCGGAAGGGCTAAACGAGGAGCTGGAAATTGGGGCCCTCATATAACCCAAGGCAGTCTATACCGCTCACCAGATGCAAGGAGTGTTCAAGCTGTTAACATGCATGCTGGTATGCAGGGGTGCAAGCATATACAGAGAGTGAGATATATATACAAAACACAAAATATATATAATAAAAAATATACATATAAAAAATATATATATATATATATAAAAAATGTCTCTGTGTGTGCGTGTTTATATATATATACACTTGCGAAAAAGAAATAGCTCTTGTTTCCATATGAAGAAAATTTATTTTATTTTATTTTATTTATTTATATATCTATATATCTCAGAAATCCATCTGTACTGGTCCCCTATAATAGACTTCTAATATGTGTATATATGTATATATATATATATATATATATATATATATATATATATATATATGTGTGTGTGTGTATATATATATATATATATATATTTTTATTTATATATTTTTTGATAATCTTTTTTATCTTTTTAAAAATTTTTTTATAGTTCATCTATTCATTAGCGAGAATTTTTCCATGTGTAGTTGTGTGTATGTATGTATGTATGTATGTGTATATATATATACATGTATATATGTGTGTGTGTGTCTGTGTATGTGTGTATGTATATATATATATATATATATATAATTATTTTCATTATGTTTTTGTTTTGGTTTATTTTTACTTTTGTTTTTGTTTTTATTTTTATTTTTATTTTTATTTTTATTTATTTTTGTTTTTGTTCTTATTATTATTTTTTATTTTTATATTTATTTTTATTTTTATTTTTATTTTTATTTTTATTTTTATTTTTATTTTTATTTTTATTTTCATTTATATTTATTTTTATTTTTATTTGTATTTTCATTTTTATTTCTTATTTAAATTTTATTTTTATTTTTATTATTTTTTTTATTATTTCTATTTTTATTTTTATTTTTAATTTAAATTTAATTTCTAATACATTTATAATTTTTTTTAATTTCTTATATATACCAATTTTGTTGGTTCATTCCTTAGTATTATCTTAATTTCACGTATAAATAATTTCATTTTATTTCCTTGTTATGGTTTACATGCAGATATACATTGAAAGACACTTCTAATAGCAATGATTGCAATAGTAGTTCTATAAGATCCTTGTTTCCATGTCGCTCTTCTTGATTGGTAGATGGGCTTGTCTCCTCCCCTAGAAGTTAGGCTCCCTGTGATTGGCACTAGCAGGGAGGGCGGGGAGGGTGTCAGCGTATTTATATTGTAAGCATTCACTAGGGCGTCACCTGAAGAAGGAGGCCACGCCTCCGAAACATGTTGTCTTGGGAACAGTTAGTCAGAGCCAGCACACACGTTGATAGATCCGCCCCCCGTTGTGAGTGACGTCATCCATAGCCGGCAGGTCCGTGCTTGTGAGGCGTGGAGAGAAAGTGTACCTGCAGTCAGCAAGCGAACTAAGTACTTAACCATCCGCAGTGTCAGCTACTGCAGGGAGCCTAAAATCGGGGAAGGAGGCAACAGTGGAGGCTGTAAATGTCAATGCTACTACTCAACGGATGTTTGTGAGTGATATACCTGGCTTTTTTAATCTTTTACTGAGTTAAATAAACGTTAATGCACTAGGGCTTGTGTGCGCTCTATTTCTTGTGCTTTTTTAGGTTTGTCTGCCACCCAGTGGACTTTAATAGGAGCAGCAACACCCAGAGTGGATGTAACAAGCAATATATATTGTGTAGAGGTAGTCTGGAGGAACTGGATAGGATGTGACAGCGCCGTGCTTGATATATTTGTTTCCTGTTGTACAAAGCCCAGGGCAAACCTGCCAAATTGCACCTCCCCACACACACAAAAAAGAAAAAAATAATTTGTCACTCTACGATATTACTTTTATAGCACAAACCCCCAAAATCCCCCCTTTTAGCACAAATCCTCTTCTCCCATCTCTCTTCTTCCCAACACAAATCCCCCCAAATCACCACTTCTAGCACACCTAAAAATTTCCCCTCCTTGAACAATTATTACCCCCTAACACCCCCTCCCAGACTTCCTTTCGTAACACAAATCCCCTCCCCCTAGCCTCCTTGTGGTGCCCCCTATCTCACATGATACCACAGTGCCCAGGGCAGCCGACCCTCCTGCCCACCCCTTGTCCCGGCCCTTATCCAAAGGATTACTGACGAGATGTCTCCCTAGCAAAGATATAGACAAAAACACAAATTCGAACAAGAACATGCAAAAATGTTGGCTTTTCCCACTTTAATCAAAGCGAAGAAAAAAAATGCCTGGAGTTAGGCTTTTTGCCAATAAGCATGCTGTAGTAATAGGCTTTTAATAAGAAAGCCTAGCATGGTTTGAAAACTGAGTGTCATGATTGGGGCCATGTATCAAAAGTTCTGGTCATTGAACCTGCCCCGAACTGAACCCAGGTATGCCCGACTCTATTCACTCAATCACTATTTGCCACAGTGATTCACTGCAATATCTGTTGCCAAGTTATATGTGGTGCGACCTGACACAACCTATTAGTAGCGGCAGCAAGCCTCCATCCCTAATATGTGTTTAACATTCGAAAAATTAGGGAAATGGGACTTTAAATGAGGCGTGTCGCTGAATGAATACTTTGATTAAAATTGTTTATTAAGTACAAACCATATCACAAAATCTGAAATACAGGACACAGTTTACTATGGTACACTTCTTTAACCACTTGCTTACTGGGCACTTAAACACCCTTCCTGCCCAGACCAATTTTCAGCTTTCGGTGCTCTCACACTTTGAATGACAATTACTCAGTCATGCAACACTGTACCCAAACAAATTTTTTGCCCCTTTTTTCCTACAAATAGAGCTTTCTTTTGGTGGTATTTGATCACCTCTGGGGTTTTTATTTTTTGCGCTATAAATGAAAAAAGACCGAAAATTACCATTGTAATAGGTCATTTCTCTCATATGGCATGTGTATACCACAAATGACACCCCCAAAAAATTCTGCTACTCCTCCTGAGTATTACAATACCACATGTGTGGGACTTTTTCACAGCCTGGCCACATAGAGAGGCCCAACATGCAGGGAGCGCCATCAGGTGTTCTAGGAGCATAAATTACACATCTAACTTGTTGACTACCTATTACACTTTTGAAGGCCTTGGAGCACCAGGATAATGACACGTGACACTGATGACAGATGGCACTGATGACACTTATACGTGGCACTGATGACATGTGGCACTGATGACAGATGGCACTAATATGTGGCACTGATGACAGATGGCACTTATACATGGCACCGATGACAGATGGCACTAATACGTGGCACCGATGACAGATGGCACTAATACGTGGCACCGATGACAGATGGCACTAATACGTGGCACCGATGACGCGTGACACTGATGACAGATGGCACTGATAAGTGGCATTGATGACACGTGACACTGACAACAGATGGCACGTGACACTGACAGGTGGGACTGATGACAAATGGCACTGATACGTGGCACTGATGTAAGATGGCACTAATATGTGGCACTAATGACAGATGGCACTATGTGGCACTGATGACACGTGGCACTGATGACAGATGGCACTGACGACAGATGGAACTGCCACTATATGTTTACATATGAGATCATCTCTCATTGGATAGGCCGATCGCGCTGTAAATGGCTGCTGTGATTGGCTGTTTACAGCGATCTGTGACTGGCTGTGTCCGAGGGACACGGCCAGCACAGAACTTCCCCGATGCGCGCTCGCGGGAGCGCGCATTGCAGAAGTAAACAGGAGGCCGTCCAGGGACGGCCTCCCGGCAGTTAGCGTCCACTCTGTAGCCGTTAAATACATTTGTTCAGATATACAGTTATTTTACAGAATACAATACAACATCATTAACAATGCAAATGCATAGACATACTCATCCATTCATAAAACCAATAAATATAAGCAATTGCTCATAGTAAGCCAAAATGATCTGGGCATCAGTTGGATATATACTCGACGCACGTTTCATGGCTCTTGCTAATCATCAGGAGTAAAAATGCTCTGAAATTAAATCAAGAATATCTATAAATATGGGATAACCTTTAAACGGAGAACTGTTGCTAAGTGTTGACAGGAACAGCTTCCAAGGTTATTAATACGCCTTTGCAGTTTATTTCATCTGTGTCTATAAAAGTTTCCTTGATATTACTGCACTTCAATGTTGTTGTTTTTTTTTTTTTTCAAATGTGTTTTTTGTTTCCAGTGTCAAAAGCTTTACTGAAATAGATAAGATACTTTATTGTCATTGCAACAAGTACAATGAAATTACTTCAGTAGAGTATAAATAGAGTACATGTATTGCAATATGTGTTATGAATATCTAAAATGTGTAAACGTAGCAACGTTTTAAAAAAAGCAGTATTCTTTAAGGTTCCAGTTCTGTACATATGTATTTAGAAATGTTGCTGTCTACATTAGTTTTCTAACGCACTGGGTGGAACGTGGTCTCGCAATGGCGGAGAAGAGGGAGAACACTAAATTTAGCAAGTGGTTGTAAACCCTCCCAGACAACTTTGTCCCATGTAAATCAGCATAAAACCCCTAATGAACACTGCTTGTAGATATCTCCTTACTTGCTTAGTATTGTTGTAATCCTTTTTGTTCTTTAGAATTAGGTCACTGAGCATGCCCAGATCTCCCCTGATTTACGGCACACTCTCTATGTCTTATCTATCTGTTATCAGGATTTCCTACAGCACAACACTGAACTCCCAGGAGACTTCAGACTCATTCAGAGCTTCCTCCTACACACCATGTGACCATGTGACATGACATACAATGTAAACCTGGCCATTACCGCAGTCTTATCAGCTGAAGCTGATAAGACTGACAAAGGGAAACATTAGACATCGGCACAAGTAAATACTATGAAATAAAAACAAGTCAGCTATGAACAGGGAAGCAGGGTTGCCATAGAAATGTTGGATTGAGAAGGAGGCTTGGTTAACAGTACAAGAAGTGCTCAATGTAAGGGTGGAAATACACTCCACTGTGGACTCAGAAAACAATACTTAAGATGGCGCTGCCTAACCCCTGGAAACAAGTTTTTTAAAGTTTCTTTAAACAGTAAGTAATATGTGATTTGGGCTGGATTACAGTGGCTATAGTCTGATAATTACTTATTATAATGGACTAAATGAAGAGAAGCATCAGAGTGGGAGAGTTTACTTCCTCTTTAAGAACTTGTGTTGTACAAGAGACATTCAAATTAATTAGGAATAGTGTGTATGTATATGTGCATGTGTGTATATATGCAGTGCCTTGAAAAAGTATTCATACCCCTTGGAATTTTCCACATTTTGTCCAGTTACAACCAAAAATATAAATGTATTTTATTGGGATTTTATGTGATAGACCAACACAAAGTGGCACACAATTGTGAAGTGGAAGGAAAAAAGATAAATGGTTTTCAATTTTTTTTACAAATAAATATCTGAAAAGTGTGGCATACATTTGTATTAAGCCCCCCTGAGTCAATACTTTGTAGACCCACCTTTAGCTGCAATTACAGCTGCAAATATTATTGGGTATGTCTCTACCAGCTTTGCACATCTATAGAGTGAAATTGTTGCCCATACCTTCTTTGCAAAATAGCTCAAACTCTGTCAGATTGGATGGAGAGCATCTGAACAGCAATGGTCAAGTCTTGCCACAGATTCTCAATTGGATTTAGGTCTGGACTTTGACTGGGTCATTCTAACACATGAATATGATTTGATCTAAACCATTTCATTGTAGCTCTGGCTGTATGTTTAGGATTGTTCTGCTAGAAGGTGAACCTCCATCCCAATCTCAAGTCTTTTGCAGATTCTAACAGGTTTTCTTCTAAGATTGTCCCGTATTTGGCTCCATCCATCTTTCCATCAACTCTCACCAGCTTAACTGTCCCCGCTGAAGAAAAGCATCCCCACAACATGATGCTGCCGCCACCATGTTTCATGGTGGGGATGGAGTGTTAAGGGTCATGTGCAGTGTTAGTTTTCTGCCACACATAGCATTTTGGTTTTAGGCCAAAAAGTTCAATTGTGGTCTCATCTGGCCTGAGCACCTTCTTATACATGTTTGCTGTGTACCTGACATGGCTTCTCACAAACTGTAAATGGGACTTCTTATGGCTTTTTTTCAACAATGACTTTCTTCTTGCCATTCTTCCATAAAGGCCAGATTTATGGAGTGCATGACTTGTCTTGTGGAAAGATTCTCCCACCTGAGCTGTGGATCTCTGCAGCTCCTCCAGAGTTACCATGGGCCTCTTGGCTGCTTCTCTGATTTAATGCTCTCCTTCCCTGCCTGTCAGTTTAGGTGGACAGCCGCACACCACTGTAGATCAAAATCCTTTTTATTTGGATATGCCGAAAACTACAGAAATCAGAATGCTGGGTAGATGCATTTCGCACACTTCACGTGCGCTTAATCATTAACTAAAATAATATAAAATTTATTTAAAAGACCTAACAAAGATCTCAACGCACCTCCAACATAAAACAAACCAAATAACCAATTAGTGACACACAATGAACAACTGCCTAAACTAAGTATATACAGCAGCTAGCCGAGCCAGGGTCACACACAGGAGTCATTTGGAGACAGCGTGAAGTGTGAAGTCACCCTCTTCTGATCGGGATTATCATCACTAGAGTCACCTTTTGGACAGTAATATGTATAATACCCCAATTTGCACTTTTGTCTCTATGGATTGATGAAAATTGGGAGAAAAAAAATCCCCCTTTTTTTTTTGCACACTTGATATTGAGGAACAATACTAAATTTCTTTCACTGTGCGCTTGCTTGTTACACACAAAAAATATTTTTTATGTTCATAGTCATGTTCATAGTTACATTTTTTATCAATATTGATTTTCATTGTTTATGGTACTATCTATGCATTTGTACAGATTATGGGATTGTGATCAATGCATAGCAGCTGTGAATTTTCACTTTGTTTCACAGGAATATTTATACCACACCTGAGGCTAGGTTTTAACCTCAGGTTTATGGATGAGCTCAGGCGCGTTCGCATGGAACACGTGCAGAGCCTGCCAGTAAGTCGGCGCAGCGCTGCGCTAATCACAGGCAGTGAGACATTGCCCCGATGTGCGGCTGCAGAGATCAGGCAATGTCTCACTGCCTGTGATTAGCGCAGCGCTGCGCCGACTTCCTGGCGGGCTCTGCACGTGTTCCATGCGAACACGCCTGAGGTCATCCCTACTCAGGTTACTTGATACCTGAAGCTGATTGCAGTCTCAGGTTGCTCTAGAGTAGCTCGCAACATTTATATATTTTCATAGACAGGAGATTAGGCAGAGGGAGTTGGGAGCAAGACAGGGCCGGAAAAGGGTATCATGAGATGGAGAGAGTAGGTTGGAAGGGGTCCAGGAACAGATGCAGGATCACAGGTCAGGGGCACATGGAGACCAAAACACCAAGGCAACCAGAGCAGGACAGACAGGATTTAAATATACTTCCTGCACTGAGCATTAGGTGATGACTAATTAGCGATTAACTAATGAGAGACACCCACTGGTGGACACTGGAACTGCATCCTATGAATCTGGGAGCCACAGTGCCACCAGCAGATGAATCCTTTCCTGACACTCATTACCACTAGAGACAACTTGGTAATACACTCCGTCTGGGGGAACGTGACTGCCAATTTGTGTACCAGTGTTCTCCCCTCTCTGTAGGCTCATGTTCCTACCTTCCTCAACCTCAGAACCAACATCCGAATCAAGTAATGGCTGTGAATCGTCAAGGAGCAAGTGGCTGTCGCTGTGTTTGGACATGAAGGCATATTTAGCCATTCTGGAAGCTACAGTGGACTGTGCATTAAAGCACTAAAAAACACGCAGCAATGCACTAAAATATACTGCATTAAACGTGTACTAACTCACAGAAATATACTGCATTAAACGTGTAGTAACGCACTAAAATATACTGTGTTAAACGGGCACTAACACACAAATATACTGCGTTAAACGTGTAGTAACGCACAGAAATATGCTGCATTAAACATGCACTTACACACAGAAATTTACAGCGTTAAAAAGCACATAATGCACTGAAATATACATGCGTTAAAAGTGCAATAATGGCCGGAAATATACTGAGTTAAAGGTGCAGTATTGCACAGAATTATAGTGTGCTAAACGTGCACCAACACACAGAAATATACTGCGTTAAACATGCACTAATGCACAGAAATATCCTGCGTTAAATGTGTAGTAACGGACAGAAATATGCTGCATTAAAACGTGCACTAATCTACTTAAATATACTGCGTTAAAAAGCACGCAACGCACTAATTAAATGCATTAAACGTGCAGTATCGCACTGAAATGTACTGCGTTAAAGGTGCACACACGTGTTAAATGTATACTTCAGTGCGTTAGTGCACGTTTAATGCAGTATATTTCTGTGTGATGGCGCACATTTGACGCAGTAAATTTCAGTGCGTTACTGCACAGGTGTGATCAGCCTTCAGTCTATAACCAGGTGTGCCAGTGGGGACCGAGCAGTTTAAGGAGTCGTGACAAAACAGAGAATCCATTAAACAAAGTGGCTCCTCTGGGGGTAGAGCTACAGCCAGGGCCACAGATAGGGGGGTATTACCAATCCTGTACGGGGCCCAAGCCCCATCAGTTCAGCAGGTGGGCCAGGATAGCAGCAGGAATCGGATCATGGACGAGAGGAGGTTATCGGCTGGGGGGGGGGGGGGGTGGATTACAAGAACTGACCCCCTATATGGCTCTCTCTGCATCAGCTGAATGCCCGCTTGATCTCCTCCCCTCCCACCAGCTTTAAACAGCTCCGGGGGGGAACTACATTGGATCTGTTTTAGTAAATACCCCCTGCCAACCGATCATCTCTACTGTAAATAATCTTCTTCCTCCTGCTGCCCTGCGTGCTCCTCCGGCAGCGCTGACAGCTTCTTCTCCTTTCACTCTTGCCAGCTACAGAAGGGTACAGGGATTGCTTTAGGATGGAGAGCGGGTCAGGTAGGCTGCCCGGGGCCCCGTGATTTCTAATAGCAGCCTTGGCCTTGGCTTAGCTAAATGTGTCTTAAGCTGGCTGTGTTTTTTTTGTCAAAGGTGTCACTTTGCATGGCTGCCTAGCGCAAACATGACATTTAAATATCAGGGTTTTTCTCACCGACTTGCAAATTTCTAAGAAATAGAGGTGACACTATGTCCAATCTGATTTCTCTATTCCCTCCACATGGCTTGGGGCTTGTTGGACATCACTATCATCACACCCTCACTTTTACTGCTTGTGACATTGGTTATTAGGACAATTAAAGAGAATGATTCTCCCTAACAGGGACACAGACAGCTTTAAAATAACTGACAGTGATTCTATCTCCTTAAGCACTATCTAAATCTAAAAAAAAAGTTTTGCTTTTTGTTATATTTTAAAGCCATATTTCTTCAATTTTTCCAAGTACTCTACAACAGTAACCATCAAAAATGTATTACCAGCAAATTACGGTAGGAAAACAGCCATTTTAATCCATTACAGGAATTATCCTAATTCTGTAAAATAGTTATACAATTCATCTCCTGTATGATATATAAAACAGATCTATCTAGTAATTCACTACATATCATAGAGGCAGCAGCAGCAGCAGCAGCAGCAGCAGAGGCCTCTACAGCTTATGCAACATATTACCGTGTGTTAAGTTGCGCTGTAATAATGCAGCCCATGTATTTTAAATAGGTTAACAGCACACACTGGTGCATTAAAAATCATACCTGAGCCTTTTTCAATACAGCCCAACTCAACACACATCGCACTTTGTGGTGTACTGCACAGTGGGTGCTTTGTTCACGAATGTAACAGTACAATTGCATGGCATTAAAAATAGACCAAATGTACACCACAGTACCACCGTTATTTGAACAAGACGATCTAAATGGGCCTTTAGAGTTTTATTCTTAATGGAGTGTTGTTACATCTTTGATCTCAAATGTTGTGAAATGCATTACATAATGGATGCAATGATATTGCTAAACGTATGTTTGTTAATCTCTGATCTTGGGTAAACTGTGATGTATAGACAGGTGTTTTAAAAGGCCCCCCAAAAAGAAGCACACATTAAAAAACAAACTACTTGGGTTCGTTTAGGAGGTTTTAATGAGTTGGCCAGGCAATTGACCTACCTTGAGAGATCCATTTATTGGGGATGGCTTGATTTTAAACCTGACACATAGGGAGAGATTAACAAAAAATGGAAAGTGTGACATCTGGTGTAGCTTTGCATAGAAACCAATCACCTTCCAGGTTTTACTGGCAAAGCTTAGTTGTACTAGCTGAAGTTAGAAGCTGATTGGCTACAATGTACACCAGATGCTGAGTGCTTCAGTTTTAGTAAATCTCTCTCAGAATGTCAAAAAAAGATATTGATAGGTTCTCCATTTGGAGTATGGGCTGTTTGAAATTTTTTTATGTTTTTTTTTTTAAAGAAAATAAAACATAAGGGTTGTTTTTTATAGTAAATATACTGTGTATATATGTGTGTTTATATGTACACTGTATAATAAATAAATATATATATATATATATATATATATATATAATATATATATAGTTGATGAAGAGTGTGATGAGGCTGAAGCATTATGGGTTGAACTGCACATGGGTGTGCGTACTACAAAAGTAATCACTGGAGTTTGTTAAAGACCTCCCGGTGTTAATGAGGAGGTGGAAACTCAGCTCATTAGATAGGGCTGGGACAATAATAACAATGCAGACATCGAAACCTGCAAAAAACAATTTCAGCGAGGTGAATTTTTTTTAAAAGATTTTTTCACAGTGCTTCTGGGGAAGAGTGTATGTGACATTTGTTCATCTTTGAGGTGGTGTTCAATTGCCAAGGCTCCCTGCCATCCGTTTCTTCCCCCGGGAGCTGTGATGTGCCTGGCGGGCCTCCTCCCACCCCTGGTTCTCTGACGCCTCGGGGGGCAGGGGCGCCGCCACTGCATGTCAGTGTCACGCACCCCTTGCCGTATGTGAATGAATGAATGAATGAATGTGCGGCGCTCGTATGGGCGTTGCCGCATCCGTGTGCTTGGTAGCCACACTCGCGGGTGGATTGGTGAGTGCTTGGCGGTGGAGGGTCGGGGATTGGTTTACTGACCTGGCCCCTCCCCCCTCCATGCTGATGCGCTGGCGTGACGGCGGCGTCATCGTCACGGCGCCTATATATGCGTCTCCGGAGCGGGTTTTGGCACTCAGGGCTCCCTCGCATATTGGTCTGCATGTCAGTTTTGGATTCCTTTCAACGCGACATCACTTGTCTAGGTTAATACACAATCACCCACCTTTTTTAATTGGCATTCACCTTTTTTTGTTTTCCAATTGTGGTTTCTTGTTTTTCTTCACATTTCTCACCCTTGTTCCACTTCTTATTTCAGCTGTGGCTGTCAGCTCTCACTTCATTACCCACTTTTACTCAATTTTCAACTTTCACTATCCAAATCTTCCCCCCCCCCCCGTTTCCTCCACAGTATGGTGGTTTCCCTTCATCACCTATTCCCTACTCACCTTTCACAACCTCCCTAATTCCCCCCTCATTTCTTTCACATCACAGTGGTTCTCCACCACTTCTCCATACTTTTTTTTCCCTACCCAGTATAATCTGGATCACTTTTCACTTCTTTCCACTTGCAGGTTGCCCTGTGGTTTCCATACCCTTTTTGGTTGATGCCTGTTTGGACGCCTCTGGCGGGATGCTCGCCGTGGCTCCCGGTGGGGGTTCTGTTCGGGTAACTTGGGGGACTCGCCATTATACAACCATCATGTGAACTATGGTGGGTTAATTTATATTTGGTTTAGGGGTTTCTGCCCCACCATTATACATTTTTTGTATAACTTCATTATTTAAAGTTTATTATTTTTTACCCTTAGATCCATCTTGTGCCTGCTCCTGACGAGTAGCCGTCCAGCCACGAAACGCGTTGAGCTGCCATTATTTATGTTATACTACTTGAATATCAAGTTTATTTTTAATACCCCTTTTTTAAGGATCAATAAGGTCATAGGTTTTTCAAGCATTATCTATTATTATGGTCTTACTCAACCATTTTTGGTGCACTCTGGAAGGATATTGACTGTTATATTTTGTGATACTGTCTTGAAGATTTCATGCACTGTATTATTATTGTACTACTGTACCTTTACTACATGTTTACATTTGTTTTATCCGGTTGTAACTCCTGGTTAATAAATATCCAAGCAGGTTCACCAATATTATTCTTTTGCATTCTCGTGCTTCATAAAAAGTCCCACCCCGTGCTCCTGCTACAACTAGAAGGAGCTAAAACAAAAGGCAAGACTTTTATATATTTGCTTTGAAGCCCAAGGGAACACACAATGCATTAAATTGAAGAAGGATCTCTGGAAATAAGACTTTAGAAAGAATGGGAATGATAGCAAATATGGTTCAAATTAAATTCTTCACGTAAGAGTATTAGTTAGTAACCAACATATCTGTCACTCAAATTTATATTGATTCGAAAGTAGTTGAGTGTCATGGAATAAATTTTCCTGCACCAGCACCCCCCCCCCACCCATGATTTTATCAGTTATCTGAGCTTGCATTTGAAATCATTACATGTTTAATTTGAATGGGGTTTGATTTAGCACCACAAAGAAACCAAAAGCTAGGGAAGAAATGAAGAATAATAAGGCCATTTTGAAACTCAGTTCAGATAACTCACATCATCCATCATATCAAAATCCAGGTTGTGAATCAAAGGACCTCACTAGTTATGAGTGCTCACAATTTCTGGTAGAACAGCCTTGTCCTAATCTCTCTTCCCATACTGGTAATCAAATACATTCATCTTGATGGCAAAATAGTTTGGCAGATTGTCAGCAGACACTAAAAGTAAAATAGAGCATCCAAATGTGACCAAGATTTGGTAGCCACAGACGTTTCTCTTTCCCAGTGGTGCTCATTTGTCCTAATGCTGGGAAAGGAACACAAAAAAAAAAAAAAAAAAAAAAAAGAGAGCAATTATTGTTTATGTTACCGAGATAAAAAATAGAAACATGGAGGCCAAGAAAAAATGCTTACATTTACTATGGAAAATGATTTTTTTCTCACCTTTTTGTATTTTGTGTTTATTTGTAATAAAGAAACATAATGGTTCGTATTTTTACACAGTGGAATAAATATGTACACCACCTTTTGGTTTTGGTCTGTTGCGGCTTTTGTAGTTCACTCCCTGCGGAGCCGCTAATTTAATAATCTTTCTGGAACAAAAATGTTTAAATAGTGGGGTAGCTCAACCACTCTGACATACCCTTAAGACAAATAAACCATACAATTTTAAATTGTCATTAAATAGATTGAACAATATTTTAGACAATAAATTGTAAAAGTATTCAATGTTTATATTTCGTAACCCACAATACACTAAAAAAATACAGAAACCTGGGCCCAGATATACAAGAAATGCAATGTAAATGTAAAATAAAGCTATAATGAAACCACCAAGAATATAAAAAAAAAAACCTTTATTTTAACTTCATAATAAAGTTAAAAAATATAACTGAATAAAATAAAAATAACTCTATGGTGGTCTGGTTAAGCTTGAATTTGTCTGCAGGGCTTTATTGATAAAGAATACAATAATCCTGTTGGATACTTACTTACACACACACATATATATATATAGTCTGACATAAACCAGCAATCTTCCAAGTAGCACAGGGTCCCACTGCCACAGTACTGTATGTATGTATATGTAGATGTATATATATATATATATATATATATATATATATATATATATATATATATATATATATATATATATATACATCTACATATACATACATACAGTACTGTGGCAGTGGGACCCTGTGCTACTTGGAAGATTGCTGGTTTATGTCAGACTTATAAAGTGTGTGGAAAAATGGAGTACTCCTTTAAGGTGGGGGGGGCACTCAGTACAGGAAATGAAAAGGAACACCACGCATTTGTATAACTTTCCTGAAAGGCGTAGGGGTGGAAGGTCAGACATACAATGCAAACCACGCTGGTAACAGTAGCAACACCCATCTGATGAAGCCACCTCCCCTTCAGGATTTTGGACTAGTATGAAGCTCTGCAGAAAGTATAACTGGTGGCAATTGACCTTCCATCATCTATCAACCAACTATTGAAAAGCAGGCATTTAATGACCCCCTTTTGACTCCCAGCCATTTGTCAACCCCTCAGATAATCCCATTGACCCCGTCTTTTTTTTTTTTTTTTGGAGTATTACAAATAGGCTAGATGAGAGTCTGAAGGGAGTTTTGGCTTGAAGATATTGGGGTTGATTTACTAAAGGCACTACAAGTACACTTGGAAGTGCAGTTGCTTTAGATCGGAGGAGGAGATCTGAAATGAGGGGAAGCTCTGCTGATTTTATTATCCAATCAAGTACAAGCAAAAATGCTGTTTTTTTATTTTCCTTGCATGTCCCCCTCAGATCTACAGCGACTGCACTTTCAAGCGCACTTGCAGTGCAACGTAGATTTGCCTTTAGTAAATAAACCCCAGTGTCTTAGTACCGAAGTAATATCGTCTTTGTGAAGAAAGTCAAAATTGGATCTGAAAAGATTGTCAGGGCCCAAGGCTTGGAGACAGTAGAGGAAGAGGAGAACTTAGGGATGAATCCATGTACCATTCTAAGTTCCACTCTATCCGAGTACAAAAAATAATATTATAGACTTCTTATCCCAGGACCTTTTGGTACTCCCCAGCCTGATTCCATCGCCACAAAGAAAAAGAGTTCCCAAGTGAGATTCCACAGGAATGCTGAATCAGATGGGGAAAAAGGCTGTTTGGATAAGGGCTCCAGAAGATAGAGAGATCCCAAGTGGGAAAGATTTGTTTTAATGGGTGGGCTTAGCTTCTTGGCTGTCTTGAAGAATTTGATTATTAAAAGGATGTCACAGCAGAGATTACCACCAGCTGTACCTTTTAAATTGCGTAATCCTAATCCTAAACCAAGGTCTGCTTGCATGAAGTCAAGGAGTTGGGAGGAAGAGGGTACATCAGGATTGTAGTTTGCCATTCGCGAAAAGATCTAAACTTATTCCAAACCTTGGCACACGTATTGTCCATTGAAGGCTTCTGTGCGGAAAGCAAGAGAGAATGGATGACAGGAGGGAGAAATGGAAGGCTAAGTGAAAAATAGATAGAGCTGCTTTCTCTGCTGCAGGCTTGCGCAAATGAGAAAGAAGAAGAAGGCGTGTGATCTAACACATGGATCGATTACTAAAAAGCAATTGCAATAAAAGTAATAGAGAATGTATATATTCACAATACAGGTACTACTACTATTACTTTTATTGCAATTGCTTTTTAGTAAAGAGAGCTTCTGTGGCTTCAGTATTTTAATGGTTAACTGTTTCAATGGTTCACTGTTTTTTAATGCTTTAAAGTGGTTGTAAACCCTTTTAAAAAAATCCTGAAAAAAAAAAATCCTGCAAGACAAAGACATAATGAGCTAGTTTGCATAGCATACTAGCTCATTATGAATAACTTACATGAGAACGAAGCCCCCGTAGCGGTCCTCTGTCTTCCTCTTCGCCTCTGCCATGGACCCCGAAGCGACTTCCGGGTCTCGCTGTGATTCGCCGTAGCCGCGATGACGTCACTCCCACGCATGTGCATGGGAGCCGACACTCGTGGCATATCGCCGTGATGTGCGGCCTGCCCCAGTGCGCCTGCGCGCCGCTGTCTATGGCGCATGCGCCGTAGACAGCGGTGCATGTCTTCAGGTAAATATCTCCTAAACCGTATAGGTTTAGGAGATATTTCTTGGACCTACAGGTAAGCCTTAATCTAGGCTTACCTGTAGGTCAAAGTTGGTTGTAAGGGTTTACAACCACTTTAATGCTATAATATTTTTATATTATATTTTAATATTTTAATGCTTCAACTTTACGTCTTTTGTATGTAATAATGTATAATCTCGACACTTCCATGTATGTGCCTCTTCGTCTACAACCTAACTAGACATATATATCTCTGGTATTTGTTTTATATAGAGCACTGGGATGTGGATACCACTAGAGTCAAGGAGAATACATCACACATCATGTGATACATCTCCCACTCAGCCACTCCTCTCTATGTAAACCTACCACACTGTACAGACCTCCCTTTGTTTTCCAAGGCTCTGATGAAGAGGGAACCCCTTTAAATGTGTCAGCCTACCATTGAGCGTTTGCCCATGCATGGACTTAACTAATTTTGAATGAATATTTTGTAACCTAGTTTTCATAAATACGTAGCAATTCCTTTGTACTCATTTACTCTGTTTAGAATAAACTATATCATTTTGATCCATGTGTTAGATAAAGCACCTTCTTCTTCTTTCTCACTTGGCCTTCTTCGGACCACCCCTGGTCGGTTTAGGCAGCGGGACACACGTTTATTGTATATTCAAGAAAGGAAAAAGAAATAGTTGCACTAACAATGAAAATACCAGTAATCAACCAGTGCAAAAAAATTTAATATATGTACATAAATGTGACAAAAAATGTATAACACAAAATTGATAAAGATATTAAAAGCATATGGTGACAAAGTATAAGTGAAGGTGCTAATCAGCAAAAATCACAGACAACAGATTAATCAAAATCTTATAAATAACGTCCAAGCAATCTCTTATTAGTTATATGAATGCCTATAGAAACTAGAATAGGTGATATAAGTGCAACCTTCCTTCACCAATAAGTGCTGAGCACCATAAGGATTTCATGCTTTCCAGAAGGCAAGCAACAAAGACTTGCGGCTAAACACCCAGTAAGGAAATAGAATGTCAGACACAGGAACACACTGCAGCCAGTAAACCAATACTAGGGTATTCCAAATATGCATCAGGTGTCACCCAGAAACAAAGCAAAGGGAACTTCCCATAGTGTAATAATGATAAATATATTTATTATAAAGAATTAAAAATTGCACTTACAAAAAATCATTAAAAAAAGCATAACATAGATGACCGGGCGGTATGCAAACGCCGTTCGCTCAGAGAGTCTCAACGCGATGACGCCAGCATGTCCTGTCCACCCGACGCACGTTTCGTCATAAAATTGATGATGTCTGGGGCACGGGCGATGCACTGACGCATTGCGTATAAATACACAACATTATCAACAAAGCCTCGGTCTGAGATGAGGATCGGGACATTTGAAATCGGGAAATTTGATATGGCGGGCCGGTGAAGCCTGGTCCGCCATACAAAGTTAAAAAATATACTAAAATAAAACAACAGTGTTATTAAAGAGGATGAGAACAAAAACAGGGAAATTTCGCTTCATGAAATAGAAAGAAATACCGATGCTAAAGCATACACCATGGAAAAGTAATTGTTAAAATGAACTGGATGTGGGCATAACTAACAGGTAATAAATCCTGAATCAAAACCAGTAATTAAGGAAAAAAAAAAAAAAAAAAAAAAAAAAAAAAAAAATATATATATATATATATATATATATATATATATATATATATCAAATAGTAATCATGGCCAACACGGAATGTATGGACAAAAAATAGGCATAACTAGCCTGCTCGCTGGAAATAGATTGTGGATAATACACTGACATAAATACAAGCAATAAGCCGCAAAATTCAAAATATTGAAAATAAAACTTGTAGATAAAAATTGAATTGTGACTAAATGTATAAATAGATGTGGGAGAAATATATTAACTCATCACAATAGATGTTGAAGAAATATATTATTTCATCACAATGTCAATCAATCTATCCAAAATAGGGAGAAGAAGGGGAACAGCCAAATGGTAATGTCCCAAACATCAACTCACATTGAATGTACATAAAACATCATGAACTAAACTAAATCATAAAATGCAGAAAAAAAAAATTTGAATAAAATAACTAAACTTTAGACAGCAAAATCCATAACCATCAAAATTAATTTAGGAGTTGTCTATAAAGGCATTTACATCTACATCAATGTTAAAGCCAAAGGGGGCATAGCATTTTAGCCCATGGATCCACGACATTTCTAACCGCGATATGCTCCTAACAAGGGAGCTCTCCCTCCACCGTGGGTGGTACTTATCAATACCTAAAAATATTGTTTTTGAGAGGTCCTTGTTATGGCACAAAAGATAATGATTGGAGACAGAAAGTTTGGGGATACCATTTTTGATATTGGTAATGTGCTCGTTTAGGGGGACGGAAAGGGGTCTCTCAGTTCTTCCAACATACTGGAGCCCACACGGACATTGGAGTAAATGGACAACCCCCCTCTGTGGAGCAGGTAATGAAAGGCTCTATCACGTGCACACGAGATGTACTAGACGAGACAACTGTCTGGGTTCGTCTATGTGGACAGCCATTAAATTAGCAAACCCGACATCTTTTACATTGATAGAAACCAGTTAGGTTTTCGAAAATTTCCTTTTTGATGTTAGGAGGGTTTAAGATGTTTGGGGCCAACCTTTCTTTAAGTAAGGATGCACCCCTGTATATCACCTGAGGCCTGTCTGGTAATACTGCACTTAAGACAGGGTCGTTATTTAAAATGTGCCAGTGTTTTTTAATCAAATTCTTCATATGGGTATGTTGAACTGAATAGTTGGTGATGAAGGGGACCAAGGAGGTCTTATCTTTACAAGATGGTTTTTCTTTGAGGAGCTCTCCTCTATCCATAACCCTGGTTTCTTCCACTGTGCGTTTAAGGGAATCACCTGCATATCCTTTGTCAAGAAAACGTTTGGTTAAAATGTCAGCCTGTAGCAGAAACTGCTCGGTGTTAGTACAGTTACGCTTAATTCTCATAAATTGACTTTTAGGCACCGACCTGAGCCAGGGTTCATAATGGCAAACACAATTACTACCATTTTACACCAATACCGCCTGCACGAGCACAGAAGAATATCTTTTCTGTTCATACCTAGGCTTGAGCAAATGCCAGTATATAAATGCAGATAGGAGCTCTTAGTTAAGAGGCAACTGCTGTCCCAAAAGACCCACAGAAGGGACTTCCTATCTTATCAGTGCATTTAGCTGCTCAAGAATAGGGACTTCATCTGGGGGAGGCTTGAACCCAGCTGGAAGCTGCTGACTGCATAGGCCAGAGAGTGTAGGTGTGCACTGGGAGAAGCCAGAGACCCAAGCCTGAGGGTCAGAGCAGCGAGGGGCTGTTGTCTATATGGACTGACAAGGGCATGGTCTTCAGGAGACAGACCAGTGCCTAAAGTGGAAGGCCTGAGCAGCAATGCGGTGTGTGTAAGCCAGGAGGCTGTATTTCCCTAATAGAGAGAGCAAGGAGGCTGTATATTTAATCTTTGTGTTAAGATTGAAAACCCCTGCGTGAGTAATCCTGTTTTTATTTCTTTAATAAAAGTGGGCCAACAAGCCCTGAAATTGAACTATTTTGTGTGGACTGTTCTCGCTAGCGGGCTCTACACTTGAGCTAGATAACCCCCAAACTTTATAGCCCTGTCTTGGTTGGTGGGTGTAACACCTGCCAAGCATTACCCATTGAAGTGAATGAGGCCGCTCTGCAAGTGCCCTGCAACTTTGTGCAGTACAGCAAACAAGGGGTTAAAGCAGGCAGTGTTTTTTGCTTTCTCATCGCCTGCTTTAATACCTTGGACGCTGCAGAAGCATGCAGTTGCAGGGCGCTTGCAGAGTGACCCCATTTAATTGAATGGGTTGTGATTGGCAGGCAGTAGCAACCACCAAAAGCAAAAAGGAGTTTTATTCCTGCTGCGGCATGTGTACACCATTGGCTGCTGCCTCAGCAGCTAAAGTCAGTAGGGATTGGGTGGTTAAAACTGCGACTCAACCGCAGGGTTTTCCCACCACCCCAACTTTACTTGTGGATGAGCCTTAAGGGTGCCACTGCCGAATGCAACTAAGGCCTCATTCACAAGTGTAGCAGGCCCCGCTGCTCTTTTAAAAAGTGATCCAAGTGTGTTTGATATGTTGCCTCCTCACCACCTGAATTAAACCAATGATTGCAATGCAATGCATGCGATTGCAACAACGTAGTATGGCAATTAGAGGTTTAAATCAGGTGTGAGGAGGCGACACTGCCTGGTGATCTTTGACTTCTCCCATGTTGTTCAGGTAGATCTTCACCTTTTTAACTACCTCCACACCGTATAGACAAATTACAGCGGGCAGGATCCTTTCTCATTCTGGGACGATGTCATATGATGCCACACCAGTGTCACCACGCTCGCACGCCCTGGGACACGGCGCAACCCCAATCTTGGTAAAGAGCCCATAGTTGCCAACATTGTGGAAAAAGAAAGAGAGAAAGAGAGAAGGCCCAGATCCTACACCACAATAGCAATATGTGTATTCCAGAAAGTTTCACAATCACCTGGTGTTAGCACTTCACTCATCCCGGCACCATGGTTGTTATGGTGTCAGGATGGTCGAAGTGCATTATTTCTATTACATTGTAATATAAAATGAAATAGTTCAACTCACCACAATGCAGAATCAGTGGGAGCCCTAAGCGTGTCACTTGCCACCATCACCTGCCACCAGATGCCATCAGGTGCCCACAGCAGTCCCTGCTTACATTGCAGGTGCCCCCAGCAGTCCCTCCTTCCAATCGCAGGGTCCCCCAGCAATCCCTCCTTACACCACAGGTGCCCCCAGCAGTCCCGCCTTACACCACAGGTACCCCCCAGAAGTCCTCCTTACACCGCAGGTGCTCCCAACAGTCCTCACACCGAAGATGCCTCAAGCAGTCCTCCTTACGTTGCAGGTGCCCCCAGTCCCTCCTTACACCGCAGGTGCCCCCATTTCCTCTTTACAATGCAGGTGCCTCCAGTCCCTCCTTACACTGCAGGTGCCCCTAGTCCCTCCTTACATCGCAGGTGCCCCCAGCAGCCCTCCTTACATCACAGGTGCCCCCAGCAGTCCCCCTTACACCATAGGTGCCCCCAGCAGTCCCCCTTACACCGTAGGTGACCCCAGCAGTCCTCCTTACACCGCAGGTGACCCCAGCAGTCCTCCTTACACCGCAGGTGACCCCAGCAGTCCTCCTTACACTGTAGGTGCCCCCAGCAGTCCTCCTTACATTGCAGGTGACCCCCGCAGTCCTTTTTTACATTGCAGGTGCTCCCAGCATGATTTGATCTTTGCCACCTTTAAGAAGAGTCAGTCCCGCTCTCCATCGTGGAGGCCGAGCTTGGCAGGTGTCGTTCCCATTGGGTTTAGTGGAGAGGGGAGGGAATTGTCTACTTGAACAATGAAGAGAGAAGCCGATTGGCACACAGATCAGAGGCCCCTCCCCTCTCCACTGAACAAAAGAGGAAAGACACCTGTTACCCGGAAGACGATCTCACGGCGGTGGCAGTGGCCATGTTTTTATAGCCATTACCGGTGCCAAAAACAGTCTCGATTCCCGGGACAAAGCCAAAAAAATAGGGATTTTGAGAAGGACACACTCAGATCAGAATGAGAGTCCAATTTTCAGGATTGTACTGGGAAAATAGGGACTGTTGGCAAGTATGGGAGAGCCGATCAGCAGCATCTCCTCAAAGGGGAGACTGTACAGATAATCAGGGCACTGATCATCAGTGTCCTGATTGTCAGTGCAGCCCCAAAAATTCTTAGAAGTGATGCCAATTTGTGCCCATTAGTGATGCCAATCTGTGCCCATCAGTGATGCAAGTTAGTGCTGCCTTTAATTGCCCATCAGGGCCTGCATATCAGTGTCGCCTATCAATGCCCATAAATGCCGCCCATCAGTGCCACCTATCAGTGCTCATCAGTCCCGTATATTAGTGGCCCTTATTAGTGTCTCCTCATCAGTGTCCATCAGTGAAGCCTATCATTGGCCATCAGTGCACATTAGTGAAGGAGAAAATTTACTTATTTACAACATTTTCTGACAAACTTTTTTTTCAAAATTTGCAAAAAATAAAAAACCCAGGGGTGATTAAATACCACCAAAAGAAAGCTCCATTTGTGTGAAATAAATTCTAAAAATTTTATTTGGGTACAGTGTTGCATGACCGCGCAATTGTCATTCAAAGTGTGACAGCGCTGAAAGCTGAATATTGGCCTGGGCAGGAAGGGGGTAAAGGTGCCCTGTATTGAAGCGGTTAAGGTTGCCTACCACTGATACAGGTAATACAATTGTGAACAGGAAGAGAGTAGGGAATAGCCTCATATACATTCTATGTATCCTTTCATTTCACGCGCTTCTTTCTGCTGGGCAATACTATGAAATGTGCACAGTGTTCACTTGTTAGAATTAAAAATATTTTTTTAGCCCGAGCCATAGCAGAGGCAACAAAATGACAGATCTTTGATTATTCATCATATCATCGAAGGCCTCGTATGTGCAATATGTCATGTCTGTCATTGACAGAAATGTAACATATAATTTATAACACAGCAGCGATAGTTCTCCTGGATTCCTGAGAATATGACAAATCAATAAGGAAACTGATTGATTTTTTTCCCTCAAGGACAAGGAGAATATCCCACATACCGGTACATCTCAAATAATAGGATTACTTACTGCACATATTAAGAGAAAAGACTTTAAAATATTCCAGCTCTTTCAGTCAAGATGACTATTTTAAAATTATCTGATTTAATATTTTATAAACCAGTGAATTATAATGCTAATGTACATACTTAAAAACATTATTTAGACATAGGTGCACTTTATTTTCTTCTGTAAAAAAACATATTTACGGATAATAATTATTTAATATACCGTAACATTCTATAAAAAGTTTTCTGTCTGCGTCCTACCAAGGAGACTTCCTTTTACTTTCTGTCCCAGAGACACAACAGAACATAAGTGAACATCTCTTCAAAGTGAGAAGAAAAACCCCGTCAGATAGTGTTCACCAGAAAAGGTGTCCCCACTGGAAGATTTTCCTCATCTCTTCTAGTGAAAGCTGTAGAAATTTTGAAACACTTTTCGTGTTGGTTACAATGGTCAACAAGACATAAAGATTGCTCCAGTGGGGACACAGGGGACAATAAAACCCGATGGGATTCCTCATTGTTTTCTACTCTGTATAAAAACTGAAATACAAAGTTCTGGCTAAAGAAAGCCTTAACCAATTTGCCTCTTTAGATTTACTACATACATCCAGATAGTGAAGGGTTTAAAGCCTGGCTGTTGGTGGCACCACCCGTCCCATGGCTTCCCAGGTTTTCCCGCTCTTCCAGAGAGCACAGAAAAACAATAAATGATCTCAGGATGGCAGATGCCAGGTCATTTTATAGCCAAATATGTGAAAGTCAGTTTAAAATCAGCTTCTATACATGCATTTATCAATCAAATGTGTTCTTGTATAAGACTCTGTACAATTTCAACACAGACTTTTCTTTCCTTTTCATAAATTCTGAGATTTTTTTTATCTTTTTGTGGCAATCATAATTCTACCATTTTCCAAATACAGTAGACAAATACTATTTGTCTGTTGAGGGATACACCCACACAATCATATTAACTCAGAGACCAGGTTCTACTAGACATGTGCAATTCGTTTAGTTCCGAATTTGTTTTTTTTTTAACAAATTTAGACAAATTCGTTAATTTGGAAATATTTGAATTTAGACAAATTTGTTCATTCGGAAATATCTGAATTTCTGAATTTTTCGGAATATTCGGAAATTAGAATATTCGCAAATTTGAAATTTCTCAAATTCTAAATTTAAAAATAAATACATTTGGAGATTCGAAAATTCCGAAATCAGAAAATAAGAATGAAAATCCAAAAATTTAAAAAGAACGAAATTCTGAAAATAAGAAGTAAAATCCAAAAATTCAAAAGCCCAAAAATAGCTTAACTAATACTACCATTAGTATTGGAATTTCCCTTCAAATTTGGCTGTTAGTGAACGTAACAAATACGAATTTATCAAAGGTTACGATTATCAGTAATACGAATGCCGTAAATAAACTAATGGAATGTAACAAATAGGATAATTCATAACTTCAGATAAATTTGTATTTGTTACATTCACTAACAGCCAAATTTGAAAGGAAATTCCAATACCTATAATTTAATAGTTAGTCATTATTTTGAATTTGTGGATTTTTGGGTGTTCGTTCTTTTGAATTTTCAGATTTTCCTTTTTCATTTCCGAATTTTTGAATTTCCAAATTTGCTAATTTTTGCATTACCAATTTATGAATATTTTCTAATTTATGAATTTTCAAAAAAAACTAAAAAAAAATGTGCACATGTCTAGCTTTTACCATCCAAAAAACAAAATGACCCTAGAAGAGCCAATGTGGTTACTGGGCTTGAATGTAACCTGTGCACATGGAGAGGGGACCTGTTCTGGGGGACCTGTTCTGTCTGGACCTGGGGTTTTGTCTACTATATGGTGACATGCTAAACACTCATTCAACACTTTTACCTGATGGTGGAAAGTGTATACAGACATCTTCAATACTAGAGGCTTGTCATAATGGTTTATTGCTGTCTAATTGGTGGAAGTAATCAGAGTGTAGAATATACACATGTGGTTTTCTGCTCATGATGTGTGTTTGTGACTTACTAGTTAATGATGGGAGGAATAGCACAGGAAGACATTATCATAAGTATGCTAAACTTCCTTCTAAAAGCATCCCATGTAGTATTCTGACATTAGCCTGTGTGGTTGTTCACTAAAAAGCTTGAAATCATATTTGTGGGAGTTAGCTTTAACTGCAAAATAATGCATTGGCAGAGGCTGAAATTGGTGTTTCCACTAGTGCAAGGGCGCTCAATCTTTTGAAGAGCAAGGGCCACCGGTAACCAGTCACGGACCAAAA
The DNA here is from genome assembly GCF_037356315.1 of Lithobates pipiens. NCBI lineage: Eukaryota > Metazoa > Chordata > Amphibia > Anura > Ranidae > Lithobates > Lithobates pipiens. The sequence goes on along the minus strand of NW_027507685.1, from coordinate 6,538,308 downwards.
TGAAATTAAATGGTTTTATTTTGAATAGCATAATGAACATTTTTTCTCCTTCAGCCGCTAAGTGACGGCGGGAGGAAGAGGAGGAGAATCCGACTTACATCGGTTGCAGGGGGAAAATGGAGAGGATCGGTTATTGTATATGTCACCCCCACGGCCCCCGTCCAAGTGTAAAACAGAATGTGACAGGGAGGCCACACAGGCCCACTGGAGCATAGAGTGGGGTCACCATTTTGACCTCTGATGCTACCCCAGTGGTTGAGGGTGAATGCTAAAAACACGCTCAACTATGGTGTTTTACAGCCCCCAAACTGCAAATGAACCCTTATTGTCTTGAGTCCCCTATAAGACTGCTTTCACACTGATGAGCTGTGGTTTACTCACATGGTGGGTGCAGAGCATTGCACCTGCAGCTTTTCTGCGAGGTAGCTGCTCCTTACCATAGGTTTTTATTATATCTTGTGGGTGTGGTGCGCTTTCAGTAAGTGCGCCATACCTGCAAGATATAACAGAAGCCTATGGTAAAGCACAGGTAACATGCAGGAAATCTGCAGTTGTACTGCGCTGCACCCACAGTGTGAGTAAACTGCAGCTGCATCCAGAAGTCTTGGTGCACTTTCAGAAGGCACACCAAACTCGCAGGATATAGTAGAAGTGCGCTTCCCTGGTTTGAGGTCGAGGGCCACATCAAAGGGCTCTGCTGGGCACAGGTTGAGCACCCTTGCACTCGTGCATACTATCAAAAGAGATACCACCCGAGCACTGGATCTTATGACCTATTCAGAAAGATAAAACCTTTTAAATTAAAGTCGTTGTAAACCGCATACATTAAATAAGAACAAAAGATATCCCTCTATAGTGTGTACTTGTCTTAAGAGCACTAAGCGTCGTTTCTGTCTGCTGCTTTGTTTCTCTGCCATCAGCATGAGTCCCTTGTGACAAGTTTTCCTGAAACCAAGAGAAAAAAGGTGACGGGGAGGGAGCTCCAGTTTACTGACAACCTCAGCTCTGTTCCTGTGCGATGTGTCAAAGGGGGTGTGTTTTTTGCCTCCAATAAGCTCTCAGAGCTCTCCTTACTGAGCTCTACGGGGTGTAACTTCAACTCCCTGACGCCTGCTTTCTGGAAGCACAGACAGCCTTTAAAAATTCTGGACTTTGAACGGAAAAGAGAAGACTGTAGATAAACAGGTACAACATATGTAAGAGGCTTTGTTTTATCTCTGTTTATCAGGTGAGGCACTTCACTAGGTATATAATAGGGTTTGCAACCACTTTAAAAGTGTTCTTCCACCTAAAGTGAAGTGTGGACCTTATCACCAGACCCTTCTAAATACTAACAGGAATAAATTCCACCTCTTACAATATCCTTCTAACACCAATGTGAACCACATCCTGTACTCTTAAGCCTTGTACACACGATCAGAAACCTCAGACTTTTGTCCGAAGGCCGTTGGCCCCAAACTTGTCTTGCATACAAACGGCACACAATTGTCGGCCAACAAACACGAACGTAGTGACGTCCTACGTGGTTTTTCAGCTCTTTAACGCCACCCTTTGGGCTTCTATTGCTAATTTTGTGTTAGTAGACGTTTAGTGAGTGTTGATTTGCGCTTTTCATTTTGCGCTTTTCAGTTCGTTTCTGAATGGCCGTTCGTCAACCAGACATGTTGCGGAATCGGAGGAGATAATGTTTTATTTATTATTGGCCTTGGAGTTATTGCTTTGACCCAGTCCATTCCAGGAACAGGAAGAGGAGTATTTCTTGGACAAAAAATTGGTTGCTTTATTAATCATGACCAATTATGTCATATGCCTTTGCTGCAAGAGCTTCAGGAGAATATTCCGGATGATTTTTGGAATTATCTCCGGATGGCGGACCCCTGCTTTCACCAACTCTTGGCATTGTTGCCCATATTAAAGTGGAAGTAAACCCTCCTATCGTTTTCAGCCATGGAAGCTGCCATTTTTGACCCTGTTTCATCTTCAACTGCCATGGTGCTGCACATGTGATCAGTTATGACACCAGCTATTGGATGGTTTGACAGTTTGACTGAGAGCACAACCAATGTGCAGTTAGCATTCCTGGCATGCTGTTTTTTGAAACTGTTAAATTGATGGGTTTACTTCCACTTTAAGAAGCAGGACACATGCATGAGGCTTTTATTTTATTTTTTGGTTGAATAATGATTTGATTTGGTATATTTTCTATATTTTTGGATGCATAGAATGCACTTTTTGGTTAAGTTCTATTGGCAGATAGCATGTCTAATTTTATTTGTATTCTTTTTTTAATGCACAATAAAAAAATTGTGGAGAATAATACTTGGCTATGTGTTGTTTCAAATGACAGTTTGGGAGTAGGCAGTTACATTTTAACTACTTCAGCCCCGAAAGATTTGGCTGCTCAATGACCAGAGCACTTTTTGCGATATGGCACTGCGTCGCTTTAACTGACAATTGCGCAGTGGTGCAACGCTGTACCCAAACAAAATTTACATCCTTTTTTTCCCACAAACAGAACTTTCTTTTGGTGGTTTTTGATCATCTCTACGGTTTTAATTTTTTGCGCTATAAACAAAAAAACAGCGACAAGTTTGAAAAGAACACAATATTTTGTACTTTTTGCTATAATAAATACCCCCAATTTTTTTTTTCTTAATCTAATTTTTTTTCTCAGTTTAGGCCAATATGTATTCTTCTAAATATATAAGAGTATATTGATTGATTCGCAAAAAAGTTATAGCTACAAAATAATGGATAGATTTATAGCATTTTCATTATTTATTTATTTTTTTACTAGTAATGGCGGCGATCTGCGATTCTTTTATCATGACTGTGACATTATGGCGAACACATCGGACAATTTTGACATGTTTTTGGGACCACTGGCATTAATACAGCGATCAATGCTATAAAAATGCATTGATTACTGTAAAAAATGTCATTGTCAGTGTAGGAGTTAACACTAGGGGGCAATCAAGGTGTTGTGTTCCCTAGTGTGTGTTCTAACTGAAGGGGGAGGGGACTAACTAGGGGAGATGATAGATCGCTGTTCATACTCTGTCACTTCTCCCCACAGAGAACCGGGATCTCTGTGTTTACACACAGAATATATATTTCGTCATATGAAAAGATATAATAAAATATTTACAAAAATGTGAGCGGTGTACTCACTTTTGTGAGATACTGTATATATATATATATATATATATATATATATATATATATATATGTGTAGCACTGACCCAAGAAGGAGCTGCTGGTTTTATTGGGCTTACCATTACCTTCTTGACTGCTTCTCCGTCTAGGGTTTCCCATGGTAGATGGCCCAAAGAAATGTGGAAACTGACACTGAATCTTCTTTTGGGTTATTTATTTGTAGTAGTAGTGTAGTTAAGTAGAAACAGAGTCTCTCAGTTTAGGGTAGAGGGCTAGGAATAAGTTCAGGTACTTTGGACTGCAAAAATGGAAAGTCTCTTATAGAAAAAATCCAGAGAATAGCAAGATTTTGCAACCCCCGGATAGACCTCCTCTCACTAAGCCTCACTAGCAGCCGGTAGGGTGCTAAAGAAAGTCTCTGCCACAGACTTGAGTGTAGAATACTTGAGAAAGTCTCTGCCACAGACTTGAGTGTAGAATACTTGAAAAAGTCTCTGCCACAGACTTAGCATAACTGAGGGACATAGACAAATTTAAAGAGCTATCATACGGTACCAGTATCTCTCAGCCGATCCGGCAATACCGTATGAGTGTAGATCCATGAAGTGTCCTTCAACTGAGCCACCAGGCTCCTTCAGAGAAGCCAGCCTTGCGCACGGCCTTCTCCTGAAGAGTCCTCCCCTGGGGTTTCTCTAGTTGCTGGGCCTCTCCCTTAGATGAGATGGCTCCGGCCCACCTTTGAATCAATAGGCCCCGAGATCCATTCAGGCCCTGCAGTTGTGTTGCCTCGGGCTAGCCAGCCCCGAGACTTGGAAATGCATGGTTCCGCACCACAGGCCAGGGGGGGCATGGGGCTGGTGAGGAGGACCAGAACCAAACAGACAAAAATATTCTCCGGAACAGAACCCCGGAGCATGTGATGTTGGTACCTTAAATAGCACCTCCCAGAATGCACAGCAGGAAAACACTCCCCACTGGGCTGGTTCTGAAAGAAACGTGGCATTCAATACACCCAGCTAGAGGGCGTTCTTACTCTTGCCGGCGGTGGCAGTGACACCCGCGGCCAAGGAGAACCCAGTGCAACCCAGCTGGACTGGTACTGAAACCATAAATTTTGTAAATTAGCCCCAAAACCAAATTGCCGTCTCAGGAAGTTTAACTTTGAAAAACATATAGCGCATGCTCACCAGGATCCAGCGCTACATATATATATATATATATATATATATATATATATATATACATATATACACACACTGTATAGAGAGAGAGAGCATGAGAGAGAGAAATATATATCTATCTCTCTCTCTCTCTCTATATATATATATATTGAGAGAGAGAGAGAGAGAAAGAGAGAGAGAGAGAGAAAGATAGATATCATATATATTTATATACATATCATTCAATACTCCTTTAAATGGTGGATGTTGAATAGCACTCAATGAAAAAATACTAACAGTGGGGAGGGGGAATATTTCTGGGACACAAGAAGTTGCCATGGAGATACAAGACGGTATGCTGACCATAGTACCTATTTTAATCACCAGATTCATGTGTTACAATCCTAAAATAGAAGCGTAGGCATATATTACTTAAGTGTTCTTTCCCTGGATAGCAAGTTAACGTGCATAAAACATAATAAAATCATGGGAATCGGACCAGTTAAACAAGTGCATGACTCATAATCTAAAGCAGATCACTAAGGCTTACCATGCAAATACTGTACAAAACAGATTCGTTTCCTCATCAGCAAATATTTAGGCTGTGCAGGGGATAGAGAAGGCTGTCCTGCTCACTCAGTATGCACTGAAATATCAATCAAATAGGACAGACAATTCATTTACAAAACAAAAATTAAAAAAAGTTGTGCTGCATCTTCAAAATCAATGAGAAAATATCAAACTATTAAGCAAGTAGCAAAATTATCCAATGGTGATAATCCATATAAGCAGCACCAGTTAAAAAGTGACACCAAAAATCATCACAAAAAATCTGTGTAATAACAATAAAGTCCACATTAATTATTTAATCTGAGATGTAAAAGATTTTCATTATAAATCCTTCATGCGTGACAACTTCATGATCCACAACTAACAAAATCTGGGCTTCTTACCAGAAGCACATGACCCCTATGTACAGAGGTCATAAGCGCTAAGTACTCTATGGGGTTGATTTTCTTAAAGGGAAATCTACTGTGCACTTTGAAATGTGCAGTTGAACTCTGTAAGTGCAGGTGCTCCAGAGCTTAGTAAATAAGCACAAACTCTCCTGACTTCCATCATCCAATCATGTGCAAAAATGCTGTTTTTTTTTTTCTTGCACGTGATTGGATACTTTTTGCAAAGTGAGGCCTTACCTTATTTACCAAGCTCTGGAGCAACTGCACTTGCAGAGGGCAACTGCACTTTGCAAAGTGCACAGTCTATTTGCCTTTAGTAAATAAAACCCTAAAAATCCCTGGGTAACAGATCTTCCTCCTGCACAGCAATCCGGCAGATGTCATTGGTCACCTCAATATGTACGGGTAGCAAGGACCATAAAGAGGACAAGAACAATGTACATAGCATAATGCTGTAAACTCAGTGCTATTTATGCCTACCAAGAGGGTACTTACAAACAGAGAAAGGTGAAAGCATTCAAATCAACACCGCATAGTCTGGTGGGTGGAGCTTAGTACTCTGACAAGGGACTGTGCAGCATGTATTTTAATGCTTTTAACTTTGTCTGTAAGTACTCTCTTGCCCTCGATGAGGCAGAAAATGTGGGTCTCTTTCAGTATCTGAACATGCTGCTTCCTAATACAAGTTGACCTCATTGCACTGTTTAATTGGGCAACTATGTGGAAAATTAGGTTTAATGTTGAAAAATTTAAAGTTATGTACTTGAGGGCTAAGAATATGCTTGCATCATACAAACTATGGGGAGTACAACTGGGGGTATCAATGGTGGAGAAGGATCTGGGGGTTTTGGTAGATCATAAGCTTAATAATAGCATGCAATGCCAAGCTGCGGTTTCCAAAGCAAGCAAAGTCCTTTCTTGTATTAAGAGAGGTATGGACATCATTATACCCCTGTACAAATCATTAGTAATACCTCTTCTAGAATATGTAGTTCAGTTTTTGGCACCAGTTCACAGAAAGTGCAGTGAAGGGCAACCAAAAAATGAGACATGGAGGAGCTCAACTATGAGGATAGATAAGATTAGAGGAACTGAATTTATTCTCTCTTGAGAAGAGGAGATTAACAAGGGATATGATCAACAGGTATAAATACATAAGTGGTCCATATAGTGAACTTGGTGTTGAGTTATTCACTTTAGGGTCATCACAGAGGACAAGGAGGCATTCTTTACGTCTGGTGGAAAAGAGATTTAATCTCCAAATACGGAAAGGTTTCTTCACAGTAAGCTGTGAAAATTTGCAATAGACTCCCTCAAGAGCTGGTTCTGGATAATAACATTTATAGGTAAAATTGATCCAGATAATATTCGTTTGCCTCTCAGGGGGATCAGGAAGGATTTTTTCCCCTGCTGGTGCAAATTGGATCATGCTTTGCCGGGGGGGGGGGGTTTCCTTCCTCTGCAGCAACTGTATTTTTTTCCCCTTTTATTGGTTGAACTAGATGGACTTGTGTCTTTTTTCATCCTATGTAACTAATGGCCAGTGAATCAGCAAAGCATTCGCAAGGAGGTCCAGCACATGCACATACAATTGAATCAGAGTTGGGTTGTCATTAACCAATTTCATACAGCTTCTCTGAGCCTCTATTATGGAGTTTCAAGTTTTAGCCCTGTTGGTCCTGAAGTACTATCATGTGCAGCAGATGGAGTAGGAGCTTTTATAAGTGTATTCCATTCATTGTTGAGAATAGCCAAATTGTTCAACAAAATCCTGATGAAATCTTATGTTAACCCCTTGTTGCCTTCTCCTGGCCGCCATTTAAAGTGGTATTAAGGCTTCATTAATTTTTTTTTTATACAAACATGTTATACTTACTTGCGCTATGCAGTGATTTTGCACAGAGCAGCTCTGATCCTCTTCTTTTCAGGTCCCCCGTCACCACTCCTGGCTCCTCCCCCTCAAGCAGTGCCCCCAGAGAAAGCCTCTTGGCACTGCTGTGTGCTTGCTCCCTAGCCCCTGCTCCAGGCATCCATAAGGCACATAGAGCCACGGCTTGACCAAGCCCCCCAGCCTGCTCTCTCCTCATTGGCTCCCTGGCCGCGACACGTAGGTTAACAAATCTATACATCCTTACTTACAAAAAAACACCACCTTTTTCTTCTATAGTCACCCAAGTGGTAATCAACTCGTATCCTGTTGTTGACCACTTAACCTAATAAAATGGTCAAATAAAGTTAAAGTATTGGAACTCCCAGGAAAATTAGTATCACATAAACCTTCATCCAGCATGTCACACACAGCATACGACAAAAGAGGGGAAAGAGAAGCTAACTGCACCAATATTCTTTTATTAAAAACAATAATATACAGATAAAACCCACTTAAACCCTATAGTGCTCACACCCATAACTAGATAAAACAACAAGCATTGTATAATAGATCTGCACCAGTTCTTGGTCACATGTGTGCTGCCTCAACGTAGATGATGATGTCACAGGGTTCTAGCTTCTGGAAACGAGTTTTGTCCCATGATTTTGGTCTATATATTGCTTTCCAAAAGTGCACTGAACACAATATATTGCTCCCTTAGTATCGCATGCAAATGATTCTCTAAGCCCTTGTACACACGGTCGTTATTTCGTTACGACGGGACTACGTTCAGGCTAGTAGCCAATAGCTTTGGTCTAGGAATTTGATCTGAGCATGCGTGGCACTTTGTCCGATCGGAATTCTCTACACACAATCGGACAAAGTCCGATCGGATCATGTTGTTGGAAAGTTTTATAGCCCAGCTCTAAAACTTTGTCCGTCGGATATTCCGACGGAAACAGTCCGATGGAGCCCACACACAGTCAGATTATCCGACAACACGGTCCGATCTGACATTTTCCGTCGGAATGTCCGACCATGTGTACAAGGGCTTATAGTGATTTTTCCTCTTTTTCACTGCTGTTGATTTAACCTAATGCTTTTGCAGGCCTTACATTTAGTAAACATACAAAGCCTCATTTACTAATTAAGGAGCCTGTTGCTTTCTTAATTCTATTTTGTATAGAATAACAGGGGCAATTATAAAGGCAAGATTATGTGCCTGTTTGAAAAGAAACCATGGTTTATCAGGGAGAGCTGGCCCCAACAATTTATCCCATTTTAAAATGTTCCCACGCTTTAAAAATATAATTTTCTTCTTCATTAACTCACTATTAGTATTTGTTCATTCCTGCCCATGGTACATATTTCCTCAGCATTTCGCACCAAAAGTTGTTCTGAATACCGTTTTTCTTTGAATTGATTGATGAATGATTCCGCTACACCTTGTGATCTATCACAATGCTATTGCCCTGTAAATGCTACAGTGCCTTGAAAAAGTATCCATACCCACATGAATTTTTCCACATTTTGTCAAATTACAACCAAAAATTTAAATGTATTTGGGATTTTATGTGACAGACCAACACAAAGTGGCACATAATTGTGAAGTGGAAGGAAAATGATAATTGTTTTTCAAAATGTTTTACAAATAAATATGTGAAAAGTGTTTCGTAAATTTGTATTCAGCCCCCCTGAGTCAATACTTTGTAGAACCATCTTTTTCTGCAATTACAGCTGCAAGTCTTTTTGGGGATTTCTCTACCAGCTTTGCACATCTAAAGAGAGAAATTTTTGCCCATTCTTCTTTGCAAACAAGCTCAAGCTCCGTCAGATTGGATGGAGATCATCTGTGACCAGCAATTATTTAAGTCTTTCCACAAATCCTCTTTGGATTTAGGTGTGGACTTTGACTGGGCCATTCTAACAAATGAATATGCTTTGATTTAAAACATTCCATTGTAGCTCTGGCTATATGTTTAGGGTTGTTGTCCTGTTGGAAGGTGAACCTTCACCCCAGTCTCAAGGCTTTTGCAGATTTTAAACAGGTTTTCTTCTAAGATTGCCCTATATTTGGCTCCATCCATCTTCCCATCAACTCTGACCAGATTCCCTGTCCCTGCTGAAGAAAAGCATCCCCACAACATGATGCTGCCACCTCCATGTTTCACATGGGGGGATGGTGTGTTTAGGGTGATGTGTAGTGTTAGTTTTCACCACACAAAGCGCTTTCCTTTTAGGCCAAAAAGTTAAATTTTGGTCTCATCTGACCAGAGCACCTTCTTCCACATGTTTGCTGTGTCCCCTACATGGATTCACACAAACAGGACTTCTTATGGCTTTCTTTCAACAATGGCTTTCTTCTTGCCACTCTTCCATAAAGGTCAGATTTGTAGAGTGCACAACTAATAGTTGTCCTGTGGACAGATTCTCTCACCTAAGCTGTGGATCTCTACAGTTCCCCCAGAGTTACTATGGGCCTTTTGGCTTCTTCTCTGATTAATGCTCTCCTTGCCTGGCCTGTCAGTTTAGGTGGATGGCCATGTCTTGGTAGGTTTTCAGGTGTGCCATACTCTTTCCATTTTTGGATGATGGATTGAACAGTGCTCCATGAGATATTTTTTTATAACCTAACCCTGCTTTAAACTTCTCCACAACTTTTTCCCTGACCTGTCTGGTGTGTCCCTTGGCCTTTGTGATGCTGTTCATTCACTAAGATTCTCTAACAAACCTTTGAGGGCTTCACAGATCAGCTATATTTATACTGAGATTAAATTACACAATGGTGGACTTTATTTACTAATTAGGTGACTTCTGATGGCAATTGGTTCCACTAGATTGCACTTAGGGGTATCAGAGTAAAAGGGGCTGAATACAAATGTACTCCACACTTTTCAGATACTTATTTGTAAAAAAAAAAAAAAAAAAAAAAAAAAAATGTATAATTTTCCTTCCACTTCACAATTATGTGCCACTTTGTGTTGGTCTATCACATAAAATCCCAATAAAATACATTTACGTTTTTGGTTGTAACGTGACAAAATGTGGAAAATGTCAAAGGGTATTAATACTTTTTCAAGGCACCGTATATTGGTTTATGGAAATATTTATTAACCACCATTTTAAAGGGCAGTTGCCAGAAAGAATTAAAGTGTTTTGCCGCGTACACACGACAGGACTTATGTCTGACAGACTTCCGAAGGAGTTCTGCCGGAGTTCTGACAGAGTTCTGACAGAGTTCTGACGGACTTTCCGAATGAGCGGACTTGGCCACACACAATCACACCAAACTCCGACGGATTCGAACGTGATGATGTACGACTGGACTCGAATAAGGAAGTTCATAGCCAGTAGCCAATAGCTGCCCTAGCGTCGGTTTTAGTCCGTCGGAATAGCATACACACGAGCAAATTTTTCGGTAGGAACTGGGTCCGGCGGAGTTCCGTCGGAAAAATTTGAAGCATGTTCCATATTCTAAAGTCCGTCAGACTTTTGCGAATCAAAAGTCCGTTGCAGCCCACACACGATCGAATAGTCTGCCGGAATCATTCCGTCAGACATTGGATGTTGAAAAGTCCGCTCGTGTGTACAAGGCTTTTGTGTCCAATAATTTATAGTACGGTAGGTTTTTGTGTAGATGTTACCATCATTTATAAAGATCATAAGGTCTAAAAATGCGATGCAGATTTTGCTATCAGTCAATGTTATGCCGCGTACACACGATCGAATTGTCCGGCGGACCTAGTACGCCGGACAATTCGATCGTGTGTGGGCTCCAGCGGACTTTTTCATCGTAAAGTCCGGCGGACTTAGAAAGTAGTTTTGACTCAAAATTTGTCCGCCGGACTTGGCTTTCAGCGGACAATCCATTCATCAGTGTGCTAGTCCAGCGGACTAAGAATGACGCATGCTCTGAAGCAAGTACAAGAAGGAAGCTATTGGCTACTGGCTATTGAACTTCCTTTTTCTAGTCCCTGTACGTCATCGTGTGCTGTACATCATCGCGTTAGAAATCACCGGACTTTCGGAGCGTCCGTGTGTGGCCAAGTCCGTTCGTTATAAAGTCCGGATTGTTTGCCGGATTGTTTGCCGGACCAATTCCGCCGGACAATTCGATCGTGTGTACGCGGCATTAGTTAAATATTGAAATAATTTTGAGTAAGGTCCACCACAAATTGTTCTAATTCTGTCTATGTACTATTCCAAATATAACATATAAACATTTACATATTTAGAAGCCTGAACCGACTGCCTACTGTATAGATAGAATTGGATTCCTAAACCAAGAAGAAAGAAAGCAAATTGGGTGTAGCTCAGTGCACACTCACCATAGCCGTTCCATTGGTTTGTAAGTGGAAGGAAACCTCTATCAGAAAGTAAGTATAGGTTAATATGAACCTTATTTCTATCACAATAAATTCTCTATTTCTCTAGATAGTAAAGCTAATTAAAAGTGTTCCAGTGCCTTGCATCTTTTCTGATGATTTATGATTATGTTTAAAGATGTCACATCCAACGTGACCAAAATGAAGTGTGACTAACCATGTAACTGAGGGTAGGACATTGATAATGTGTAGCGTCCTTTAACAGGTAAGTTCACCTTTTCAGGCAGAATTTCACTTTTCAGAATGAATAAAAGCTTTTTCTCATGTCTTTTGTGCCCATACCATCCCAATGTTTTAATCTCTCACTTACCTCGTCCACAGAAGCTTTGCATTTTCACTTCTCAGTTTGAAATGTTAAAAAATGCTTTCTGCTTCCATCACTTCTTGTAGATCGTATCCCATTATGCACTGCCCTATGCCTAGTACAGATGGGCCAAATTTCAGGAGACATCAGCCAGTTCAATAAAAACACTGGGCCTGTGTGTATGGCAGCCGGTCCGACAGAAGCCGCGCATCCTGAAACCCAGCAGTCGACCAGCTCACGATCAACGCTCTCAGGCAATGGCTCATCAGAGTATTCTGGCGGGGGGGGGGGGGGGCGTCCCCCTTTTGAAACACAACAGATCAGCAAGGGAGATCGCTGTACTGATATTGGATAGTTAGTACAGTGGCTCTGCCTGCTGGGCTGAACGGAAAAAAAAAAAACGTAGTGTGTACCAGGCTTTAGTGCCTCACAGAATTGCCGTATAGCAACACCTCCCTCATAACTATACCACCCCCCCTCCTGTTTTACTTCCACCCACTGTACCACTTCTTTCCTTAAAGTGGTTGTAAACCGCTGAAAAAAAAAATACCTCCAAGACAATGGCATAATGTGCTAGTATGCATCACATACTAGCATATTATGAAATAATCACCCTTCCAGCGGAGACATCTTCTCCCAACTTTTCTTCCGGAATCGGGCGCTGTGAGAGGTCGGAGCCACAATGACATCACTCCCGCGTATGCGCATGGGAGCCCTCGGTTCCGGAAGAAGCTCTGAAGATCTGGCACCGCATGCCGGACCTTCAGAGCGCATGCGCCACTATCAGTGGCTGCATGCAGGGTGAATATCTCCTAAATGGTGCACGTTTAGAAGATATTCATTTTACTTACAGGTAAGCTTGATTATAGGCTTACCTGTAGCTAAAAATAACAAAGCTGGGTTTACAACAACTTTAAGGTGATAATGCATATTACAATCTGATTGTACAATCTTTTAGCCCTTGTACACACGGTCGGACATTCCGACAACAAAATCCGTCAGATTTTGTCCGAAACTGGTGTTGCATACACACGGTCAGACAAAGTTGTCGGAAAATCCGATCGTTCGTAACGTGATGACGTTATTTCGTTACGACGGGACTACGTTCAGGCTAGTAGCCAATAGCTTTGGTCTAGGAATTTGATCTGAGCATGCGTGGCACTTTGTCCGATCGAAATTCTCTACAAACGATCGGACAAAGTCCGATCGGATCATGTTGTCGGAAAATTTTATAGCCCAGCTCTAAAACTTTGTCGGTCGGATATTCCGACGGAAACAATTCGATGGAGCCCACACACGGTTGGATTATTCGACAACATGGTCCGATTTTCCGCTGGAATGTCCGGCCGTGTGTACAAGGGCTTAGATCTACCATCAGCTATGTAGTGCCAGGGGTCCCTCCGATTACATAGGTTTGGTAAATCTAAAGGAGATTGTCCAATCAGACTGCATAGTGTTTGCCCATCTTTATACAAGTACATGGGAGGGAGTGGATGGTGACACTCGGCTTTCAGGCTGCGTTCCCGCACGCAGTTTGTTTTGGGCATTTTTTTTATGTTTTGGCACATTTCCACTCTTCACGCATAGGGCAGCCTATTCACTTTAATGGGCTGCCCTACGCGTCACAAACTTGTTTTTTAGAGCGGAGTATGGCTAGTTTTATCACACTTTATGGTACGCTTTCAGTGTGTTTGTCAGATGCACGCCTTAGACTGGGGTTCCATTAGCTTTTAGTGCGATGCGTGTTTGCAGTGCATTTTCAAACCTGCAAATTGCAAAGCGCGCATTTTCTGTGTGGTTTGGCGTGCGCTCAGAAACATACAGATGTGAATGAAGCCTCATTATTCTTGTGTAAAATTAGGTACGCTTTTATTTATAAAAAAATAATAATAAACTGTAGAAAGTGCAGCTATCACTCCACAGTGCAATCACCACACTAATATTAATAAATGTTTACCTACTAACAGTGAAGCACTCCTTAACCTCCCTGGCGGTACGATTATTTCGGATTTTAGGTGCTAAAAGCGGTACAATTATTTTGCATGAAAATTTGGCGTTTCATATTGTAGTCCTGTAATTCTTAGGAATAACTCTCTTAAATCTGTCCAAACCAGAGTCTAGCAGACATCCCGGATATGATAAAGTTTGAAAAATGAAATCATAAATTATCATATAATAAATAACTATAAATAATTGTACCAAATAATAATATAACAATAATAAAAATTATTCAATAATGTAATCAAATCAAAAACACTGAAATTTGCTGAGTTGCAGAATTGTCACTGTCATTACTTTTCAGTATTTGATGACGGATCTCCCCACAAATCGCTATCGCTCAGTTCTGCGAGTGATTCCAATTTATTATCGCTGTTTTCTAGCTGATCTAAAACCATTTTTGATGTAAAATGACAGATTGGTTGCTATGGACAATCTCCAGTTTCCAGGCATAAAGAACAGTTTTTATTATATAAAACTGCATGCAGGACACTGGGCAGACCACTAGGGACAAAGGGGATGTGAAATATTTACATACAGCAATGTATTCTGTAAGATTACATTATACTGTATGTAATGTGTGTGTTTCGCTTTTTGAATTTGGCGCCGATCTCCATCCCCGTGCGTCGCAACGCTCGCAGGGAACGGAGCTCGGCTCCGTGATAGATCGAGCAAGGCACGGCTCGCTCGTACAGCGGGGAGACAACGCTGGATCCAAGGGAGAAGATAAGTAAACCTCCTCCTGGATCCAGCGATGCAGTCCCGAGTCTGGCTCGGGGTTACCGCTAATGGTACAAAAATTCCACCCCGAGCCAGACTCGGGAAGACCGTCAGGGGGGTTAATAAACTTATCAAATATGGACTCAAATGTGCATATAAACAACAAAGCTCATAAATTTACTTTCTTAAATGCAGCCTACAGATGTACAAACTTCAGCAAACGCATTTTAATAAAATTAACTCTTCCATTACAGATCATTTTCTACACACAGCCTACCTTAGGGAAGAAGAATTTTAGGAGTAATGTACTTAAGAGTGCAGTATTCAGGAGTATATGATATGATATACTATGCAATCTAATTGTATGATCTCTTTTATATCCAACATGAATTATGTAATGCAAGGGCTTGCCTTATGTGGTATACATTGAATACATTGTTTAGGTTTGTCCTCATATTACATAGCTTTGGTAATTCTAAAGGGGATTGTACATGCATGGACAGCTTAAAACAGTGAGGGGAATTTATCAAAGCTGAAGCAGACAGAATCTGAAGTAGCTGTGCATGACAACCAACCAGCTCCTATCTCCAACCTGTTCAGTTAACCTTTGAAAATAAAAAATAGAAGCTGATAGGTTGCAGATTGCGTTCCAGTGTGGGCAAAATGCACTGTGTTTTCGACCTGCATTTGGGATGGCATTCACTTTCTATTCCAACGCACTATTCCCAACCCACACATTCCTATAGAGATGGCTGTATTTGAAAGTGTGTGCTAAAGCAACCATCAGCTGGAACGGTGTGTGGTCAGAGAGTGTGTAATGTCACCAGCATACCAAGATCTCCAGAATTGAGTCCAAAGCTTTAATCAGCGATCACATCATTACAGCAGAAAACAGGTTTCAGAGCCACGCAGGACCCCTTCATCAGGCATGTGACAAATTGTGATTCAGAACATACAGTATTTAAAGAGCCACCCACCAATTGGTGAACAAGAAAATGGTGCCAGACCGGGGGGGGGGGGGGGGGGGGGTCAGGGCGTCACAGTCCCGCCATAGGCATATACTATTTCAAAAATGACATAACAGCAATCCCCTATGTGTACACTAATCAGGATAACACAAATACCACCACGGGCTGAACAGCTTACTAGTATTTTTAGGTAATGGAGGAGATGTGTATCATACCTCCAATGGCATATCCCTTTGCATGCATGCCCCCAGGGGCATCGGAAATATACATAGCCGGCCGCTGGTGTCATGGAAAAGGGGAGTGTTGGGCAGGCTGGTTCACTTTCTATTGATGCCTGCTGCAGATTAAAAATGGATTACATTTTGCATGCAGTCTAAATTGCACAGGAAAGCACAGACTGTTCCTGTCTAATTCATGTGTGGGTATGGTGTGAACCATGAAAAAAAATACCCCCTCTTCCCAGTACAAATCAACCCTTACCCCCTAAGGCCATATTCTGTACAGATCTTCCCTAACATCGCTAAATCCCCCCACCCAGCCCACACCCTCAGTACAGAGGCCCTAAGCACAAACCCCTCAGTACAGACCCCTCAGGACAGACTACCCTTTCCAGCACAGATGGATTCCTGCAGGCACAGATGGACCCCCCCCAGCAAAGAAAGATCCTGACAACATAGACCCTGCAGTACAGAAGGACCCCACAACACAGTCTGTCCCCCCAGCACAGACCGAAACACAGTCCGTTCCCCCCAGCACAGACCGACCCCTCCCCAGCACAGACAACCTCAGTACAGATGGACCCCCCAGCACAGACTGACCTCCCCCAGTAAAGACCCCTCAGTACACATGCCCCCCCGCCCATCAAAAAACCCTCAATTCAGACTCCCCTCCCCAGCAAAGACCCCTCAGTACAGACTGACTCTCCTAAATTTCCTAAATCCCTCATACAGACACCCCTGAAACTCCCCATACACTGCCCCCAGGTGCAGAACCTTCAGTCCAGACACCCCCTAACCCCTCTTCCCCCCCCAAGTACAGAATCGGTACTAATGCTAGGTTCACATATGTGCAGGTACGGGAATACTTGTAAACTGTGCTGCAGCACTGTTCAATGCACACAAAAATGTATCAGGTGACCAGAACACCCCCAGCGAGTCCACACCTGGTGCAGACTGCACCCCCTAAGCATGTCACTGGGTAAGAGAACCTATTCCTGAAATTATTAGGCGCCCAGGGGGTTGGCAATATACATGTGCATTTTAGGTAGGTAATAGAAAACAGGTATTTAGGTATTTTAGGTGCCTTGTTTGTGATTAAATTGAATTCTGCTTAATTAAGGATTTAATTATCTACCTTTTAAGGTTAGTGTATTTATTTCTAGTATAACATTTAATTAAGTTTAATAACTTCTCATTTTTCTAAAGGTATTTATGTAACATAATAATCTTTGCAGTTCTTTATTGTAATCCTCTCAATTGAGTAACACAATTGTGTGCTGGGCATCTTATTAGATCTTCATTAGTAGCTAAAGATCTAATCACTCTTCTTTTTGATCTGTTTAAATTAACTGTATCTGAGCTCCACAAAAGTGAAAACACCATTTCATTAATTTTCAATATTTAAAGCAAACTTACACATCTAGCCAGGTCTCCATGATTCACATAGCATTTATTTCTAGACATGTGCATTCGTATTGGTCCAAAAGCATTTTCGTCCGAATTTCGGGTATTTTCGTTATCGTTTTAACAAACGATAACGAACGTGCAGAACCCGGAAACCGAAAGATCCGACATAAACAAATGCTTTATTTTTGTTTTCATTGCAACAGTTCGATATAGATAGGAGATTCGACATGACGCTGACAGTAGCCATCTGTGTCCATCGAACCTGTGGTCAAATGTGCCTAACCTTAGCTCTATTAGTCCAAGATTATTCTACATAGAGAGAGAAAAGATTCGACATAGAGCAAAAAGATTTGACATTATAGAGACAATAGCAAAAAAGGTTGAATGTGCCTAACCTAACTCTATTAGTCCAAGATTATTCGACATAGAGAGAAAATATTCGGACATTTATGGTCAAATGCTCTGCCCATAGGCTATAGAAGAATTCTAATGTTGGTTGACAAGTAATAATATTTAATAAATATAATTATTACTAGTGTCATACAACATTAGAATTCTACTATAGCTTGTAGGCGGAACAGTTGACCGGAAATGTACGATTGCAGCGTCGTACAGTTTAGCTGCTCCGTCAAATTTTCTTAGGACATTCGACAGACGCCATAAGCTTTCAATGACAGATTCGACCTTAATTATTTCGGATTTTCAGACTAATGCATTTTTTAACGAAACAAAATAAATAAAAAACAAATAAATGTATTTTTCAGACGAAAACTAAATTCCAAAACAAAATATTTCAGTGTGCACATGTCTATTTATTTCCTGTAATTCACCTGCCCTTAGACAGGAGAGTGTGCTTAGCTGAAAAAGTCCATCCTCCCTCCTCCATATGAAAGAAAAAAAAATGCCATGAAGACTCACTCTTGAAATGTATGACATAATTTTGGGTCCAAGCCAGAAATCAGGAAGCAACATTATGTTTTTCAGTATATAGTATTTAATGAGTTTAACAAAGCTATAATTGTTCTAGGTTGTTTATATGTATTGTTTTTAGGTTTGTTATTTAAAATCTTTGTTTCTAAATAATACATGATACACCCATGACAAAGGATTCCCTGTGCATTATGGATTAAAAAAAAATAAACACAGCAGAAGCTAATACATTTGGTTGTATGTGTTTAAATTGGACCTTGACCTATTGAGCTCTGTTAACAGGCATTTATCAGCAAAGCAGGTAAGGGGGTTTGGCAAAAAGCCTAGAGCTTCATCTGCTGATTTAATTAAAGAATAAAGTGCATGTGCATATTTAATATATGGCTTTCCCCCCAAAAAAGAAGTCAAACTTTTTGTTACCTGTAAAATACTTTCCTTTGAGTACATTACGGGACACAGAGAATCTTCATATCCATAATGACAGGGTTATGCTGGCACCTTTAGGTGATTGGACACTGGCAAAAAAAAGGAAAGACAGGAAGTTCCCTTCCACTTGTAACCCCTCCTCATTAGGCCAGGCAGGATCTCTGTGTCCTGTAATGTACTCGAAGAAAATTTTACAGGACACACATCTTCATATTCATAATGACAGGGATGTGCCAAAGCAATGAAATAATGGGAGGGCGCACCACAACCAACTACTGACCACCAACCTCAAAAAGGTAAGAACCTCACATAGCAGCCTGCAAGACACGGTGGCCTAAAGAAGCATCCTTAGCAGCATAAACAGCCAGTTGATAAATCTTACTGAAGGTATGAATTGAAACCTGAGCTACCAAAACCTGGTGATGATTAGCCCAGTAAGTCTCAAAACTCCTAGTAGAAAGGGCTTTTTACAAGAAAAGGTGGAATCTCACCCTTTAAGACATAAGCCTGAGACGTACATTGCTGGATCCATCAAGAAATAGAAGATTTAGAAGCCGCGAGACCCTTCTTTGAGCTCTCAGGAAGCACAAAGTGGAAATCCGACTACCTAACAGCAGCAACTGAATCCAGGTACCACCCTAGGGCATGAACCACAAAGTGTTCAAAGCTTTGTCCCTCATCATCTGTACAGAAGGACAGACGTACAATATCCTGGTTCAGATGCGACAAAGAAACCACCTTATGCATAAAGGATGGCTTTGGCCATAAAATCACTATGCTCTGGTGGAGTTTCAGGAATAGCTCCTACAGGAAAGAACAGCCAACTGCAAAAGTCTGCAAGCCTAAATAATGGACACCGGGAAAATAAACTTCCAAATCAGATGGACTTGGAAGGAATATCCAGAATGGGTTCAAATGGAGATTTCTGCAAAAACAGAAAGCCCTAGGTTGAGGTCGCATGGCTTTAACAGTGTCTTAAATGGTGGAACAATGTGGGTAACACCTTCAGCAGAAGCCCACACCAAAGAATCTGAAGCAAACAATTTCCAATTGAACTTCAACCTGACTCAAGGCCAGCCCCTGTTGTACTCCTGAATGAAGGAAAGCCAGAATTAAGACCAACCACATACTTACAAAAGTGCATCACCACAAAGAGCACATTCAATACCAGCTGTTCCACTGTTAAACTGGCAGCCTCATTGCAGCTTGAACTCAATAGGTAGCAAGCACTGAGACCATGGTAAGATTAAACAAAATCCTATTTTATTAAGATTTTAACCAAATTCCATGCTGAATATATCTTTGCAAAACCACTTGTGCAGTAATTATATAAGGCTTACATGATCCCTGGTGGAAACATGCTAAGCTGCTGTGGTGGATGGATGGCTCAAAGCTCTCAGTCCTGCAATGTGGGGTAGCACTGTGCACTTGTGTCCCCTGATGGAAAGAATACTGTAAAAGAATCTGGCAGCCACCGGGGTCCCAGAAATTATGTCACACAGTGACCGGACGTGACACTCTGTACACCCAAAAGTGACTTTAGAGGTGCTAGAAGGAGCTGCTGTGTAGGACTTCACAATAGAGACACAGCTGCAATGCACCAGGGAAAGGTGGGGAAAAGCTGGTTGCTATGACAACATGTTTCAGGGCATGCACCTTCCTCAAGTCATGCCTTAAAAATCACATGCTTGGTGAAGGGGTCCTGCGTGGCTCCAAAGAAACATTACACTTGATCCTTTGTGATGTGATCTTCCTGCAATAAAAGTTTTGGATGACATTTGATGATTAATGGCATGCTGGCGGATACAGTATGTGCTTTGACCACTAGATAGGGTGTGGATACCAGCATAAGGTATATCCAAGCACTTATCATTCCTGCTGCAGGACTCTACTTAAGGGGTTCAAACTTCACCCCGCAAAAGCAGGCTTCATTACATGGGCTTTCAGGAACTCTACTCCCCCACAGGGGATCACTGCCCTGGACATATATAGCACCCTACTGGTCCACAAGGCAATATATCATTGCACAAGGCTCCAATGCCAATCGGCAACATTACAGGCTGTCCTTGTGTATCCAGTGTAGGGTCTGGCCATGGACATGGATCCAGATAATGCCAGTCTCCTAATCCCAGCTGGACCCTTTGAGAGCTGCATAGACATAGCCATCACCTAAAAAGCTAGAGCCTGACCTAACAGCGAGGGGTTCGTTTTCTTTCCTTTTTTGCAAGTGTCCATTCACCTGAAGGTGCCAGCATAACCCTGTTTCAAAATATAAAAATGGTCTGTGTCCAAGGATGCATAAAAAATAAACTATTGTTTTAATGTATCTTATATTCCAGGCTATAATAAGGAAAGGAAATAAATTATTTAACACATACATCCATCTGTCCCTGGATTATTATTGGTGGTTTGGCATGTCACACCACTTTGCTAAAAATAAACCTATTTTATTCCGTATTGGATTTCAATACACAGATGACATCTAATCCTTAAAAATAGTGCTTAGTAAATATGAATTTTGTGTTGGTTACAATCTCGAAAAAGGATATTGGAAAGAATATAGATTTTCTTTTTTTTTGTATATTTCTTATAACTGCAGTTGTAGACACCAGGCTAATGACCTCTAATAATGAATGTTCTATGTAGTATTCATGATATTTGACAGATATTACATTAGTTCAATATTCTGTCCATCATCTTTTAGGCTAGGCATGTATAAGGGAGCAGAACAAACAGGGCAGTTTAAAGGAATTTGGGGGCCCCAAGCAAAATGGATATGGAGGCCCCCCAAACCCCCTATCCCCCCCCCGCATGCAAAGCCTACAGGAATTACAGCAAGCTACCATATTTTTATTAATAAATGTGTCTTGCTCTCCTAAAATTGTCTCACAGCTGCACATCTACAATGTACAATAGAAATATCCATACGGTTATTGCAGCAATATAATGATTATATATATATATATATATATATATATATCTGAATACATATAAACCATAATTGGTTTTACATCTTGCTAAAAATTATATATATCTCTCAATAAGGAGATTCACAAATATTTTTATTCTTGCATACAGTACAGTATACTATGGGATCAAACTGCACAGGTATGTATACAGCACAGGTAGGAATGATTCAAAATTATTCAAGACTTGATTATAAAAAGATATTCTACATTAATCTAGGTTATTCATGGAATCATTCTTTTTTACAGGTCAGCCAACACAGTACAGTAGTAAATCCAACTGGGAAAAAAAAGAAACCTAATCAGCTAAAACACTGCTCATATTATGCATTATGATGTTTTCAGGGGTGAATTGATCTGATATTGTCAAATAAGGAATTGAATACAAAAGACAATGCCCAATGACCATAAACATGTAGCACCATGCATGTCTGTATATGGGCTCACTTAAAAAAGCTTTAACACAAAGATAATAATTTTTATTTCAGCTGTGTAAATGCAATGTTAAATAGGCTTAGCTGACATTGATACAACATTCTTAGCCCCTGTACACACGGTCCGAGATTTCGACAACCAAATCCATCGGATCTTGTCCGAAACTGTTGCATACACACGGTCGGACTAAGTTTTCAAAAAATCCGATCATTCAGAACGTGATGACGTAATTTCGTTACGATGGGACTACGTTCAGGCTAGTAGCCAATAGCTTTGATGTAGGAATTTGATCTGAGCACGCGTGGCACTTGGTCCGATCAAAATTCTCTACACATGATCGGAGTATGTCCGATTGAACCAGTTGGTCGGAAAATATTTCCAACAAGTTTGAAAATTGGGTCCGACGGATATTCCGACGGAATCAGTCCGATGCATACCACACACAGTCGGATTATCCGACAACACGGTCCGATAGGACACATTCCGACGGAATCTCCGACCGTGTGTACAAGGGCTTATAGGAGCCTTATCTGGTTTGTAGGGACTTACTTTTCGTAGTCAGCCCTGCAGTAGAGTTTCTTGTCTCGATAGAAGCAGCTGCTCTCCAGGGGTTCTTTGCAAGCACAGCACTGAGCACCCTGTCTGCACTTCCTGTCAGTCTGACCGGAAACAGGAAACTTAATCTCCTGTACCGCGTGGACTTCAGGAGGAAGGAAGAGGAGCTCGGCCATGCTACAGGCGGCGGCTTATAGGAAGCGGCGCCCAGCGGCGAGGCTGGGGCTCCAGGCCAGCTCGGGGCCCCAAGCAATTGCTTGTTTTGCCTGTCCTGTCGCGACGGGCCTGAGAACAAAACAGATACAGTAGTTACATAAAAATGTATTGTTTTACTGGTAACATACAGTAAATTAAACACAGTCACTTTGTGTCTCTGAAATCACTGCTGAATGTCCGAAACATATAGCTTTGCTATATCTATTACAGACTCCTATAATGTTATATGTGGTTTTCATTCAGGAAAGTCCATTTACTCCAAAATCAAACATTAAACGCTCATTTTTTAAAAGTGTTTTCCAGCATTTGTCATGTCTTCGAATGTAATGAGAATTTCTGCACAATTGCTCATATCAATGTTCTTACAAATGTTTGAAAAAGTGTATGGCCAGCTTTACGCTAATATTTTGTGGTATAGTCAGAGAACTTAAAGGGTAACTCCACTTTCGTGGAAAAAAATAGCAGCTAAAAAAAAACCATAATGTAGCATATACAATTGCAACACAAGTCATATTGTAATAGAATGTTATTAAAAATTACCTTTCCTTTTTAATTTGCAGTTCTGTAAATTTCTGTGAAATGTAATGCAATATGGCTACCTGAAGGTGTTCTGTAGACAGAATGTGTACAGAACGCCCCCACATATGCCATTCCCTGCTTGTGTGATTGGCTCACTGATTTTCACAGAAATCTGCAAGATACAAGTCAGATTTTTGGCATCCCTTGCAACAAAAATAAAATTTTTGGTGAGATGCACCCAATGTAAAAATCATTAGAGCTCTGCAGGCGCAGCAGCTGCTTGATAATTAGGAAACCATTCCCATTAGACTCACTGCCCGCCACCCCCCCATTAACCGGTTCCCGACCGGCGCACACCGATGTACATCAGCAGAATGGCACGGGTAGGCATATTGGCGTACAGGTACGTCCAATCTTCAATGTCATTGTGCCGGTCGGGACCCCCATGAGACCGGCCGCGGGTCCCGTGGACTCGATCGTCGCGGGCATACCCGCGATCGTCTCACGGGGTGGCTGAATGAAGGAAATGCTGTATAAACAGCATTTCCCCATTCTGCCTAGCAACTAGTGACGCTGATCTCTGCTCCATGTGATTGGAGCAGAGATCAGTGTTCACTAAATGAAAGCCCAACCCCCCCACAGGTAGTAACACACCCCTAGGAACACTTAACCCCTACACTGCCACCCACTGGTTAACCCCTTCACTGCCAGTGTCATTTACACAGGAATCACTGCATTTATATAGCAGTGATTACTGTATAAATGACAATGGTCCCAAAAATGTGTCAAAAATGTCCGATGTGTCCGCCGCAATGTCGCCGTCACAATAAAAATTGCTGATCGCCGCCATTACTAGTAAAAAAATAATAATAAAAAATGATTAATAAAAATGCCATAAAACTATCCCTATTTTGTAAACGCTATAACTTTTGCGCAAACCAATCAATAATCGCTTATTGCGGTTTTTTTTTACCAAAAATATGTAGAAGAATACGTATTGGCCTAAACTGAGGGAAAAAAATGTTTTTTTATATATTTTTGGGGGATATTTATTATAACAAAAAGTAAAAAATAATGCGTTTTTTTCAAAATTGTCACTCTATTTTTGTTTATAGCACAAAAAATAAAAACCGCAGGGGTGATCAAATACCACCAAAAGAAAGCTCTATTTGTGGGAAAAAAAGGACGTCAATTTTGTTTGGGAGCCACGTCGCATGACCACGCAATTGTCAGTTAAAGCGACGCAGTGCCGAATCGCAAAAAGTGGTCTGGTCTTTGACCAACAAAATGGTCCGGTCTGTAAGTGGTTAATGTGTCCAGCCCCCTTATCAACATGTGGGGCATTGAACACATGTATTTCAATGTTTTTGTTTTTTTAGCACATGATTAGAGGCTGAGGCGTTGGTTATTAATATTGAGCGCCAGCCACCACTGCACTGAGCACATGGACGCAGACAAACACACAGGGATTTCTTCACAATAACAAAAGGTAGAAATTTGCAACAGTTTGTTACAATCCTGCAATGTACATATGTCACCCACATATGTCAACAAAAGTGGAGTTACTCTTTAAAGTGGTGTTGCCACCAAAAAATAAAAAAGTGTTTAAAATTCTTACTTTAAAAATTTTACTCACCTCTAAATACCTGTTGCTAGGGGGTCCCACGTAGTCTGCCTTCTTCCTTGCCCAGGCTGGTGACATCACTTCCCCTCGCGCCGCACAGTCATCTGGGACCTGTCACGTGTCCCAGATTGACTGTGCGGCGTATCACGGCGCCCTGCGCCACTCGCGCTTGCGCAGTGGGTGCCCCGGCTGTGATTTCACAGTATGTGCCCACAGTACGAATGACGGCGCCGCTAGCGGAGCGGGGAACGAGGGGGGGTTTCGTTCCCCAGCATTACTGGACCCTGGGACAGGTAAGTGTCCGATTATTAAAAGTCAGCAGCTGCAGTATTTGTAGCTGCGGCCTTTTATTTTTTTATTTTTTTAGGGGCACCCCACTTTAACAGAAGACTAACCTAAATGTTGCCACCAAGTATTGAGCTATATAAATACTTCTGTGGATAATGTCACAGAAGACAGATGTATCAAGGTTGTCTCAAATCACAAACCATGGATGACAAAAGTACTGTGTCTCCTTAGGGAGTGGAATAGCACCTTTAACAATGCAACCAAGGTTAGGTATAATTTTGCAGGGGCTATTTTGGAGAGAGGCATACAGGAAGCAAAATACGTTCGTAAGAGGAAAATGTAAGAATATTTCAATTAAAATTAAGTGCGGGAGGGATGGAGGGGCATACAGCACATTACACACTACATAGGAAAAAAACAAATGGAAGTGAACTCCAGCATTTCACTGGTTTGGAACTAAATAGGTATTTTATGTGCTTTGAGGTTACATTACCCTAGTGTGACACGGAAAATTTATCAGGTCCTGGTAATTTTAAACTCACTGTGCACCAATATGAGGTGAGCAGGTGTTTAAGGCTATAAATACAAGGAAATGGTCAGCTTTAATTCTAACAGGACTCATAAATATGAGCATCATCAGTAATGTCCTCTTCTATCTGAACCCTATCTGCTTAATGATGTTAGGAGCAGGTCCTAAAAGCATAATGCAGAGAGATATCAAATATTTCTTCTAAAGCCTCATACACACGATAGGACTTTGTACAAACTTTCCCTTGGATTTTTGTACAAAGGGCGTCGGCCCTGAACTTGTATTGCATACACACAGCAGGACTTTTTCAGCCAACTTTCACCAAATATAAAACGAAAAATCAACCAGCGCTAAACACAATAAAATAAATATATAGGGAACCAACATCAGCAGTTTAACTTTTAACTGCTGACATTGGTTCCCTTTATACTATCATAGGGCACAATGATGCGCAGGCTTCAGTCCAGTGGGCCATGTCCACATTTTCCGATTTATCTGAGTGCCATAAAAAGTTTCTTCGTAAATGTTTAGACTTTTGTTTGACCAGAAATTATTTTTGGTTTAATCACCAGTTTTATTTACAAACAAGGGGGGTTGCCATGGGGGCTAGGTTCGCTCCCAGTGTGGCCAATTTATTTATGGCCCACTGGGAGGAGGATGTTGTTTTTCGTAACCGCCCCCAGGAACTAATCTGCTACAAAAGATTTATTGATGGCCTGATATTGATATGGGAAGGTGATCGGGTTGGTTTGGATAAATTTATTTGGACTATGAACACCAATGATAAGAACATCCAGTTATCCTGGAACATCAGTCAGGAGCGGATGGTGTTCTTAGACCTGGAGATCACTAAAACTAATGATGGGTTATTATTAAAAAATCATTTCAAACCAACTGATCGGAATTCGTACATTCCTCTGGGGAGTTGCCACCATAAGTCTTGGTTATGCAACATCCCCAGAGGACAGTATGTAAGACTGAGGCGGAATTGTTCCTATGTGGATGATTTTACGCTTCAGGCTCAAACTTTATCCTCTAAATTTCAGGAAAAAGGATATGATAGATCTGCCCTTGATCACGAAGTGGCTCTAGTCCAACAGATGGATAGATCTCTTTTAGTCGGAGATAAAGTAAAAGAACCAAAAGTTGAAGGGGTTAACTTCAGAATGGTTTTGGATTATAATGTACAGCACAAGAAATTTGAAAAAGTGGTTGCTAAAAACTGGTTCATATTGAAACAAGATCGGGTGTTAGGACCTCTCCTACCCGCACGGCCCTCCTTTATATATAAAAAGGCTTCTTCGTTACGTGATCAGATAGCACCTAGTGTTATCAATCCTCCTGTGCAAACTGAAAGTAGGCTTTTCTCTTTTCTATCTGGTTTTTATGCGTGTGGTAGGTGTACAGCATGCAAACACTCCAGATGCAACATAAAAAAGAGAAAATCTTTCATTGCCACTGGTAACAACAGGGAGTATAAGATTGATAAACTCATCACCTGTTCCACTGCAGGGGTGGTAAATATGTTACAATGTGGATGTGGCCTCCAATACATCGGTAGGACGTCCAGGCCCCTACATGTGAGGTTAGGTGAACATGTGAATAATATTAAAAAGGGTCTTAAGACTCACAATGTATCTCGCCACTTCAAATTGGTGCATTCTCAGAATCCTAAGAGTTTGAGTTTCTGGGGGATTGAGAAGGTAACGAAACATTGGCGTGGAGGTAACTTCATACGCCAACTAAGTAGACGTGAGTCTTTTTTTTTAACAAAGAATTTTTATTTATGTTTCATACAAAAGAAAAACAGAAAACAGACATGCATCAGCAGGGTACATACATATTGTGAGTAGACAGATAATCAAATCGTATCACATAGAAAGCACAAACAGTTCTTCAGAGTGAGTAGAGTTATTAATCATTGCAGCACAGAATACAAAACCTCCCCAGGCCTCCCCCCACAGCACAAAAAACCACAGAAAATACAAAAAAGGGAACCCACCCCCCCACCCTCCACTCCCCTTAGCCTACGCAATGGTCAAATGCTTCGCCTCAACCCATGCCGCCCAAATTTTCTCAAATTTCCCAGGGCAGTTCCTGCCCAGATACGTGAGCTTGTAAAGCGGCAAAGCCGCGTTCATCAGGGACTGCCACAGTTGTTTAGTAGGAGGGAGAGGTTGATTCCATTGCAGTAGTATTGCTTTCCTCGCATAGAGTGTAGTGTAAAAAATAAACAGTTTCTTCCCCCAGGAGATATCCAAAAAATCACAGATACCCAGCAGGAGAGGTATCGGGCTAAGTGGAATCGTAAGCTCCCCCACAGCATTAATGTCGGCCAGGACCCCCCTCCAAAATCCCACTACCCCAGGGCAGGACCACACCATGTGAAAAAAGTCAGCGTCATCTTCGTTGCATCTAGGGCAGGTAGTCAATCGGTCAGGGTAAATCCCTGCCAGGCGTGCCGGTGAAAAATATACCCGGTGGAGGAACTTCAATTGTATGAACCTATCCCTTGCAGAAATCGCCAGGGTCAGGTATTGCTGTAAACCCTCCTCCCAGTCCTCCTCAGTAAGCTCCGGAATGTCACCGTGCCAAAGCTCAAACAAATGGGAGATCCTAGTCTCGTCCAAGACTGTCAGCGCGGCATACATCGTGGACATTGTACGCGTCCCTCCCCCCGCAGGACCAAGCGCCTCCTCCACCGCAGACACCCCCAGAGTCACTCTAGATGGGAATTGAAATCGGAAGGCGTGTCTCAACTGCAGAAATCTGAAAAACATATGGTTCGGGAGGTCCCTGGCCTGTTTAAGCGCATCGAAGGAGAGTAGCTGCCCCTGAGACACTATGTCCCCTAGTGTTGTAACTCCATGCCTGGCCCAAACTATCGGATCAGGGATGGATTGAAAATGGGGCAAGCGGGGATTCCCCCAGAGGGGAGTCCCCGGGGCCCACACCCCTGCGCCCACCAACCTCCTGTTCACCAGTTCCCATATTTTAAGAGTCGTGCGCATCGGAAGAGTTATCCCAGGGTTAGATCGGGGTCCCCTATAGATCAGGTTCCTGAGTTCCGCATAAGAGCCCAACAACGCCGCCTCCAACGTGGATGCAGGGTTGACTGGGCCCTCGGAGAGCCACCACCTGACAGTCACTAGGACTGCCGCCCAGTAATATTTCAGAAAACAGGGCAGCGCCAGACCGCCACGCACAAGGGGCCGTTGAAGGGTTGTTTTAGCTATTCTAGGGGGCCTACCATTCCAAACGAAGGATGAAACAATGGCATCTAGTTTCTTAAAGAATCTAATCGGGATGTGGACTGGGGTCTGACGGAAGAGATAGGTAAACCGAGGAAGAACCGACATTTTGATTAAATTGACCCGACCCACCGGCGAAAGCGGCAAGGACCTCCACACAGTACACCTCTGGGTCAACTGGGTGACCACCGGACTCAGGTTAAGGGTAATAAATTGTTTCAAATCTCTATGTATTTCCACTCCCAGATATTTAAATTGAGAAACCCTCTGCAGTTGCCCATCCGCCCGGGAGCCACCCACCCCATCATGCAGGGGGAATAAAATTGATTTCGCCCAATTTATGCGTATACCCGAGAACTGTCCAAACCGGTCGATATGCGACAATGCCGCCTGTAGGGAAGCTCCATCGTCCTTGAGATACAACAAGGTATCATCAGCATATAATGAAACTTTTTCCTGCAAAGGACCCCGGACAATACCCCGAACCTCAGGAGAGGAGCGGAGGAGAGCCGCCATAGGTTCAATTGCCAGTGCAAAAAGCCCCGGGGACAGGGGGCACCCCTGCCTGGTTCCCCTGTGGAGGGGAAAGACCGGGGAGAGGACCGCACCCGTGCGTACTCTAGCCGTGGGAGCTCTGTACACTGCCCTGACCCACGAGATAAAGGTTGGACCGAATCCAAATCTACGGAGGACTGCCCACAAATAGTCCCACTCCACGGAGTCGAAGGCCTTTTCCGCGTCCAGGGAGGCCACAACCTCCTCCCCACCGTCTGCATTCCCCGAGGCCAAGACAGTAAAAAGCCTGCGAATATTAATATCTGTCCCCTTCCCTGGCATAAAGCCAGACTGATCCTCATGGATCAAGGTAAGTATAACCTCATTCAGTCGCCTGGCAAGGATTTTGGTCAGCACTTTCGCGTCCGCGTTGAGCAGGGAGATAGGTCGGTATGACGAGCACAGCTGGGGGTCCTTCCCAGGTTTAGGGATCAAGTAGACGTGAGTCTTATTGGATCCATGAAACAAGGGTTCTCGCCCCGAGAGGCTTAAACGTTGATTTTGATTTAAATTGCTTCATTTCGGACAGATAATAATTCTTCTTATTAGTACAGCTAGTATAGTATTTTGATTAATTATTTTTTTTTTTTATATATATATATATAATTTTTTTCATATTTTTTATATTTTTCATATTTTTTGTATTTGTTATATTTTTTATATTTATGTATTCATGATTATTATTATCTTTTATTTTTATGTTATTGTCCATGCACGGATCAGTGTAGCTTGCTGATGGCATCAGCGGCTATGTGGTTTTATATTTTATGTTTTCTATTGCCAGCAGCGTTGCACGGATGAGGAGAGACACACATATGTGTCCCCACTTCAGTGCTAAAATATTGCATTACTTTCTTTGGCAATTTAATATAGTTTTCTTAGGTTCTTTGTATGCTTCATGTGGGGATAACTGGAGGAGTGGTGTACATTGCCATTTGGTAGGCATAATTTGCGCTTGCCTTTTGTTTTTCCCTCACACTGTGTTTTTTAAATATATTTCCTCTCTCTCATAATATTACTGTGCGTAGATCTGTCTTCCGGGGTCACGCTTGATGCGTGTGTCCCTGGGTACTTGTCTTGCGCATAACTCTGTTCCTCATTGGTTCAATATCAGTGTATTGGCTTAAAAGCGGCTGTCCGACGTCACGCCATCACCGCTGATGAAGTCCCGCCTACTTTTGGGACGCAACGCGTACGGACCACGTGACCTGAGCCGTGACGTCATCCGCAAGCTAACACACTGATCCGCGCATGGATTTTGGGCTATACTCGCTTTTATGCTCAGCACTCGGCACTGGAGATCAGTGCTTCCAAATGTGAGTGTAATCTTTTTCTATTTGCTTTTTAATAAACTTGTACCAACGGAGATCACTAGATTTTGTTTGTTCTTTATGTTTATGCATGGAATCATATTGATCTGATGACATGGAGATGGATTTTGTCTTGGAGTACCCCTGTTTTGTCTGCTGAAATTTCATGATCTACCCTTGATGGGAACATGCGTTTTCTGACCTGTCTGATATATCAGGGGTGCATTATTTGAGGTGAGAGTCCAACTTGCTTAATGGTGAAGGGATCACATCGTCACTTGCTATATTGATTGAAGACACACTGCACAAGCGGACTCTTCCTGATTACTGCATCCTTTTTCTCTCACCTATGGACTTTTGTGTTTTATGCACTTTGTGTTGTTGAATTATTTAATTATTTATATCATATATTTGCGCTGTACTGTTAATTTTTTAACTTTCACCAAATCATGTGGTTTTTCTGCTCTTTACCGCCACCTTTGGTCAACTTCTGTATTGTTGTCTGATCTTTTGCATTGGTTCTGAGCATGCCTGTTTGTACTTTGTACAAAAGTCCTATGGTTTTCTGTACACACGATCAGACTTTGCTCCATCAGACTTTTGTTGCCAGAAACAAAAGTCCGATGAAAACCAAAAAAGGTTGTCCGATGGAGCGTACACACAGTCGGATGTTGCTCCAAAACAGCTAATTTGCATGTTTGTTGTCAAAAAGTCTGATCGTGTGTATGGGCCTTTACTCTGAATTTTGCACAGAACATCAACAATACTGACTTCTATGTTCCCCAGTCATATTGATTGCTTCAGTGGAGATACCTTGAGACCATTAGCTGACTATGTTAATCCTATAAAAACCAAGGCAGTCCTGGTTACTGCTAAAAAGACAGGCTAGTGCAGCCCTAAACCAATGGTAAACATTAGCTTGCCACATTTTTCAGACCGCTCACAACAATTGCCTTCAGAAGTCATCTAATTAGTAAATACAGTCCATCTGTGTGTAATTTAATCTCAGTATAAATACAGATATTCTGTTAAACTATCAGAGGTTTGTTAGAGAACCTTAGAGAACAAACATCATCATGAAGGCCAGGGAACACACCAGACAGGTCAGGGATAAAGTTGTGGAGAAGTTTAAAGCAGGGTTAGGTTATGCACAATATCCCAAGCTTTGAATATCTTGCAATGCACTGTTTAATCCATCATAACCCGAAAATGGAAAGAGTATGGCACAACTGCAAAACTACCAAGACATGGCCGTCCACCTAAACTGACCGGCCCGGCAAGAAGAGCATTAATCAGGGAAGCAGCCAAGAGGCCCTTGGTAACTCTGGAGGAGCTGCAGAGATCCACAGCTCAGGTGGGAGAATCTGTTCACAGCACAACTATTACTTTTGCACTCCACAAATCTGGCCTTTATGGAAGAGTGGCAAGAAGAAAGCCATTGTTGGAAGAAAGCCATAAGAAGTCCCATTTGCAGTTTGTGAGAAGCCATGTGGGGGACACAGGAAACATGTGGAAGAAGGTGCTCTGGTCAGATGAGACAAAAATTGAACTTTTTGCCCTAAAAGAAAAACGCTATGTGTGGCGGAAAGCTAACACTGCACATCACCCTGAACACACCCTCCCCACCATGGAACATGGAGGTGGCAGCATCATGTTGTAGGGACGCTTTTCTTCAGCAGGGACAGGGAAGCTGGTCAGAGTTGATAGGAAGATGGATGGAGCCAAATACAGGGCAACCTTAGAAGAAAACCTGTTAAAGTCTGCAAAAATCTTAAGACTAGGGCGGAGGTTCACCTTCCAGCAGGACAACGACCCTAAGCCAGAGCTACAATGGAATGGTTTAAATCAAAGCATATGCATGTGTTAAGGCCCATACACACGATCAGACTTTTTGACAACAAGCATACAAATTAGCTGTTTTGGAGCAACATCTGACCGTGTGTACGCTCCATCGGACAAACTTTTTTGGTTTTCATCTGACTTTTGTTGGCTGTGCGAACAAACAAACTTTCTGGCAACAAAAGTCCGATGGAACAAAGTCTGATCGTGTGTACAGAAAATCATAGGACTTTTGTACGAAGTACAAACAGGCATGCTCAGAACCAATGCAAAAGATCAGACAACAATGCAGAAGTTGACCAAAGGTGGCGGTAAAGAGCAGAAAAACCACATGATTTGGTGAAAGTTGGCTGAAAAAGTCCTGCTGTGTGTATGCAATACAAGTTCAGGGCCGATGCCCTTTGTACAAAAATCCAAGGGAAAGTTTGTACAAAGTCCTATCGTGTGTATGAGGCTTTAAAAAGGCCCAGTCAAAATCTAGACCTAAATACAATTGAAAATCTGTGGCAAGACTTGATAATTGCTGTTTTTACAGACACTCTCCATCCAATCAGACAGAGCTTGCGCTATTTTGCAAAAAAGAATAGGCAAAAATGTCACTCTAGATGTGCAAAGCTGGTAGAGGCATGCCCAAAAAGACTTGCAGCTGTAATTGCAACGAAAGGTATTTCTACAAAGTATTGACTCAGGGGGGCTGAATGCAAATGCATGCCACACTTTTCAGATATTTATTTGTAAAAAAAATTAAAAACCATTTATCATTCTCCTTTCACTTCTCAATTATGTGCCACTTTGTGGTGGTCTATCACATAAAATCCCAATAAAATACATTTACATTTTTGGTTGTAACATTTTCAAGGGGTGTGAATATATATATATATACGGTAATTTTTTTTCCTTTTTTCATTTATTTTTTTTTTTTTTACCAATTTGCTTGTCATATACCAAAAAGCCTTGAAAATATGTTTACATCTATGTTGTGAGATTGCTTGACTTTCTCTTAATTTTGTTTTTTTGCTCTACTCCTCCATATCGCCGTCTCCCAAAAAACAAAGTTTTGCATTTTGGTAAATAAAGCATTAACATTAAGAGAAATGTATATATTTTTTTCCTCAAATAATTTAATTTGATTGTGAACTGGTTTAAAACTGCTGTGCTCAGTGTTTAAATATATTGTACGATAATAGCAGTGTCATTAATGTGCACAGGTTTGCTCATTACTCAGGCCTTTCAAGCAGAGATGAGTTTAAATTCATGTAATGAGAGGGTTTGAGTTATGACAGAGAACTTCTTTTCCTGGCTCGGCTGCCCCCTGTCACATTACATCTAACGCTAGCAGGAGTTTTTTTTGTCATTGTACTGAGCTTTGTAATAGAACAAAACCCTGCAAGTTGTTCAAAGGCTTCAAGACGCACAGATCTCAGGAAGGGAGATCAATGGAGCTCAGAGCCGGGATTTAACGAAGCATGTAACAAATGGCAAAGGAAAGAAATACTTTTTCACACATATACTCAATCCAAACCAGCCCGAGCCCGAGGGTCATGCAAAATTTTTAAAACCATTCACTGGAACATTTTGCCCCAGAATTCAATGAGTTGTGGAAAATGGCAGTGGGAATCAAAGTACTAAAAAAAAAAAAAAAAACGTGTTTCAAACTGTTCATCCTGTATTGGAAAAACTCGAACATAAATCACCATATTACTTCAATGCACACAACAAAGAACATCTTTAGCATTTGTTTTTATTTGAGAGATGATTTTACTACTTTACTCCTCTTTACTTGTCTACATCTTATACAGCAAAAATAAATCCTTACTATGCTTTAAAGTGTATAACTAAATGCTGCCTTACTGAGGTTTGCCCAAAATACACAATATTTTATTACATTAATACAGGACTGAGATTTTAGTCCTATGCCCAACCTGCCTCCAGGTGGACATGGTAATCCTTTGTATCTGTCAATAAACTAGAGACCTTCTCAGCATTTGTGGACTTACTCACTTACTCATTTGTGGATTTTGCTCTAGGTTCTGTTCGACTTTGCAAGCCTCGGCTCTTATCATCAGGAGATTTTTGCCTCCAGGTGGACATGGTAATGGTTTGTATCTGTCAATAAACTAGAGACCTTCTCAGCATTTGTGGACTTACTCACTTACTCATTTGTGGATTTTGCTCTTGGTTCTGTTCGACTTTGCAAGCCTCGGCTCTTATCATCAGGAGATTTTTCTGGTTAAATTCTCTATCTAGTATAGTGCTTACCCATGAAGGAGTCGCCGATGTATGGGTTCCCTGATTCTAGATGACAACTCCTTCCGTCAATGCCACACCCTCTTATACTCCATTATTGAAGAAGAAAAATGTATTTGGGTTACCCACTTAAAGACAACAGCAACAAAAACTGGCAACCACAATAAAAAAATCACAAATTAAATTAAGACAATGCAAAGCCCAAATATTTCTGGATTAAAGCCCCTCTCTAAATACCCATACCCTAAATCTTTGGAGGTCCTAACTAAAGGCTGAAAGGTCCTAGAGTTTCTCCAAAACACTTCTCACTGGCCAGTGTGGTTCTAAACATTGGCCTAGAGTCCTGAGTGCTCAAGCAAATTTGTGATCCCACTGTAAAAAGTGTTCCCAAGTTAGGGTGGCACTGTCCCTTTAATAGAAGGGTGATGAGGTTGCAGCCAGTGGCCTCTCACCACTATACAGTCTGTTGTGAAGCCTCCTCTAGTTCTCTGGTGTCCAGAACCTGTGGCGTTAGCGGAAGCTATAGACCAGGGTTTCTCAACCAGGGTTCCTCTAGAGGTTGCTAGGGGTTCTCGGATCAATGGTCAATTTCTGCCTGTCAGGTAAGTTCTCAAGCACACCATTGATCTTTTTAGTTATCTGTAAAGGGGTAATTCTTCCCAATAACCACAAGTGTAAGATGCATTCTTCTCATTGACCATCACACTAATGTATGATGAGTTGTAGATTTTTCATTTTTAGCAGGGGTTTCCCAAGACCGGAGAATTATTTCCAGGGTTCCTCTGTGTTGAAAAAGCCTGCTATAGACACTCTAGTGACAATCTCTTACAAAGTCGGTGACACCCCTCTCCTTCAGCTGGCTGGATCTCTAAGCCCTTGTACACACGGTCGGAGATTCCGACAACCAAATCCGACGGATTCGGTCGGTCGGATTTTGTCCGACGGATCTTGTCCGAAACTGTTGTATACACACGGTCGGACGAAGTTGTCGTAAAATCCAATCGTTCAGAACGTGATGACGTAATTTCGTTACGACAGGACTTTGTTCAGGCTAGTAGCCAATAGCTTTGGTGTAGGAATTTGATCTGAGCATGCGTGGCACTTTGTCCAATCGGAATTCTCTACACATGATTGGAGTATGTCAGATCGGACCAGTTTGTCGGAAAATATTTCCAGCAAGTTGGAAAATTTGGTCCGACGGATATTCCGACAGAAACAGTCCGATGCATACCACAGTCAGATTATCCGACAAAACGGTCCGATAGGACACATTCCGACAGATTCTCCGACCGTGTGTACAAGGGCTTAGACAGTGGCCTCTAAGCAAATGCAGCAGCTCTCGCTATCCCCCCTGTAATTTTTTAGTGTGAAATGTGGCTTCAAAAATTGTTTGGGGCTCCCACATACATCCCAAGATGGGAGAGAACCCCAGACAAAGAGTGGGACTTTAAAATGTGCCAAAATAAGGGGAAAGTATAAGCAACAATAATAATTTAAAATAAAAATATATTTTTTTTATTACAAAATCAGATAAAACCACTGTCAAATTGTTAAAAAACATTAATATCAAATGTGGAATCAACACGTTTCTGAAGCTTCTGCAGGATCCAGGCTGAAATTTACACGGCTAAAAAAATTTACAAAAAACAATCACATATAATTTCATAATAAATACAAAACATTATGAATGTTTTAAATCAAGAAAAATGACCCAACAAAAGAAGTAAAGAGATCAGAAAAAATTAAAAGAAAACATCGCCATCTTGCTTCTCCCCTCCCCAAATCTACATGTGGGTTCAAACATAGAAGTCTAGGAAAAGGGGAGACCCATGTGGCTTCCTTGTATTCCTGTTTTTTTTTTTGCACTTTTGTTTTCAGGACACTGATTCTTTTCCCTCAGTGGACATGTCATCATTGTTTGTTTACTTTTATTTTATACGCGTGTTTATGTAGCAATTTTTCTTTATCATAATTTTTATGTGTGCATTTATTTTCCTCCAGCCCTGATGAAGAGGGATTGTGTGGCCCCCAAAATTCATTGGCAGTCCTTTGCCATGCTTGTTGTAAATAGTTGAACAATAAAGACTTTTGTACTCCTAGGGACATTTCATTTGGCACTCTATTTGACCTATTGCACTTGAATTTCTTAGCTCAAATTAATGTCCTCTCCTGGGGGATCCATGTGAGTTGTCAAAAAATAAAAAAAAGAAGCCAATTGAGCTCAAGTAATGACTTTGTACACATTTTGATAACCTGTGAAAATTCATATCCAGCACTATTCTACCACAAACATTTGAATGCCTGCTTGTAGTGGCCTACACCATGGCAATTGCTGCATGTCACTGGATCTGCCGACACCCGAGTAGGATTATTTTATGCCCTCTTCCCAAATTGCTTAATGATCCTCTCTGCTAGCAGAGTCACCATTACCTTCAACTGTGACACTTTGCCTTCAGTGCAACTACTTCAAAAGGCAACCTCGACTACCTCTACTGACTCAACTAAAGCTAACACCCCAGGCAACGAGCCAGCTGTGATCCTGTTGGTTTAAAGCATGACTTCCTCTTCTCTAACTGCCTTCATTGTTTTGGGATACCTAAGCAAGGTCCCCTTTTTCGAAGTCTTCAACTGGACCCAGATCAGGTCAGAATGTGGGGCACCTCTCAAGAGATGTTTCATTCTAGCTTGATCTACACTTACAGGATCAATTCCACTCTTGAGCACTATTTGGTACAACATCTTGTTTAGTCAACTTATATACTCGGACAGTCACTCACTCCCATGTTGAAACATGCTTGAAATCTGGTCGGAAGGTTTCTCTATTCACTCAAATTCTTCTTGTAGCATGTCAAAGTAGTCTTAAAATGTACACATTTTCTGAGTGAACTTGAGATTTCTGACGGCCTCCGCAACAGCTCCTCTCAAGCTCTCTGTGATCATTGTTTCTTTTGAGCTTCTGATGCATCACATTCTTCCAAAGCCTTCACAGCCTGTTCCATTGACACCTCATACTCTTCTTCTGCAGTGGGCACCGGCTGTGTCCCAAAGAAGATTCTTACTATTCTGTAGTCTGCTTCAGAATGGACAGCACTAGCCTTAATAAAACCTGGTTATGAAGTGTCCCAGGGTGGTGAAGAATTCGGCCCCTGTGGTGACTGAGGTTGCTCATACAGAAGCCCTTTCTGTCAGTGTTGCCTGACTTGTGCTCTCGGGATTGGTGTCTGACACTCTGAGCTGAACTAAATGAGCCTCAACACCATTAGTCAACTGCAGACTAGTTCCTTGGAAACAGATTGGGATTCCTCCCCTCCACTTTTTACATGGTTCACTTTTAAGTCCAACACAAACACCCATTGTTCTGGAGCTAAGGCCATCACTACCTGGCAAATCTGTTCTTTTTCCCAGGTGACTCCAGTGGATAATATCACATATTGTTCATGAAATTTTATGATTATGTACACCAGGGATGTCCAACCTTTTGATCTTTCTGGGCCACACTGGAAGATGAGAAATTGTCTTGGACCATACAATAGCAAGCACTGATATGGATAATGTAATGATCTGAGTAACAAAACGTAATTTTTTGTATTTTTTTTTTAATAAAAGTAAAAGAGGACGTAAAGAGTTTTTAGAAAGGCATAAAGAATTCGGGATGGGGAATCTACACTTAACGGATAAGTTCACCTTTTGGGGAAATTATTAAATGTACATATTTTTGCAGAAACAAAAATGTGAATTTATTATTTTTTCCCACAGGATTGCACCCATGATTAGTGGATCACGGGTGCAATGTCAGGCTCCTGCCTTGTAGCTTAAAGCCCATACCTCTATATGTGCTGTTGGTTTGAAAGTTGCAGGGCTTCTGAATGAACAGAGTGCTCATTAGCTCCCTTGCAGTTAATAGAGAACTACAATCTGTCTGCCACGGTGGAAGATGAGATTTGTAGTTCATTCATTCACAGATCCCTGTGAATTCATTAGGCAGCTGTGAGGATGGAGCCCTTCACAGCCGTGCTGTTTTCACAAACCAAAAACGGTGCAGGGAGAGGAACCCTCGCCCGCTGTTATGGGAGGAAGAGGGAATTGTTGAAGCATGTTACACACTACACCCTATATAAGGGTGTGACATGTATATGTACTGTGTACAGGTAAACTTAGCCTTTAAAAGAGAAAGGGAACTATCAAAGGCCCTTTTATCCAGATATGGGATTAAGGCTGCATTTGAGTCTTTGCTAAGAACAAGTATCCTTTGGGCACGAGTATGAATGAATTGTAGTAGATGGGTGAAACTTGGAACTTGTTTGTTGTTTGGAGCATAATAATATGTAACTATGGTGAGTAATGGACATTCAAGTATCCTACTAAAAGCAAATACCTTTCTTCTTGGTCCTGGATAGATTCAGGCACGAGCAAAGTCTGGCCTGTGGGCCAATCGCGGCCCACGGTGACATGCCTGGCCAGTCCATCACCTTTACCCTCAACTTCTTTAGCAAGGCAGTGGTCATCTTGGAGGTGTGTTTGGGGTCCTTATGTTGGAATATTGCCCTGCAGCCCAGTCTCCGAAGAGAGGGGGTCATGCTGTGCTTCAGTATGTCACAGTACATGTTGGCATTCATGGTTCCCTCAATGAACTGTAGCTCCCAGTGCTGGCAGCACTTATGCAGCCCCAGACCATGACACTCCCACCACCATGCTTGACTGTAGGCAAGACACACTTGTCTTTGTACTCCTCACCTGGTTGCCGCCACACCCGCTTGACACCGTCTGAACCAAATACGTTTATCTTGGTCTCATCAGACCACAGGACATGGCTCCAGTAATCCATGTCCTTAGTCTGCTTGTCTTTAGCAAACTGTTTGCGGGCTTTCTTGTGCATCATCTTTAGAAGAGGCTTCCTTCTGGGACAACAGCCATGCAGACCAATTTGATGCAGTGTGAGGTGTATGGTCTGAGCACGGGCAGGCTGACCTCTCACCCCTTCAACCTCTGCAGCAATGCTGGCAGCACTCATACATCTATTTCCCAAAGAAAACCTCTGGATATGACGCTGAGCATGTGCACTTCTTTGGCTGACCATGGCGAGGCCTATTCTGATTGGAACATGTCCTGTTAAACTGCTGTATGGTCTTGGCCACCATGCTACAGCTCAATTTCAGGGTCTTGGCAATCTTCTTATAGCCTAGGCCAACTTTATGTAAAGCAACAAATCTTTTTTTCAGATCCTCAGAGAGTTCTTTGCCATGAGGTGCCATGTTAAACTTCCAGTGACCAGTATGAGAGAGTTAGAGCGATAACACCAAATTTAACACACCTGATCCCCATTCACACCTGAGGCCTTGTAACACTAATAAGTCACATGACGCCGGAGAGGGAAATGGCTAATTGGGCCCAATTTGGTTTGATTTACACTTAGGGATTTACTTACTTTTGTTGCTAGCTGTTTAGACATTAGACAGACATTTAAACCCTGTTACACCACTTTAGCCTACAGGTAAGCCTACAGGCTTACCTGTAGGCACCATGAATATTTCCTAAACTTGCCCCGTTTAACAGATGCCAACGTATGCACACTGAAGAAATGGTTTGTTTGTACCATTTCTTCAGGAGCTATGCTATGACCGGTGGATCCCGTGCACATGCGCAGGAGTGACTTCATCACGGCTCCGGCCAATCACAGCGTCGGAGCCTGTGAACCCAAAAATAACTCTAAGGTAAGTATTTCATAATGAGCTAGTATGTGAAGCATACTAGCTCATTATGCCTTTGTCTTGCAAGTTGTTGTTTTTTTGTTTTAGCGTTTACAACCACTTTAATGGC
Source organism: Lithobates pipiens (assembly GCF_037356315.1). Classification (NCBI taxonomy): domain Eukaryota; kingdom Metazoa; phylum Chordata; class Amphibia; order Anura; family Ranidae; genus Lithobates; species Lithobates pipiens. The sequence goes on along the minus strand of NW_027507685.1, from coordinate 6,497,656 downwards.
TATGTGTTGAGTTATTTTGAGGGGACAGCAAATTGACACTGTTATAAAAGCTGTACACTCACTGCTTTATATTGTAGCAAAGTGTAATTTCTTCAGTGCTGTCACATGAAAAGATAGAATAAAATATGTACAAAAATGTGAGGGGTGTACTCACTTTTGTGAGATACTGTACATTACAGACCAATATGCAAATGTAGGCAACAGCCTGTGAAAATATTACAACTATATTCAAAGTAATGCAAACATAATACAAGTAAAAAAAAACCTACCCATATAATATTTGCATATAAACGTTAAAGAACTGAGGTGTTTATGTATGATGAAGTAATGAATAGTACAGCTCTGGGAAATAAACTGCACTTCAATCTGTTTTTTTTTGTGTTTGATTGCTTTGTATCTTTTTCTGACAGAAGTGGCATAAACACACCATATCATAGCATCTTTGTTGATGCTGCTAGCCTTTTTATTTTTTTCCTAGATATCCCAAGTAGGGACACATACCTAAAGTAAAGTGTATGGAGAAAGCACCTTGATAGTGTCACAATTAACGTTTTGGGGCCCTCATTCATCTTGGAAGAGGATGCTCTGCATGAATCTTAGATGAAAAACAATATGAGTTAAAGTGATACTAAAGTCTTGTTTTTTTCCCCTTAAAAATAACAAAAATGTTATACTTACCTGCTTTGTGCAGTGGTTTTGCACAGAGCAGCTCAGATCCTCCTCTTCTCGGGTCCCACTTTGATGCTCCTGGCCCCTCCCTCCTGTCTAGTGCCTCCACAGCAAGCAGCTTGCTATGGGGGCACCTGAGCCAAGCAGCAGCTCCGTGTATGAATTCAGACACAGAGCCACAATTCGGCCCGGCCCTCTCTCTCCTGATTGTCTAGCTGATGTTGATTGACAGCAGCAGGAGCCAATGGTGCTGCTGCTGTGTCTCAGACAATCAGGAAGTGCCTGTAGTTCATGAAGTACTATTGGGGCCCTACTATTGCTAGATTGAGAGGGGGGTCAAGTATTGTAGGGTTGCTATACACAGAAGGTTTTTTATCTTAGATAGATAAAAAAAAAACCTTCTGCCTTTACAACCTCTTTAATACTATCTGGTAAGGTGTCAAGTTATATAGCACCCCATCTGGGTCAGTGATGGTGATATATACTAACTCTGGTCCAGCGAGGGCAGTGAAACCATTCCCTGACCAAGATAAGGGACCTGCAATATAAACATTCATGATTATTAGCCCCAGAAAGGTGGAGGGGTGTAATGTACAGCTCCCAATTCTTGGTTGAGGAAGAAGGAAAATATAGCGCTAAAAAATGAAGTGAAATAAACCAGTGAAATAAGGAAAAAAGTCCACTAGAAGTCCATCTAGATGGGTAATGAGCCACCAAGACTCGGAGATCAATCCTGCACAGGGGGAGCCAGCAGTCGACTATATTTTGAGGAGTAATGGGATCCAAACAAATAGATTTGATTAAACACTCTTACCAGAATTGGTGGACCTGGATGTCAGCGACACCAGATCTTACAGGCATAGAACGAAAACCACTTGGAAAGCAGGCTGTATATGGTCCTTCACCATCATCGATCATCTGGGAGGTCCAGTAGGCCAAAACACAGGTACCAGGGAGGTCCAAATATGTATTTCTCAGAAAGATCAATGAATGCGTGGAGCAAGTATCGTGTAAAAACATAAAAAAGACAAGCTCCCAATGGTGTAGATCCGAGAATAAACGTTGGCGTTTTTATTTGCAAAAAAGTGCCAGCAAATAAACAAGATTATAACAACAAAACATAAAAATATAAAAATATAATATATCTTCTTCTTTCTTCTTCTTCTTCACAGTTCTTGGTTGCCATGGAAATCTGAGGTAGGTACCGATGAAAACTATCATCGTCATAGAAAGTGGAAGACTTGGTGCTAAGTCTGCAATGTGTTTGTAGGAGTAGACTTAGAAGAGGAGAGAGTGCCTAAAGCTCAAGCAACCTGCAGAAGTATACAACTTTCATGTGGTAGTAATGGAGTTTAACCACTATACCCTCGGGGGTCCATTGGGAATGCATCTGGATCATGTAGCTAGTTTAGTATGATTATATAGGCATCTAAAATTAGAGCTTGTAATAAAAGCCAGGTCAAAAATTCATAAATCATCTTTATGATATATAAGTATAGTATTCTTTGTAACAGGCATATTTATATCTCCTGGATGCATGAATTGAATAGATAAAGTACTTAACAAATGACTCAGGAAAAATAGGATGGCAGCAGAGAGGTGAAACGCTTGGTGCTGTAATACAGTTTTGAAGAAAACATTGGCGTGATTCCACAGGGTATTAAATGTTGTTTTAGTTGAGCCCTGTTTCCCAAGGCTCAACTAAAACATTATTAAATCTAGAGGAAATATCTTGAAATAAAGTTCAAATATTGTGAAATACACTTGGTTACTCTGCTAGGTTATGTTTTGCACGCTAGAACAATTATAACTGAAAATCTTCAATTACAGAGGAACTTAAAGTATAACTGAAGGCAAAACGTTTTTTTTGTTTTTGTTTTGGATAGAGAGGAGAGGGATTAGAATGCCTGTCAGTTTTTATTGCGGTTTGTGCCCCCATTAGGGAGCTTCACCCTCTCTAGTTGTCCTGTTTACCATTATCATTGAAAGTGAAAGTAAAAGAAAAATCCCAAATTTTGGGTTTTCCCCAGAAAAGTTATAGTGGTGACATTTTCAAATGGGAACACTAGTTCTGGTGACCTGTGGTCCCCAAGAGATTCCCTTAAAGCGGTTGTAAACTGCTGGTCTTTTCTTGGGGGGAACCTGCAAGGTAAAGCCATAATGTACCAGTATGAATCGCATACTAGCACATTATGTTAAACTTTCCTTAAAATTAAGCCCTCCTGTACCGAGAAGTCAGCTCTGCAGAAGCTCCCATCTTCACCTGTCTTGCTTCCAGGTTCGTGGACTCCGACTCTGTGACTGGCCAGAGCCGCGATGGAGTCACTCTCGTGCATGCACGCAGGAGATACTGCTCACGGCACAGGGCTCTGAAGGAACGGTATTGGGTTGCCATTTCATTAGAGCATATGCGCCAGTGATGTCACTGGCTGCATGTAATGTAAATATCTCCTGAACGGTGCACGTTTAGGAGGTATTTACACTACCTAAAAGGTAAGCCTTATTATATGTAAAAGCAAAAGATGGAAGTTTACTTCCACTTTAATTTGCAGGGATTTCCTCCCACTTCCTGTTTTGGCTATGGGACAGGAAGTGAAGGTTAATCTCTCCACAGAGGGTAAAAATAAACCTTACAGGGGCTATAACCCTCTCTTACGCTATCCAAAAATGGAAAAAAAAAAGTTTTGCCCATAGTTCTACTTTAACTCTGAAAGCTGTGTCCAAAAAAGGCAGATAGAGAGCAAAGCACTAGTCACCAGTATTACCTATGGCCTCCCCAGGGAAGCATCTGCTGCGAGGTAAACAAGGCATTTGCCTTGGGCGGGATTTTTCAGGGGGCGCCGCCCCCCCTCCCCCCCAGCAGAGGGACTACTGTGTAAGGGCTTCAGTGCTCTCTTTTGGGATACACAGCTCCCAGCTCCTTTTAAAAATTCTGCCAGAGCAGCAGAGTGTGGGCTCTGCGCCAGGATTAGGGATTGACTGGACGCTTGTGCACTGGAGATCGGAGGCTTCTGAAGCACAATCCTCCCGCTACGCATAGGCTCCCACAACCTCCCCACCGATCTGGGAGCCTCCAGGCTGCTCCTCAGCGCTGCTTGCCGGTAAGAAAAGCCGGCACAGGCAGAGGGGAGGGCACACATGTGTCCTGAGCATAGTTTGAACTGGATGGACTTGTGTCTTTTTTCATACCAACTATGTAACTATGTAACTATAGTGAGCCAGCAGCTCACACACAGAGCTCCGTTCTCTCCTTTAGCTCCTGTAGCTGCACAGGCGCCCTGATCCCTTGCAATTCCCTTGCAATTCCTACTCTTCACCACCAGATTTCTGGTGCTCCCCAACACCCTGGGATGCCCAAGTGAATCGTTGGAAGCATTTGGTAAGGGCGCTTAAGTAGTCCTTTGTGCCTACAAGTATGGTGCCTTCTGCTGTCCCCTGTGCCACAATCTCCTCAGACCTGTCAGCCTGGAGATGGTGTAGATGAAGATGGCAGCAACTCTACCTCTGGAGTGGAGGGGGGTTGTGAAGATGTGAGAGCTATGAAGAGTGTGGGAGGGGGGGCATTTGTGAAGAGGTGAGAGCTATGAAGAGTGTGGGGGGGATTTGTGAGGAGGTGAAAGCTATGAAGAGTGGGGGGGGGGGTTTGTGAAGAGGTGAGAGTTATGAAGAGTGGGGGGTATATGTGAAAGGGGGGTTGTGAAGAGGTGAGTGCTGTTAAGAGTGAGGGGGGGGGGATTTGCAATAGGGGAATTTGTAAAGAGTTGGGGAGTTTACAGATGAAGGGTGGATCGTAAACAGGAGGTATAAGTATGCTTGATTTCAGTCTTGCCTAGGGCAGCACAAAATCAAAATACACCACTGGGGCTCCCTGCAGCTATTCTTGCCCCCATTAATGACGAACCAGACTTGTGATGCCTTGTTCTGCACTAAATCTCACTTAACCTTAGCTCTCACATTTTAGTTATACAGTCATGAAGCTATAGGCAAAGGAATGTCTACACCCTAATATACCAGGACATACAGTTTTTTTTCATTGGGAATTTAAGAAAAAAAATATATATATATATTTCAAGGTACTGCTTACATGCAATTAACATGTCTAAATGTTCTTCACTGTTTGCATTGTCTATTGAAACGCCACACTCCCAGCCGTACAGCAGTGTGGATTTTGGTATGAAATGGCCTCAGACAGCTCTCCTTCGCAGGCCATGATATGTTTCGCCCCACCCACCGAAGCTTAGTCATAGACTAAGCCATGACTAAGGCCATGTCATATCCACATCCACACTGCTGTAAGGCTCGGAGTGTGGCTTCTTAATAGGCAATGCATTCATCATTGGAGCATAAGTGAATAAAATTGAGGGCGCCCCTATCTCTGAGGACCAGAAGGAAATGGCTCATCTCTTAGCTTTGAGTGGTGCTCTAAGTTCCATTACACTTCACGTTTTTTGTTTAATCTGAACACCAGGCAAAATGATAATTACAGAGGCAAAACACATATATTATAGCTATTTCACCTACTAAAGGATTTGTATTCCTGTCCATCTAGTTTTAAAATACACCCAGCTCTGCCACTAAGCACATCTCTGTCTTGCAGGGGACCTGAATTTTCTTCTTTCACTTTGTTTTTATTGAAATTAGTACACATACAGTGAAAATGAAGAGTACATTCATATAAATTAATGTACAAAATTGTAAAAAACAGGGTGCTGCATTAAGATGCGTTAAATGTTAGCAGGGTAATCAGGGTAATCACAGCCATACAAACAGCATAGGAGCCTAGTAAAACCCAACCGGGGAAGGCCCTTCCTGAAGAGGGAATGTAAGAAAAAGGGGGATGTTCCCTCACACATTTAGCCTAGGTTCACATTGGAGCAGGCTTGAAACACGACAATGCAGTTAGTCTTCGGGAGGCGATTTGACAGACATCTGTGCACAGATGCCTATATAAATCACCTCCCAAAGTCGCCAAAAGTAGTACAGAAACTACTTTTGGCAATCAAAGTTGGCTTTGCACCGATTTGGAAGGTGCCATTGCAAGCAACTGCCGCCGATTTGGCATGCAAATCGCTTCAATGTGAACCTAGGCTAAAGGTTATAAAAGAAAAGAAGCCAAAAAATAAGGTAAAATGTCATCCAGGAGAAAAACATTTGTTAGAAAAATAATAGAAGAGGGACCAGAAACAATGGAAGGGAATGAGAAAAGGGGGTTGGGGATGGGGTACCCCAGGGCTCTTGTCAACCATATAAAGAGTGACAGTAGTTCTAGGAAGTGGGAGGTCATTGAGATGGAGGGAAGCGGTCAAGCTAGGGATGCCAAAGGGGACCTGCTGAAGTTCAGTAACATTTACAGGTCTTGTTCCTCCCCAGCTTGTGACTGGACAATGAAAGAAAGAGCAGCAGAATGATGAGCCCTTTTCTCTGTCACTTTGCTGTCTTCTCCTACTCCTATCAGCATGCTCCTTGCACTGTAGCACACCTTATTTGCTCCTTGTGCCACTTCTTCCTGATGGCAGGTGTGCATTTTTTTTCAATAAAGGGCTTGTCAAAAGTTTGATTGTGTTTTTTTTTAGGGTACATTCTTTTTTTGTGTGTGTGGATGAGTAGGGATATTTTGTACCTCTTTCTCCTTTACATGGGGGGGGGGGGTAGTTTTTGGGGCTCCTTATTTTTAAAGGGGGCTTCCAGATTCTGATAAGCCTTCCACCTGTAGACTCTCACAATAACCATGCCAGGTTGTGGGGAAGAGGCCCTTGTCCTCAATAACATAGGGGTAGGGTGCTTTGCCAGAGGTGACCCCTCCCCCATGTTGCGGGCATGTGGCCTGGTATGGTTCAGGGAGGGGAGGGCCGCATGCTTGAACAAGGGTCCGGTATGGATTTGGGGAGTAAACTCAGGCTTTCTTTTCTTGGTTTTTATTGCTTGAAGTTCGCCCTTAAAATTCATGCCAGACTAAAAGGATCACTGGTATAGAATTTGAGAAGAATCATGTTATTTTTTTTTCTTGGGGTCCCCTTAAAATCAATGGCAGACCTCAAGGGCCTGGTATAATTTTTTTTGGTTCTAACCCCTCCACAATCTATTAAAAAAAAGGAAATGGCTGCTATTCCCTATTGCCTCTTTCACTGTATCTATAAGATCTTCTGCACGGGGTATACATACAGTATGTCATTTTTATAAACTCTAAAAAGGCAATATTGTATTTTATTATTAATGCATTAATTTAACAGCTATTACAAGTTGCATTAGACTATCCCACAAGGCTTCATTATGATAAGCAAACTTCAAGACTGCTATCAAAAATATTTTTACTTTACTACAACCATTTAAACTGGGAATTCATAACTTAATTTGTTACAGCTCACCAAGTTTAATGTTTTGCCCTTTCTATTGTATTATAGCTGATCTCTCTCACATAGGATTTGGATCAGTAAAGCTGATTTATCACAAACATTCAAGGAGTAAAAGGAGCTTGTGACTAAAAGTGCTTAAAAAAAGTGACTGTGTAAAGAAGAGTGCACATGGACATTTTATTTTTCATTCAATCAGTGGGTTGAACAGAAACAAAACTGACAGATCCCGCATTCACACAAGCGATGTTGTCAGGGCTGGCTTAGCCCTTCCTTCTCTGGGCTGGCTGCTAAGTTGTCGGCTAATTGCCAGCTCTCATCTCTCTCCACAGTTACCAGCTGTTCCTGATCATGCTCGTCTGACCTGCCTACTTAAAGTTGTCTAGCTCACTTCATCTCTGCCTTCGCCTTGGTCACATCACAAGAAACCATCTCCTGCGGTTCTGTTTAAAGACTGGCTTGTTGACATCCCTTCTGGCTCCTTATCCTGCTTGCTGTTGCTCCAATTGGATCCCTGCCTTCTGGCCTTGCCGATTACCCGATTTGGTTATTGAACTCTGGCCTGGCTGACTACTCTATCCGGTTACTGGACTCTGGCTGTGCTTTGACTACGCTTACTCTATTTACCTTTTTACTTTTATTTAATAAACAAGTGTGATTTAATTGTACTTCTGTCTCGGTCTGATTCATGGTTTCTGACAGATGTGCAGGGAATTGTATTCTGAAAGCAGGGGCTCCCCTATCAAAATGCACAGATCAGTGCTGTAGGTATTGGCTGCAAGCGCTGATCAAATGCTGGCTTTCAAGCATGACCAATCGATAGAAGCCAATCATTATACTCGCTTCTGTTGAACATAGAAGAGTGCACACAGACCAAAAGTATGTACGTGTGTACCTGGCTTTAGACACAGTAACCAACAAACTTCTTCATTTCAGGTTATTAGGGCGGATTAGAAAATAAAAAGGAGAAACTGGTTGCCATAATCCATAGGGACCATTTTTTCCATACATCTTCAGTAATGATATCTGAAAGATCCTGATTTACATCAAAAGTGAGTTGAGGAAGGCAATGCAATGTTAAACATTATTTTAAAAAAAATCCAATGTACTAAGTGCATTGTTCCTATTGATCAGCGATGTGGGAGTAAGGTAGTTCATTTTTCAAAGGGGTGCACTTAAAGGGAATATGTCACTAAGAATTCTTGTAGCTTTAGCTAACTAAGTAGATAAAGTACCAAATTTAGGTCAATCTTTTAGTGTCCACATTAATATTTTCAGTGTAATGCATAATGTACTCTTGGCTGTGTATGTGAAACAGTTATCTGCAAAGCCCAGGCACAGATAAGGTCCAGACTGCCAGACCTCTTGACTCTGCAGCTTCCTCTTATACAGCTAAATAAAGCATGCCAAAAGTAAAATTTTTCCACCGATGACTTTTTGGCACTAGTAGCATCACTTTTAATAAAAAATGCAGTGTTTACATGTCTTAGTTGGCTCTCCTTCATCTTGGACAAATTTTCTGTAAAGCAAATCTCAAGCTGATCTATGTAAAAAGATATCAGGGGGCAGTTGAATAATGTACATTTTAAATAGCATTGATTGCTTAGAATAGTTCTGCATTTTTTGAAGATTCCTTTGCATCCAGTGACAATGTTTGAATGCTGTCCTTTTCTGTAAAAGCCTAAGTCTAAAGATGTATTATGTTTCAAATGCCGATTTACGTATTGATTTACCTCCAGGGGTCAAGTCCTGGGGAAAAAAGTGTGGGAACTCCCACCCAAGATCTACTCCCCCACCAAAAATAAAAAATAAAAATGATACGCTCATATGCACGGACGCTTCTAAAGTGGTATTTTTCATCTAATTTTCGTATTGTGTGTATGAAGCTTAACTGTTAGTACATAAAAAAAAAACAATCTTTAATAAACATAAACACGGTAATTCTCTGAATAATTAGCATTCATTCAATTGTGCTTCCATGCAAATGTGAACATCGTGTTCTGATCTTTATTGGGGAATGTTATTTTGTATATAGAGTGTTTATGTGGTGAGTTTACACTTTTCATTGAACAGAGTTTGGATAACACAGGGTTAAACGGAAAGGTCATAAATGAACTGCACATTATCTGGACAGAATGCTTGGGGAGATAGTGATGTGTTCCTGCTTAGGAGATGTATGTTAGCTTGGGGGGGCTGCAAACTCTGCAGGGGCTCCAACACACACTCGCTGCTATTCCAACCCTTTACATATTTCCACATAAACTTCCCTCCTGGCATTAAACTTTGCCAAGTATTGTGCTCAGCTTACCACCCCAAACTGATGTTCCTCCCTCAGCTCACCTCTCTGCATGTCCTGTGAGCAGAATAGCTGTGCTCCTCCTCTGGGTTCTCTCATCATATGGCACTGAAGATAGAGGAGGGGGGATTCAGCGGGACACACAGAGCAATTATGCAGGAGACTGGGGGGGAGGGGGGGGGTTGAGGAGACAGAAAATCAGGAGAGGCCGGTGGGGAGGAGTGCACCACGAGGTCTGACTAAATACAATCTCTTAGCAGCAGGGACCTGATCTACCCGTCAGCTAGCTGTGATTGACAGGTAGATCGAAGAGGAAGCTGTCATGGGGCCCCCTACTGGCAATGCCTGAATGGTCAGTCCACCCCACTTACTATTGCAAGCTGTGTCGGCAGCTGCTGGTGTAGCCCCTGTCACACAGCTCGCATACTTCAAAGTCTTGTAGGACATGGCTGCTAACGGGAACTGAGTTCCTGTTGTGGAAAAAGTACAGGAACTCCGTTCCCATGGGTTCCCGCAGGACTTGAGCCCTGTATACCTCCATAGACACAGTTTGTCAAGATAGTATGGTCACCTGCTGACACAGAAGCTGAATCCAATGCATAATTGCAGTAGAGAATGTTTTTCTAGACTTTGTAATGTAAAAGGACAGTTAAGCCCCATACACACTATCAGATTTTCTGCAGATTTTTTTCCTTCAGATTTACCAAAACCATATAATATGAGGTCAAACCTTAGGAGTTTCAATGTGTATGCAATCAGGCAGGCCCATGGTTTTGGTAAATCCAAAGACAAAAATCAGCAGAAAATCTGATAGTGTGTATGGGGCTTTACTGTACTTCCCTAAGCCTTGTTTCTGTGATGAACTAACAATGACTGAGGGAACATAGAAGAAACAGGGAGGATCTAGACAAAACTAACTAGCACTAAATAGGAGAGGATAACAGAGGGAGATACTAAATCACATAAGTAAACAAGTTGTAGTGGGCCTAAACCACTACAGCATACAACAGAAAACAATAGTAACCCGATGTAGTTCAATACAAAACAAAACAAAAATACAAATAGGTGAGACAGAACAAGATGTATGGCATCAATGTGTATGTAAAGGAAAAACTCTTGCTCCCTGTGTTCCCACTGGGAAATTCCCCACCTATATTTGTCCTGATGACCTGATGTCAGCAAATCAGAAAGTTTGAGGAGATCCAAACTTTTAGCGCCCATACCAGAGCAAGGGAAAGGTAGGTCTTCCAATGGGGGGCATCTGTTCTGGGGATAAATGTATAAGATGGGAATTCTCACTGTAGGCAAATGTCTTATAACCTCCTATTGCACCTCTAGGACAGGAAGCGAAGGTAAATCTCCCAGTGTGACACAAAGGCCAAATAAATTACCTGACCAGTGGTTTTAATTGTTTCCCACTTTATTCAAAACTAAAAGTTTTGACTATACATATGCCTTAAAGGAAAACTGACTCTGACCATTCTATGTTGAATTTATAATTCATAATCTTGCAAACAATGTTGAGGAAGCTACTACAGAGACCAAGGTTCCATTAACCTTAATAAAATGATTATTTAATGAACATAAAATTGAATAAATGGGTGTTTTCTATAGCTTTCTATACTTACACAAAACCCTAAGCACTATTTAGGATGTTATTTAGTGTCTTGTCGTCCTAGGTTGCAGGGCTGTGTGTTTCTATTGATGTACACAGTGTAGGAAGACACAACTTTAGTTCCTGCGTGCAAGGGTGGGAGGCTCCATAAGATGCTGCAAGAGAAAGGAGCCACCCCGAAACAAAAAAACCTGTCATGGCACCAGCTTAACCACTTGCCTACTAGGCACTTTCACCCCCTTCCTGCCAACGCCAATTTTCAGCTTTCAGCACTGGTGCACTTTTTTTTTATGACAATTGCGCTCATGCAACACTGTATCCAATCAAAATTATCTTTTTTTTTTTTTTTTTTTAGACAGGTTTCTTTTTTAGCTTTCTTTTGGTAGTATTTAATCATCACTGGTTATTTTTTGCTAAACAAACGAAAAAAAGACTGACATTTTTGAAAAGAAAAAAGTTTTTCTTAGTTTCTGTTATAAAATTTTCCAAATAAGTAATTTTTCTCCTTTACTGATGTAAGCTGATGAGGCTGCACTGATGGGCACCGACAGGCTGCACTGTTAGCCCTTGTACACACGGTCGGACATTCTGAGGGAAAATGTCCGATCGGCCCGTGTTGTCGGATAATCCAACCATGTGTGGGCTCCATCGGACTGTTTCCGTCGAAATATCCGACCGACAAAGTTTTAGAGCTGGGCTATAAAATTTTCCGACAACATGATCCGATCGGACTTTGTCCGATCATTTGTAGAGAATTTCGATTGGACAAAGTGCCACGCATGCTCAGATCAAATTCCTAGACCAAAGCTATTGGCTACTAGCCTGAACGTAGTCCCGTCGTAACGAAATAACGTCATCACGTTACAAACGATCGGATATTCCGACAACTTTGTCCGACCGTGTGTATGCAACACCAGTTTCGGACAAAATCCAATGGATTTTATTGTCGGAGTGTCCGATCATGTGTACAAGGGCTAAGGCATTACTGATTGGCACTGACAGGCAGCACTGGTGGGCACTGATTGGCACTGTTGGGGCTGCACTGATAATCAGGATCATAGGCATGCACACAGGGTGTGCCAAGTGTGCCCGGGCACATCCTAATCACCCTGTGTGGCGCAGATTACCCCTTTTTAGACCACTAATATAGTTCACCTAAGCCCCCTAACGTGGCTCCTAAAAAAAAATAGTAAATAAAAAAATAAATAAAAGAAATATAATTGTAAAAAATAATTATAAATAAAATAATATAATAAATAAAATAATAAAAATAAAAACAACTGACACCAATCTCTGTCCTACTGACATCGTCCATTGGACTACTGACACCATCCATATATATATATATATATATATATATATATATATATATATACACACACATATATATATATATATATACACACATATATATATATATATATATATATATATATACACACATGCACACACACACACATGTGTGTTTGAGCTTTGGGGTGCACACCCTTATGCAATGGGCTGTGCACACCTGATCAGGACACTGATTATCAGTGTAGATGTCCTGTGTGGACTTGCCGTTTATTGACTCTTCTCCTCACGCGCTGCCAGTGCAAGGAGAGGATGACCGGCAAATCCTCTTTACACTGTGATCAGCTGTGATTGAACACAGTTGGTCACACGGTAAAGAGCCAATGTGATTGGCTCTTTACCCCAATCTGTGATCAGCTGTGTCCTAAGGACATAGCAATCACAGATCCCTGCCAATGCGTGCCACAGGTGGTGCGCAGGCAGAATGATCAAGGGAGGATGTCCATAGACCCCCTCCCGGAAATGTGAGCCCGCGCTGTAGCCATCTTTCAGATATAACGCGGGCAGGAAGAGGTTAAAGTGGAACAAAAGTCAAAGATTAAAAAGATAAAGAAACTGCACACTCAGTAAGTTATTAAATCAGTTGCTGAAGGTGATTAAAACTGAGGGTTTAAAGTGTGTTACCTCTAAATCTAACAATCCATATTATGTTTATGTATTGTGTATGTGACTCTATTTAGGTGTGTTTTACTGTAGTCTGTTTTATTTGCTAAGTTATCTTAGCAATACATGGTGATCCTGCCAGTCCCTCTTGGTTACTGTTGCATTTTGACCACACCAAACAAGGAAGCAGATCAGGGTTAGTGTCGTCAGCCATATGTAAATCATTCCCTCTTGGGGGGGGGGACTTTGTTTTGAGGGAAGACTCTTATGTGGGGGGGGGGGGACTCTGCTATCGAGATACTCTGATTTGAGGCGGGCTCTCATGTATAGGGGTCCCTGATGTGATGGGGGGACTCTGTGGTGATGTGGGAGGAAAACTGTAATGTGAAGGGCGGGCTCTGCTGTGATGGGAGTCCCCTGATGTGAAGGGGGGACTTTGGTGTGATGAGGGCTTCTGGCATGAAGAGGGGTTTTCTGATGTGAAGTTAAAGGGGTTGTAAAGGTAATTTTTTTATTTTCTACATAGGTTCCTTTAAGCTAGTGCATTGTTGGTTCACTTATCTTTTCCTTCGATTTCCCTTCTAAATGTTTTTTTTCTTTGTTTTCTTTGTCTGAATTTCTCACTTCCTGTTCCTCCTCAGTAAGCTGTTCAGTAAGCTGTTCTGGCTGACTAACCACCAGCTCGGATGATGGTGAGAAGTTTACTGAGGAGAAACAGGAAGTGAGAAATTCAGACAAAGCAAAAAAACATTTAGAAGGGAAATCAAAGGAAAAGGTAAGTGAACCAACAATGCACTAGCTTAAAGGAACCTATGTAGAAAATAAAAAATTTACCTTTAAAACCCCTTTAATTTCATCAAGGTGTCCGTGTGCATTGTCCCAGGCTCACGTTTCCCATTGAGAAGTGATATTTAATTTTTTTTTTACATTTTAGACTGGGGTGCCTCATACCTTAAGGAAGTTAGATTCATAAATACTTTAGCCACTTCAGCCCCAGAGGATTTTACCCCCTTCCTTACCAGAGCGCGTTTTGCGATTCGGCACTGCGTCGATTTAACTGACAATTGCGCGGTCATGCGCCGTTGCACCCAAACAAATTTGACGTCCTTTTTTTCCCCACAAATAGAGCTTTATTTTGGTGGTATTTGATCACCTCTGCGGTTTTTATTTTTTGCGCTATAAACAAAAAAAGCGACAATTTTGAAAAAAAAAACACTTGAAATAGATATGATGTGTATCTATCACAGGGTGGTTCTGTGGATACACTATAAAACTAAAAAAAACAGTTTTTTTTGTGTTTTTCCCTTCACTGTCTCCTTCCCCTTTTTTTCTACCGAAAAAAAAAACACAATATTTTTACTTTTTGCTATAATAAATATCCAATTTTTTTTTTTTTAACTAATTTTTTTTCTCAGTTTAGGCCGATACGTATTCTTCTACATATTTTTGGTAAAAAAAAAAATCGCAATAAGCGATTATCGATTGGTTTGTGCAAAAGTTATAGCATCTACAAAATAGGGGATAGATTTATGGCATTTTTTTTTTTTTTTACTAGTAATGGCGGCGATCTGTGATTTTTTTTTCATGACTGCGACATTATGGCGGACACATCGGACACTTTTGACACGTTTTTGGGACCATTCACATTTATGCAGCGATCGGTGCTATAAAATTGCATTGATTACTGTGTAAATGTGACTGGCAGGGAAGGGGTTAACACCAGGGGGCGCTGCAGGGGTTAATATGTTCCCTATGGGAGTGATTCTAACTGTGGGGGGAGGGGACTCACAAGGGGAGGAGACCGGTCGGTGTTCCTCTGTACTGGGAACACACCATCGGTCTCCTATCCACTGACAGGACGTGGATCTGTGTGTTTACATACACAGTTCCACGGTCCTGCTGTGTTCCCGGGCAATCGCGGGTGCCCCGCGAACATCGCGGACGCTGGGCACATGCACCAGGTCCCGAGCGATGCCACGGGTACACGTGCGCGCCCCCTAGACGGCCGGGAATCAGAGGAAGTCATATGACGCCCACCCAGGATGGGAGATCCCATCTGTGGGTATCATATGTCTATAGGCCGGGGCTGAAGTGGTTAAAGCCGAACTCCAGTCTTCTGTCACTTTAGACCAAAGTGTTGCCTTCAGTCCCAGATGTGCCCGCTGTCAGCGGAGTATGAATTGTTTGTAGCATCAGCTATCTACAGTAAAAATCAAAATTGAGTTGGGTGAAGTGCTGGCTCAGCCATTCAGAGGTAGCTTTGTATTTTCTGAAATGAGTACAAGCCTTAGTCTGTCTGTGACCCATGATAAATGCTTAATAGCCCCCGCTCCGGCTAACAAGGCTTGATGAGTTTGATGCCGCTGACTAGTGAGGGTGCAGGCTGGAGAAAGGTTCATTCAGACCCAAAGCACACTGCAGAAATAGAAAGAAATAGCCCAGTCACTGCCCACCTAGCCCAGGCTGAGTGGTTAGCAGGTAAAAGCAGCCTCAGCTCGATTCATCCAGGCTATGCCCCAACACATTTCACCCCACATCTGGGGGCGGAGTGAAAATTTCTACAGCTTGCTCTGACTGGCTGATCTCGAGATTGTGATGTCATCCACCTCGCCACCTTAGCCAATCAGAGGAAGCTTTGTATTCATTCAGAAAATACAAGGCTTCCTCTGAGTGGCTGAGCAGCGCTCAAGCTGTCTTGATTGTGTTCTGGGAGCAGGACAGGAAGTTCCTATCCTGCTTCACAAAAACAGTGCTGTGTACTGTATGAAGCTGATGCTACATGCAGTTTATACAGCGCTGACAGAGGGTGCAACTATTAGTGAAGGGAATAGTATGTTTGGAGCACCCAGGTCCAAACACACTATTTTTAATAGAGCAGTGTGGGATTAAAGACTGCTGATTGTTCAGTTCTCTGTCTTCAGTAAGCAGAGAGCATGTGACTGTCAGTCACCAGCTCTCTGCTCTCCCCTTCAGTGCTCACTGCAGTGCGGGGCTATGGAGGGGGCAGAAGCGACCGGCTCATGTTCTCAGTGGCAAGCTGAGGATCAGGTATCTGGGTGGATCCTAACATCAAACTGTTACTAAACCCAGGACCCTGCACTCACTATATCTGGTCTCCCACAGCACACAGAATATGTAAATGCAATTATTTTAGTAACTATAAACTGCTGAATACCTTTTTTCATCAGCAGTTAGAACAGTCTTGTGACTTCTATCAGTGTCTAGTTAAAGCTTGTAGGAGGAGTTTTTATTCTCCTCTGACTTTCCTACGAGGCAAACAAGACAGAGCCTTTAGGAGCACTCTGCACATGCTCAGTTTCATGTGTATAGCTAGAGAGTTTTTCTTGGGAGGGTGATCAGCACTGTCCACACAGAGGGTCAGGGGTCCTGTAGCCCCATAGGACTGTCAGAGGAGGATGAAAACTCCTCATACAAGCTTTAACCAGGCACTATTCCTCTTCCAGTTCAAGCTGGACAGCATGGAGCTGACTACTTCCTGGTTTTCCTGAATGTACAGCTATTCAGCACAACATCCGGATTGTTTGAGGAGCCTGTGGAATGCAGTAGAACTGCCAGGACTACATACTTGATGATGAGTACGAGTATTACTCCCACTTATATCTTATTTTGCTGAGCTTGTTTGTGGCAGTTATTTTGGTCAATTGGAGCTTGATGAAGATTTAAAAAAGCCGAAGCAGCTAAAACAAAGTGAAGCAAATGCTGATACAAAAGAAAAATTGCCACTGCGTCTACGTATCTTTTAAAAATTCCCCAACAGGCCACACATGGTGAAGATAAACGTCCTTCTGATTTCACTGTACCAAAAATAAGGAAATGTGAATACTGCCATATAACGATCCAATGTGGGTACTCCACGAACTTGTCAGTTGAATGGACTCTGAGTGGGAGAAAGCTGAACCGGTCGGAAAATATCTGTGAGAAGGAATACAGCAATTGGACGAGTTGATAAGCATTCGTTGATTTTAAGTGCATGTGACCTTCTGTAATTTAACCACTTGCCACCCGCCGATTGTCAAATGACGGTGGCAAAGTGGTTTCAAAATCCTGACTGGACGTCATAGACCGTCCTCAGGATTTTGAGCCGCTGCATGCCCCCGGGGGTGTGCATCGCGGCGATCGTTGTTGCGGGGTGTCAGTCTGACACCCCGCAACTACGATCTCGGTAAAGAGTCTCCGATGGAGACTCTTTACCACGTGATCAGCTGTGTCCAATCAAGGCTGATCACAGTGTAAATAGGAAGAGCCGGTGATCGGCTTTTCCTCACTCGCGTCTGTCAGACACGAGAAGAGAAGAGCCGATCGGCTGCTCCTCTGACAGAGGGGTCTGTGCTGATCGATTATCAGCACAGCCCCCCCCCCCCCCGAGGATGCCCACGCTGGACCACCAGGGACGCCACCAGACCACCAGGGATGCCCAGCACCAGGTATGCCACCCTAGACCACCAGGGATGCCAGTCAGTGCCCACAATGGATGCCATCAGTGCCCACAATGGGCATCACTGATTGGCATGCATTGTTTGGCACTGATTGGCATCAATCAGTACAATACAATGCCGCCTTTCCGTGCCTATCCGTGCCACCTATCAGTGCCCATCCTTGCCAACTATCAATGCCCATCCATGCCGCCTATCAGTGCCCATCCATGCCGCCTATCAGTGCCGCCTAGCCATGCCCATGTGTGCTGCCTATCCATGCCCATTCGTGCTGCCTATCCATGCCAATTCATGCCAATCCATGCCAGCTATCAGTGCCAATTTGTGCCACCTATCAGTGTCCATCCATGTCACCCATCAGTGCCACCTATCAGTGGCCATCAGGGCCGCCTATCAGTGCCACATATCCATGCCCATCAATGCCACCTCATCAGTGCCACTTCATTGGTGCCACCTTATCAGTGCCCCTCAGTGCCGCCCCACCAGTGAAGGAGAAAACTTACTTATTTACGTTTTGAAACCAAAAAAAACATTTTTTTTCTAAATTTTCTGTCTTTTTTTAGTTGTTTAGCAAAAAATAAAAACCGTAGAGGTGATCAAATACCACCAAAAGAAAGCTCTATTTGTGGGGAAAAAATGATAAAAATGTCATTTGGGTACAGTGTAGCATGACCGCGCAATTGTCATTCAAAGTGCGACAGCGCAGAAAGCTCAAAATTGGTCTGGGCAGGAAGGTGTTTAAGTGTCCAGTATTGAAGTGTCCATACAATGAGGTGAGCAGCCAATTCTACCACTGGTGGCGGTCCCCCCCCCCCCCCACCCCCGGCACTAAGTCACTTTATGCATGATCTGACTGTATACCACTGAAGATTCCTCACGTGGATTTTTTGACATATAAGCTATTTTGGACTTTTAATTAACATTAATTTTAATACGTTAGTAATTATTTTAATTTAGTTAGAGCGCTGTACCATCTGTTTGATATATTTAGCCAGACGCTGATAGAAGTCACAAGACTGCTATATACTGAAGATGAGAAAAGGTATTTAGCAGTTTATATTTACTATTATAATTGCATTTTTCTATGTTCTGTGGGAGAGCATATATAGTGAATGCAGGGTCCTGGGAGATATAGTGAATGCAGGGTCCTGGGAGATATAGTGAATGCAGGGTCCTGGGAGATATAGTGAATGCAGGGTCCTGGGAGATATAGTGAATGCAGGGTCCTGGGAGATATAGTGAATGCAGGGTCCTGGGAGATATAGTGAATGCAGGGTCCTGGGTTTAGTAACACTTGAACCCTGGATGGAAATAATAATGTAAAGTCTCCCAGTGATGAGTTAGGGAGGCCACATTCAGCACCAGGGACAGCTCCCCGGAGCACAGGCCGGTCCCTGATAGATTCTCATTAGCATGTCATCTATGGAAGCCTTCAGTAATGTAATGAGACAGTCCCTGCCTGCTCGGGGACCTGTGATGTCATTGTGAGTGACAGTTCTTAAAGTCCTCTTAATTAGTTTGCATTGCTGCTTCAGCAGTCCTAGCGTAGGAATGCACCATGTCATTTCCCTGACTGGGGGGGGGACATCTGGCTGTACACCCTCGGGCACCATTAAGTCTGATTCGTTCAGTAATGTCAGATATCAGAGCCCCCCATCCCATCCAGCACTATAGGGGGTCCCGATGTTCCGCTCTGACTCTCCGCCCGGTGATGGAGATCTGACATTGCGAGCTGAAGGCAGATCAGGCAGATCGTCGTTCCCAGCTACAGCCCAGCATTGTCTCCCAGCAATCTGTACATGCTGCATGCTGCTGGGGCTGACCTGACTGTGCTGTGCCATCGTCCCTCCCAGCTCCATGTGATCCAGCCCTTCCCAAATAAAGTTCAACATACATCAGCCTGGATATGTGAGGCTGCCTGGATTGTGGATCTCTTCCAGTCTGCAGCAAAACTTTCCAGGGGCACAGGCAGCACGGACATTCCTTCTTGCAATTCCTTTTCTGGGGGGAAACCTGCATTGCTACAGCACAGGATAACACAGGTAAGAGCATCGTGATCTTGTGTGTATTGCTGTTTACTGTACAATGGACACTGGTAACTAGGGATTGCACTTCTCTCCTGGAATCATTGTCATTAATAGAAATACCAGAGGCTAGTTTAGATCAGGATTTATCTGACACAGATTGGACACAGTGCTTTTCTCTGCCCTCTTCCATCCCTATCCCATCCCTATCCCATCCCTGTCCCATCCCTGTCCCATCCCTGTCCCAAATCCATCTGCATGAAAGAACATCCTGCAGATACAATGCAGCAGACGACCTGGGTTCAGTACAGAACACTGGAATAACTAAAATCAGATATCATTTTAAATATATATATATATATATATATATATATATATGAATGAGACTGAAAACTGGAAGACCCACAGCCTGTGCACAGGGCAAGAGTAAATGACACTGGATCTAAGATGTGAACAAATTAAGACACATAGGAACACATCCACAGATAGGGACACATCCACAGATAGGAATACAACTACAGATAGGGACACATCCACAGATAGGAATACATCCACAGATAGGGACACATCCACAGATAGGGACACATCCACAGATAGGGACACATCCACAGATAGGGACACATCCACAGATAGGAATACATCCACAGATAGGGACACATCCACAGATAGGGACACATCCACAGATAGGGACACATCCACAGATAGGAATACAACTACAGATAGGGACACATCCACAGATAGGGACACATCCACAGATAGGGACACATCCACAGAAAGGAATACATCCACAGATAGGAATACATCCACAGATAGGGACACATCCACAGATAGGAATACAACTACAGATAGGGACACATCCACAGATAGGGACACATCCACAGATAGGGACACATCCACAGATAGGGACACATCCACAGATAGGGATACATCCACAGATAGGAATACATCCACAGATAGGGACACATCCACAGATAGGGACACATCCACAGATAGGGACACATCCACAGATAGGAATACAACTACAGATAGGGACACATCCACAGATAGGGACACATCCACAGATAAGGACACATCCCCAGATAAGGACACATCCACAGATAGGGACACATCCACATATAGGGACACATCCACATATAGGGACACATCCACAGATAAGAACACATCCACATATAGGGACACATCCACAGATAAGAACACATCCACATATAGGGACACATCCACTAGCCTGCTAAGCTGAATGCTGTTAAAGTTCTCAGGAATGAAGGGTGAGGGATTGCTTGGTATTGTATATCTGGGAGAAGACTAGCACTCTACACAGGGATCGATGTGCAGCACGCTAACACAAAGGAAAGATAACACATGGCTGTATTTTTTTATTTTATTTTTTATATATATTTATCCATTAATACATTATATTACCTTTTTAGTATTGGTGTATTGCAGGAAGCACCCCCTCCCCACAAGAATTATAAATGGGCTGGTTATCTGGAATGTATAGTGAGGTTATGGAATTGATTTCATTGAACACAATAGAAACGAAGATTTGTAAATAATGTCCCTTACAGAACATAACTGACATTGTCACTGGGCATGCTGGACAGAACGCTTCCTAGAGACTAATTACTTTGAAATATTCTTAATAAACTACATTACACTACTACCTGCATATTCCCTTTGTACTGCTGCTGCAAACATGGTTACTATTGCTTAACCTCTTAAAATAAACATACAAAAAGGTATACATTTTATATATATATATATATATATATATATATATATATATATATATGAGATCAGATAGTGCTCCGGTAATACATTTATGCCTTTATTTTGGTTTCCTTTTGTTTTATTTTACAGTCTGGTTTCCACAACATGCATCCAAATCACAGTAATCGGAATGCCGTACTATAAAAGGCAAACAGAATATGAAATAAAATGACTGGATGCTAAAAATAAATATTCTCAGTTCTTCCAAGAGTGAGAAATCACCTGCTACTTCCAGGATCACACTGATGGCACATAGCATGACATGCCCTGGCTGGCTCTGACATTTCCTTCTTTAGAATAAAGGACTGAGCTGTAATCACGTTCTAATTAATACTTTGCTCTGATAAGTCAGGAGAGGATTTAAGGGAAAACAGATAATTAACTACAGTTTTATAACTGTACAAAGATAAGAGCCACTGTTTGTCATTAGTGTAACTGGAGTGCACAATTGTTAGGTGCATTATGGAGAAGAAACTGCAGTTCAAGCCGGGTAGAGTATAAATAGCACATAAAGCACTCCAACTTACTTAATGATGATTTGAAAAATACAGTATTCCATAGCAACCAACTAGATGTTGGATTACTAAGGTCAAATACGTTAAAGATGAATTCTCATTAGTTGCAAACAGGCTGAGTTTTTTTTTTTTTGTCTTATTAAATATTATCTATAGAATTAAATTGCTCATATAATCTAAATATCTAAGAGAATTGAATATGTAGTTTAGGTGACTCCTAAGGTTATTGTGTGCCAAATATATCAAAGTAGAGTTGTCAATGGGGTTGAATTACTAAAAGAGTAGAGAATTTTCACTTGGTGAGGCAAATGTAAAATTCAGTTTGCAAAGAATACCCAATAAAAAAAGAAAAAAAAAAAAAGATATATTATATATATATATATATATATATATATATATATATATATATATATATATAAAATGATTTTTGCTTGCACATGACAAGTTAGATCAGCATCTCATTGACTAAACTAGGCGACTTTGTGAAGTCAATGTTCATGTTGTTTCACCTCATGCACTAAATGAAAATTCACAAATTCACTAGGGTCATTATGTTGGTTCCAATGAACCTTTAACACCTTACCCTAACTTGTTCTTTAACACTAAGCTTAAAGTGGTTGTAAATCTAGTTTAAAAAAATAAAATCAAAAAACACACCTGCAAGACAAAGGCATAGCAAGCTAGTAGGCATAGCCTACTAGTTCATTATGTAATACTCACCTGAGATCGAAGCCCTCGCTGCCAGTACACCGCTCTGGTGGCCGACATCACTCCCAGGGGTAACTTTCGGGTATTGCAGCTCCGGCACTGTGACTGGCCGAAGCCACGATGACATCACTACCGTGCAGGCGCGGGTTAATGGCACACTCACTGAAGCAACGGCACATACGTGCCATTGCTTCAGTTTGTGTGTTAGTGTGCATGTGCCAATGATGTTGGCACATACAAATACAGGGGATATCCAGGGTAGCTACCTATTACCTTATTATAGGCTTACCTATAGCACAAAGTGGTTTGTAAGGGTTTACAACCCCTTTAACACTTAACCTCTGCTTTGGCTACAAGCTGACCTTGTCCTGAGCTGAAAGCAGATCCTCAGTTAAAGTCATTGTAAAAGGTTCATTTTTTTTCTTAAAATAACAAAAAAATGTTATACTTACCTGCTCTGTGCAAGGGTTTTTCACAGAGCAACCCCAATCCTCCTTTTCTGGTATCCCCAGTGGCTCTCCTGGCCCCTCCTTTTCTTCGAGTGCCCCAACGGAGAGCCGCTTTCCATGGGGCACCCATGCGGGTGCGATCCTGAGTTCTGCTGCTGTGTCCATTAACACAGACAGCAGGACTCAGCCCCGACCCCTCCTCCCATGTCACTGGATTTGATTGACAGGAGTGGGAGCACATGGCTCTTGCTGCTATCAATCTATCCAATATGAACCCGAGACAGCCACTGGAGCTGCTGGGCTCATGCTCCTCACTGGAACGATCGGGTTCAGGTAAGAAAAGGGGGGGGCACTCTGGGGGGTCCTATATCACAGAAGGTTTTTCACCCTAATGCATAGAATGCATTAAGGTGAAAAACCTTGACACTTTACAACTCCTTTAAATTCATGCTGTTAACAACAGACTTTCCAAGATATAAAGTGGGAATAAACCCAAAACAAAAAATGTACAATATTGCAGCTTACCATTCATCAGATGTGGTGGCTGCATATGTTTTCTTCTCTTTGGCTTTTTTCCAGTTTTCAGTTGGTGATCACAGTAACACACCATCTGTATTAGTAAGACACAACTCTGGAGGAATGAGTATAGGAGGCACAGCAGGCAGCAGCATTGTCAGTCTGGGGGAAGGAGAGAGTTAAATGTATTAGCAGATTTAGAGCCACTAACTAACTTAAGCCAAACTCCAGCTCACGCTTTAGAATTAGTTACAACAAATAGGTTTTTGTTTTGGGGGGGGGGGGGGGTAAATGTATAAAAGCCGATCATTTTAATTACCCCTGCCAGTGTTAAGTGGTTTGTCTCATTCATGTAAACTGATACATTGTGCTAAAGAATGTGTGCTGTGAAAAATAACAGGCTTGCTGGCTGAATTACCAGATGAAAATAGAAGAAAGAAAGCCTATAAAAGGAAACCAACACAGGCATCACACATGTAAGGGTTGGTAAGCTTCAATGTAATACATGTTTGTATTTGGCTTTAAAAAGGTGCCTAAAATGTGATGTACACATAACACATAACACTATAAAAATGTCATTTATTTAATTCATACAAAAATAATTAAAATGTTGGCATAACATAGTTCAGCACAACAAATTTACTGTATCCCAGAATATAAGAACACAAATCTGTTTCGCAGCTTGTCGATGTTACTCCTTACAACTAAATAACCTGTAGGGGACCTTAACACAACTCGCCTCATGAGTGACAAATACCCCACTTCTTCAGATTTTGCAAAACGTTATTGTATTAAAGTAATAGTATGTTATGTTATTGCCATGTGGGCACTCGTGCATGCACCATTCTGTATATCCATAAGAGACAGAGCGTGACCTTCTCCCTTCTCACTGACTTTGATTGACAGCAGCAGGAGCTAATAGCCCCTGCTGCTGTATTTGAGCCAAATCAGGAGCCAATCAGGAGCAAGAGATCCGAGAGAGCCTCAGCTCTCATGCACATTGTTGCATCGAGTTTGGGCTCAGGTATGTATTGGGGGGGGGGGGGGGGGCAGGGCTGTGGGGAAGCTGCATGCAGAAGGTTGTTTATCTTACTGCATAAAATGCAGTAAGGTAAAAAAACTTCTGTCTTCACAACCACTCTAAATAATCACTGAAATCAATAACCAACCTAAGGACCAAATGAACACACACAGAGGGTCTAAATGGTATCCCCTTTATACCACTTCCATCCCGGGCCTATTCTGGCACTCCTCTCCTACATGTAAAAATCATAATTTTCTTTTGCTAGAAAATTGCTCAGAACCCCCAGACATTATATGTTTTGTTTAGCAGAGACCCTGGGGAATAAAATGTCAGTCGTTGCAACTTCAGTCACCTGTAAGAACGATCAAGCAGCTGAACTGCCGCCATGATTGTTCTTATGGTGCACAGAATTTCCTGCTGTAAAAGATGATAACTGAATGATGCCTGCATATCCCCTCTCAAGGACCGAGTATTACGTCATGTTTCCTTCACTCTTCTCTCCTCACTCATAGCAGACCATACCTGCTTCCTAAATGGGAGGAACCTCTGAAGCTGGAACAAACTACTTGTAATTATGTAAAGTGATGGGCGCCAACTGTGCGTCCCTGCGGGCGCTGTCAGCACAATCAGATTTTCCAATTCATTCCTTTTAAGGCACAGATATTAAACTGTATGGCAGGTTTTCCAGTCATGTTGAAACAGGGCAGATATCATGTTGCATTGATGAATAATATGCCTGTGTTAGGCCAACTAAGGCCCATATCAGCCCTATATTCTGCAATCTTTTCTAGTCAGATGGCATGTTCAAAAACCTTTGGCTACCATTATATATATGGAATTAAAGGAAAGCAAAGTATAGTCCAAACTAATATTCATTAGGTGAAAATATTTTTAGGAAATAGTAAAGCATATTTTCAGTAATGCTGCATACACACGAGCGAATTGTCCGGCGTACTTAGTCCGCCGAAACGCATTTCAGCGGACAATTCGATCGTGTGTGGGCTTCAGCTGACTTTTCCAGCGTGAAGTCCGGCGGACTTAGAAAGTAGTTTTGCACTCCAATCTTTCCGCCGGACTTGGGTTTCAGCGGACAATACGTTCGTGAGTATGCTAGTCCGGCAGACTAAGAATGACGCATGCTCAGAAGCAAGTATGAAAAAGGAAGCTATTGGCTACTGGCTATTGAACTTCCTTTTTCTAGTCCCGTCGTACGTGCTGTACGTCATCGCGCTAGCAAACGCCGGACTTTCTGTGTGTCCGTGTGTGGCCAAGTCAGTTCGGTAGAAAGTCCGCCGGACTATCCGCCGGATTGTTTGCCGGACTAAGTACGCCGGACAATTCCCTCGTGTGTACGCGACATAAGTTACACTTTTAGTTATCATTGAATCATGTGCCCATTACATTGCACAGCACTAAAAAACAGAAAGGAGTGACAAGAGACTATCTTCAAATCTGTTCTAATGATGATGCATTCATTTTGTCACCTTAGAAGATTTCTATTATAAATAATTGAAACACGTGGCGCTAAACCAAGTGACTGTTACACCACTAAATATTATACTACAAGGTGCATCAAATATAGCTCAAAAAAAATTGTATACATAAATAAAAAAATAAAAAATTATTAATAGTAAATAAACATTAAATAAAAATAAATAACCCAGTGAATAAGTGATAGTTCACACTATACATTTAAACACTCCTCAGGGAGTATTGCAGAGCATTTGCAGTGTTCATATAATGTTGCAAAAGTCTGTGAGTCTCCAAAACATATTTCACTTTAACAAGCAATATTGATCAGTGTTTTTTTTTTCTCTCAAACCGCCTTTCCTTCACCTCACCGCTGTGAAATGTGATTCCTCTCCTCCTTATGTGAATTAACTCACCGAATAAATCAGCCTCACACTCAACGTGTTTGGCAGAAAAGCGCTTTCCAAACCCTTTTTGCAAGGATGTGGATGACAGGCATACAATCCTTCACTTCAGCGGGAGAAAAGCTGACCCAATTGACACTTTCATAGACAGTGCTCTCATGAAATAGAAAAAAAGGAAACGCTCCCATAGCTTGATACCGTAAAAAAAACTTTTAATCACACACAAGAAGATCCTCGTAAGTTACACTCACATTTAAAAACTTGTAACCACGCCAAATAAGTCAAGCCACAGCACACTTTAACACAGCTGATTGCCAAAGCATTGGTGATTTTTAGCGGACCCAGGGTATGCGAGACACACTCTTTAAATCTCTCACCATTCCTTGGCCTCGCCAGCACCATGGTGAAGATAGACATGAGCCGTCCGATGGTTCCTCTCACTCTCAGTTACCTAGTAGCCACGCCCCGACATGTTTCGTCATTCACGTGACTTAATCATGGGGTTGAAGATTTCTACTTTGATTACCATATTTTCACTTTTCTGGGGTAATATTTTTGTGAAATATCAGAGAAAATCGACCTATAATTGAGTTAGTCTGCCATTTTGTGTCCCGAATGCACCTCTGGAAAGGTATTTAGAACAACATATTAAAAGGGAAAGTCTGTTAAAAAGTGTTGCTTTCTTTTCATTTCAATTGTGTAAGTTACCTATTTTATAGGTGTTGTATAGGGGACTCTCTGTTTTATAAAGGGCTATGCTATAAAATAAAGTGTACGCTTTCGTTGGGAACAGTACTGTAAACCCTCGCATGTACCAAGTAAAGTGACTATCATTAGATGATCCACAGAGATGAAACAAATCCTCCTATGTAAGTTGTAGCTGTGCATCTGCAGCCATTTCTCTTGTCGATGGTTCTGAAAGGTTTTGTTCTGAAGGTTTTGTAACTAAAGAAAGTATTTTCTTTAGTTCTAGGAGCAGGGGGTGAGGATATGAAGTTTTTACACAGCCGACAGCTCTGAGCCCTGATTGGAGGGAAGGGACACACGTCTCTTCACACAGTACAGAGTACAATCACCGCTGTGGTTAACAGTCACAGGCTGTGCTGCAACTCCCTCCCCCATCACCAACTCTTGGTATCGGGGAAAGCTGCCAAAACTGTAATGCTGATAACAAGGGGAACCAGGCAGAGAGAGAGAGAAATGACACCCAGTGCTTTGGAGAGAGACAAATACACAGTATAGATAGATGCTTTTTTTTTCATATTTCATGCCTCAAGTTTAAAACTACTTTAAGGTAAAGCTTGCAGGAACTCAGGTGAACAAAGGAAAAGTCATCATTGTTTCGGGCCCAAGCAAATTTCTCAGCAATCCAGGTTAATTTATTTTAACTTCTGACAAATCTTAGACCAGCCCTTTTAAACAAATGTACCCCAGAGGAACCCCTAAAATAATTTTTAGGTCTCAGTGTACCCTTACTAAAACCAGTTTATCGGGCGTCAATGGGAAAAATTCCACTTTCATTGGTGTAGGAAGAACACAACCTGCACAGTGTTGGTCGGACTTATAGACCACTTAAAAAAAATCATTGGTGTCATGCTACTGGGTTTGCCAAGTTGTGTTGGATCTATGGAGGGACCATCTTATAGGAGGTCAATCAGCTACAGCTAAAGCAACTCCTAGCAACTTCTGGAGGAACGCTTGGGCTCCATTGAACCTTGGTTGAGAATAGCTGTCTTGGACCCTTCATGTTTTCAGAAAAAAATATTTGTATGTTTTGGGATAACACCTCATACCACAATGAATATTCTTTATAAGAAAACCCTTATTGGTGGATAAGCGAGCACCAGAACATCAGAAAGGGCCACGGAGATCAGGTGGATGTGGATATCTAGTACAAATGGGTAAATCAGGGGATCATTTTGACTACTTTGTGTAGCACAGCAGCTAGAAAAAAAAAGCTATTTTTTAAGTCTGGTGATTGCCCTTGGCAGTGCTGGTATTGCTAGCTCTGGCAGAGATGGAAGCGGCAATAGAGTGACAAAGCTGTAGGGGATAGAAATGGACCTCATCCACAGAAGTGATTTTGTGGCTGTTTGATCAGTGAAAGTCTTAAAATGTCAATGTTATGGGCTTCTCTACCTGTGGATAATAAGGTCAGCATTTATGCAAATCAGTGGATGTGCTGGTGAATTCTCTGTCTATAGTCAGTACATTCATTTTTAATGTTGCCGGCAAGTACCAGTGAC
The DNA here is from genome assembly GCF_037356315.1 of Lithobates pipiens. Lineage (NCBI taxonomy): Eukaryota > Metazoa > Chordata > Amphibia > Anura > Ranidae > Lithobates > Lithobates pipiens. The sequence continues at coordinate 6,469,196 of NW_027507685.1, read as the reverse complement.
CTTTCGCTCTTGGCTTTCATTGCTGAGAAAAATGTAAAAATCAGAAACCTTTTCTAACTGCTCCAAATATTTAATCTTACCCTGCCTAAATCCTAAGCAGACCCATAAAACAAACTATTAATTCTTACCCTCACCTTAAAAAAAGGTGACCACCCATACGTCAACCTTTATTTTGAGGGTATTCTGTTACCTCTCTACACAGGCAAGAATAAAGCTTGCAATGTCTGCTAGCTTTTTTTTGAGCCTCAGCCCCACATTGCTTCATTTCCCACCCATACTGGACTCTTTATTTTTATCATAATCGTAGTTACACCTGGGATGTCTACTAAACAGCAGGCCAACCTTCTCTCCAAGGCGAGCTTTTTGCCTCATTCAAGAAATGTTGACTCACTTCTACTTCCACCTTTGCAACATTTCCCGAAAAGGAGTCTTGACAGCAGGGCAGCAGCTGCAGCATGTGGTATTCCTAGTTGCATTGCTTGCATCAGTGTCAGCACTTCTCTAACACCATACCTGGTAATCACCTAGAGTGCTACCCCCTAAGGAGCCGCTGGAATTTACTGGTTCTTTCCAATACCGCACAGAAGCATCTAGGCACACAGCAACGGTTCATTCACTCATATTCACTGAACAGTACAGGGCTTTGTCTTTTTGTGGTTAATTTGCTGGTATAAATTTGGGAGGGGCTTAGAGGTGAAATGAGATACTCCAAAACGGTTGACAAATAGCAGTTCGAGGATGACAGCTCCTTACATGAACATGAATACTGAACAGGCTATTCCCTCTTTTTGATACGTTCTACCTCATGGCCCACAGCTGTGAAGGGAGAAGTAGAATGTAGAACAGGTATAGCTAGCAGCTGAGGACCATGAAGTAGCTTTAAAGTGCAGCAGTGAAGGGAGGCTTTACTCACAGAGACCTGGTTCAGGGTCTGTCCATGGGTGCAGTCACCTTTGGAACAATCCAATGTCCAGTTCCAGGACTCCAGAGGGAAGCAGGCACTGTCCTCCTCAGCTCAGCAATCCCTTCCCTCCATGGGAGAAGAGACAGTCTCCTCTGGACTTAACACTATTTAACAGTTCTCCCAGCCACCACCTTCGCACAACTCCCCAGGGATTGGCAGGGCCCTGCTCAATATTCCAGCCAGTCATTTTAATTCTCCCTCCCTAAACTCTAGAAATTTCTTCTAGGAGGTAGGGGGAAGCAATCAAACACCCAACCATTGCAGCACTGAGCAATCAAAACTAAACAATCATTGCTCCTCCAGAAGGAGCCTAAATCTAAATTTGCCTAGGAGCTTAACTAGAAGGGTGCTACAGCCACCCAACCCCCTCCAAAAAATTGGCCCTGTCCTCATGGGCTGCAAACAGGAACATTGCTCTTGAATAAGAAAGGACTACAGAGCTGGTAACCTATCCCAAATACACCCACACAATAATCAGCTGCTGTATCTTAACACAAACAAGTGTCTAAACACAATATAATCATACATGTACAGCTCTATATATTTTAAAACCATGAATCATGACAGCAATACAATATTTTAAAGTATCCATGCTTAATAAAGTGTCCATGCTTGAAAAATATTCAATACTCCACAACTAAAAATGCTCTGTGCTGTGCAACTTCATCCAACAAACACTGTTGTTGCTCTCTGTGCTCCACACTCTGCATGACCCATCTCTGGGAAACTCACCAGATTTCCATTACCCCCTAGGGGTGAAAAAACACCCAAGGCTGCCTCCACTCCTCTGCTAATAAGTTCAAACCATAAGGTCCATAGGATAAAAAGGAAAAGCCTCTATAGTGTAAATTTTTTTTCTTTAAAACGTACACAATAAAACATCCACTCACATTTTACAGTGCGTATGCACTGCACGCAGGTAATTACAGAATATTCTCCTTTAAGGAATAAGCTTCTATTGCAAGTCCCACGCTCTCCTGGCTCAACAATTATCTTTGATTTTCATATATTTAGACCATAGGAGTTATAAGCCAACCCCTTCCTTTCTCATCTATTTCTTCAGTGCAAACAGGAAACAGAATTGCAAGTTATGAGTTGCATAACAGACTTTGTATGTGGCATTCCACATAGTAAAAAGGTATTAACTTAAGTGCAAATTTTAATTGCAACAATATACAACATAGTGGTAGACTGACAGTAGGTCATAGCAGTACTCAATCAGGTGAGAGAACCCTTACAGCATAAACTGATATAAACATACAGCCTAATTTAGTAGAACCCCACCCCTGGCTAATCACAAATGGTTCTGAGGTAGAAAATCAAAGCGTTAGCCTTATGCCACGTACACACGACCGAACTTTCCAGCAGACTAGGTCCGATGGTCTTCCCGACTGACTTTCCGAACGAACGGACTTGGCCACACATGAACGGACTAAGTCTGTTCATTTTGAACATGATGATGTAAAACGGGACAAAAAAAAAAGGAAGTTCAATAGCCAGTAGCCAATAGCTTCCCTTGTATCGTATTTGGTCCGTCGGACCAGCATACAGACGAACGGTTTTCTCGATAGGAATTGAGTCCGTCGGACAGATTTGAAACATGTTCTTTTTCTAGGTCCGTCTGATTTTTTTTAAATAAAAAAACTATCGGATTAGCCTACACATGATCAGATTGTCCGACTGACTGATTCCGTCGGACCTAGTCTGCCGGAAAGTCTAGTCGTGTGTATGCGGCATAAGTTGTACTCCTAAAAAAAAGCAAACGAAAAAAGCGAAGTTACTAACATCCTAGACATTACAAGACAAGGTTGAAGCATTATCTTCTCAGAGAGAACCCTCCAACAAATGTAATAGTCCTCATCAACTTGAAAAGAGTCCATGAATTATATATGCATTTTTTTTCTTTTGCAGGGCCACCAAGTGGTCAAATATCATTACACCCCTAGTAGGCCTAAGCAAAACACAAAACCAAATTGTACAACACGCTCAAAATGAACTGACTTAGTCCGTTCGTGTGTGGCCAAGTCCGTTTGTTCGGAAAGTCCATTGGGACTCCGCAGAAACTCCATCGGGAAGACCATCATCAGACCTAGTCTGCTGGAAAGTCCAGTTGTGTGTTCACGGCATAAGGCTTACACTAATGTGTGTAAACACAACACCCTGCCCCCCTCCTTGCACAGTGAAGTTGCTTATTTAGAGCAAAATATGGAGGACACTACCTTTGAATGAAACAACCAGTCCTGCTTCCAGCACAACATCCCCACCATCAGCAGACTGTAACAAAGAGCTCTCTTTTTGGCTGTAGCAGAATGGCAGTGAAGAATGTTTATGTAGGGGGACCAACGGTAATACTCCAGGTCAAGGACCTGTATCATCCTTCCGTCAGGCCATCAATTAATAATAGACAAAATTGATCTTTCTGGCCTGCCTTATTAATCGTCATTTTGTCTCTGAAAATAAACTTCTTCCTAAAGACAGGGTAGTCTTGATTTCTGCAAGGATTGGGAACACGTAGATATTCCCACACTTCCTCATTACGCCAGTCCTGGCATTTCTGCTTGATATCCATTGAATGTATGAATACTCATACCCACTCCAATGCTACTTATCATTGAACTATTCGCTGTAGTTGGGAGAACCTGAACAGATCATCCACATTTCCTCTGCCTGGCAAGATATAAGGATTTTCAGTCCTTTTTATTAACTCGCTGTGAGCCTCATCCTGAGCTGTGGCTCATGCAGAAGTGCAGGGGGAGGGGGGGCATATCCACCCGACACTCCAGATATTCCTCACTAAACTGTAAGCACCTGGCACACCAGCAATTGTGGAATATGTTCTCTTTCTGCCAAACTCGGGGTAAGGGGTGTGTTGTTTCATGCCCTACTGCTCTGTCCCCCAGTGACCTCTCTGATGTTGACCCCTCTAATGTGTCCCACTTGGATACATTCCCTGTACTCTGTTCTCCGTGGTAGCACAGGACACAGGAACCACACCAGCTACAGGTCTCTCTGACACTCCTCCTGTAACACAGGTGGGTATAGGTCGCTCCAATTCTCTCACCATTGGTTCATATCAGCGGCCAGAAGCATAGACTAGTTTTTAGTCCTGGCCCTGAAAACAGCTTTGCTCCCCACTGCTCCACCGTTGTAGTGCTGCCTGAATATCATAGTATACTTCATTCCATAGCCTGACCTGCTGAGATGACTCCGGTACTTCAGTACAGTAATCCGTACTCCAGTCCACTGTGTATGTAGCAATCGGCAAGCTGATAAGTGTCAGCTCCAACAAAGGTTCCCACATTGTTCACATCGGATCCATGCTCTTACTTCTGACAGATTGCACACACCAGACTTAACTTTTCCTCTCCCCCAAATTTGCCCACTGCGAAAAACCCTCAGCATACCAATTTCACTCCAGTGTTTATCAAGTGCTCCTGAGCTTTGGCCACCCGGTCCAATAGCCCTGAAAGCAAGAAGCCCTCTGTTGCCCTAGCCGCCCGGGACCCAAAGAACCAAAAAGTACAGGAAGTTTACAGAACAGGAGTTTGTGTTGACAACTTTCTTCCATTCTGGGGTGGGTGGAGGGTAGACATTTCCATGTTAGCAGAATCATTTAGGCATACGATAGCATATTATTTTGAAACAGGTAGTTCTTACAGCTTGCCAGGGAGGCAGGTTTTAAGATTACAAACATTGGGAAGACCCATGAGGATAAAAGTAAGTAATTGGATTGGACTACAGGACAGATCCATATAGGGATTGGACTACAAGACAGGTCTATATAGGGATTAGACTACAAGACAGGTTCATGTAGAGTGACAGAAAGGTGTTGTTACCCTGCAGAAGCACAGCAGGGAAGAGGTATACCCAAATTACAAATCATTAGCTGGATATAATTATATTTAATTGAAAAAGTTTGAGATGTACAACTCCATCTCTAGAGGATAACATATTGTCTTTGAACTCTGTCTAATCTCTTGTCTTCTTTGGGAGTTTGGAGGAGATATCACCATTTTCTCCTTTAATCACAACAGGGGTAGTATGACAAGGAACTCGTGAAGATGGGGATAAAGTAAAGTTCACAAAGGACAACTGCTTGATGGGGGTGGTACCCTAACTCAAGATTACGCTACCATATCTAACATCCTATTGCAAATACTGAAGTTCCCAAACTTGTCACGCCAAAGTAGAAGAGCGATTCATTCCATCCAAGCAGTTCATATTGTCAGCAGAATTGATTTGTTTAAAGAATGTGCCCTTCACAGTCAATGTATAGCTTGCCCTAAATCTAGCATTTGCTCTTTTAATTTATGATGGTCGGTTTAATTAGCTATAAGCTATAGCTCTGCCTGAGAAATCAATCAATATGAGGGGTGATGAAGTTTGGCACAATCCTTAAGAAAAAGTATTGCAGAGCACAGTAGTAGCCATTTTCAGTATGCCCTTCTTCATGTACAGTTCACAATACTTCTCAGAGACAGTCTATTGCACATCGTAGCTCCACAATGCATTCATAGGCAGGTACGCTCATGCTCACCACATCATCCCCATCTTGTTCCAACTTACTAATAGTTCTGAAAGTTCTTCCTAATACCACTTATGCAGAGGCAGGTACACAATAGGCTGGCAGAGTTTTGGGGCTTTTTAGACAGTAGGAAAGATTAAAGTGGAAGTAAACTCCCCAATCGTTTTAAGCCAAGGAAGCTGCCATCTTTGCCTCTGTTTAATCTTCAACTACTATGGTGCTGCACATGTGATTCGTTATGACACCAGCCATTGGATGGTTTGATAGTTTGGCTGAGAGCACAGCCAATGTGCAGTTAGCATTCCCGGCATGCCTTTTTTTTTTTAACTGTTTAAATCGATGGGTTTACTTCCACTTTAAGAAGAAATTTAATTTGTAGAGTCAGCCTTTGCAGCAATAGATACAGTGTCTTGCTTGTTTTCTCTGTGCTCCAACAACCTCGAATACCCAAAACAGGTAATTTCTCCTTCTTCCCTAAAGATTAGATACCAATCATTTTGAGTTTGTTTCTGACAAAATTTCTAATAATGTCCACAAACATTATCTTTTTTCTCACACATGTATTGTTGCTTTCAGAACCGATTCATGGTAAGCATTGCATTGCAAACATCAATCTGCTCAAACAATGCCTCATAAGCTTGCTGCCAGGCATGAGAAACTAGCACCTTGCCATGAATAAAAGATGTTACTGAATGTAAACTGGAATATCTTCATGGACTACAAAGTCACTAGTGGCCAATTATTATGTAAAACGATGAGAAAATAAGATGACTTTACCTAGGAATCCTATTACATCCATTGTTGCTATCGAAACGTAACCCAGTTTTCTTCATGCTACAAAAAGCATTTTTGTAGTGCCAGTTAGTGAATTGTGTCGTTTTTAGACACAGTCTAAACATTTTAGAGCATATATTTCCATTATTTAACTGTATGATTTTAGACAGAAAAATAATACCAGGTGTTTTATAAGGTTAATTTTTTTCTACCAAATTGTAGAGAAAACAATCTATAGCACACCCAAAGTCTTAAGCCTTGTACACACAATGAGAATATTGGGCAAATGATTGTTTTTGTGGCATGTTAGTCTTATAGTGAAAATGCAGAGGTTACTCAACTTATGAAAAATCTCATATGACAGAATACAAATTTGGAAGTGATGTAATGTATTCTTGTGTTTCCAAACGTGTGGTCTTGCTCTTCCGATTTTTTTCAGGGAAAAACCATGCTGATTAAATGAAAATCGGACAACAATGTTTGTGTTTGTCCCTTCAGATAATGGCAGATGAACTGTTGTGATCATCTCTCGAAAGTTGTGTACTAACAACCAGATTATTGTGCAATGGCTTCGAAAGCCGTATTTTTTTGTCAGATTTTCTGATTGTTTGCTCTAGGCCTTATTTTTATCCTATACCATGCCTTTTGCAGCATGCAACAATGAACCATGTTATTGTTGTTATGTAAATGTAAGGTGTTTGATTTACTAAGGACTAGAGACGGTCAAGTGATATTCCTCAGAGTTAACACAAACAGAGCCATGGTATACTTGATATTTTGAATCAATTGATATAAAATAAATTTGAGTTTAGTGTTTGTTGGTTTTTTGAGCTATGTCATTTTAGAATAAAGTCTAAGATATAAACAGATATGTCTATAATGACAGGCAAATCTAATTAAGAAGTAGTTAGCAAACTCTCAGGAAAGACATAGAATATGTAGCATATGTCTTGTTTTTTACTTTACACTTTCACAGTGGCGGGTGGTGCTCAATATTTTGAGGGGGGCAAACAAACCTGACCCCCCCCCGCCGCGGGCGGGAGATGGACGGCAGAGATCAGTGGTCTTATCTTAGGAGGCTGATGCTGCTCCTCACTCCAACTTGCCGAGGGAAGAGCCGGAGCCACTGCTTCTCCTCTCAGCTGAACGGGAAGTGGGTCCTGAGACCCAATTGGTCAATCAGGTCTCAGGAACCTCTTCCTGATTGGCAGGGAGGAGAGGCAGGAAAACAATAGTGAATAATAATTCACTACTGTCACACAACTGGGTGGGCTCAGGGAGCAGTGCTCTGCACCCCGAGCCCAGCCTTTTTTGAAGCCAATTAGAACCTTTTTTAAACACGTGCTTAAAAAAAAAAAAAAACCCCATTGAAATCCATGCGTTCGGTGCCCTTCATGTAGATTAGGGGCTGGGCGCATGGATGAGGAAGACGGCGCGCCTGCACCCCTAATGGACGGGTCGTCATTGCACTTTAATGAACATGAGTTAAAGAGACACCGCCCTGATAGATCTCCTTCTAACAAAGTATACTTAAGGATTCATGCTCTTGTGCCCCCACCCTGCTCCATTTGAGTGACAGTACTTGGGCCTCACCACGTCTGAACACTGTCATGGTCTTGTGATGGGATGAGTTCAGTTATCCCATCAACCCAGTTAAGTTCAGTTACCTGAGCTTATTCAGGGTAAATGCCTGAAAGTGAGTATAACTTCCAGTGGTAGGAGGATTATCAGGAGACATGTTTTTTCCCTGATTGGACAGGGTGACAGTGTCCCTTTAAAGTTTCTAGATTCAAACTCCAGACCTAGCACACAAAAACACTCATGTATGTTCATGTTCAAATTATTTTGATTAACATTTTGTTTTGCAGATTTAAATTAGAAATAAAAACAGCGGAAATTAATGTCAGCGGGTTGGATTTCCTGCCTTGGGATCTACTGAATGGCTCTACAACTGGCAACGATACCAGAACAAATCCATCAGGAATATGCTTGCAAACTCAAACAAAAAATAAATGGAAAATAAGGAAAAAGAACAAAAAAATTATATGTAGCAACCTCACAAAGATGGGTTTCACCAATACAGACCTATTATGAAACAAGTTATTGGTGATCCGCTGTGTCATCAATGGTCAGCAACCGTTACTTGTCACAAACTGCACATTGCTACAAAAGGAGAGAAAGCGGCTTCATTTAGGATGAAACTGTTGTGCCGGCATGTAATGAAATATTAAACTATATTCAGTTTCCTTTTGCACATAAATAAGAATAATCATAATTCTTCTTGTTATGATGCACAAAAAAGAGAACCTACAAATAAATGTGAAATTTGAAAGAAAAAAATTGAGAATTCAACTTTAAATGTAAAGTTGCACTTGCTTATATTGCGTGTCTCTCTCCCATTAATTCTAATGAAGCCAACAATGGATATACCCTCTGCAATGTCATACACCAGTGAGAGCGATGCCGTCACAAAGCAGAATGTGACCGAGGACATGGAGCTGGTACTGTTGGAGGGAGCTTTGTCTTCCACTCTTGTTTTGATTGTGGTGCTAACAATAATTTTTACCTTGGTGGTGACATCTCTACTAACTTATTGCTTCCACAAATGGAAGCTCAAAATAAAAAAATTAGAACGGGCTCAAGAAGAGTATCAAAGAGACCAAGAGAAAGTTGAATCGCCTTGTACTTCTTGACTTCAAGGGCAGTACGTTTTAAAAGAGCTGAATACATAGAATGTACTCAAAGTGATTGCTTCAGCTGGAAAGTATCATTGGACACTTGGACTAAAACTTGAATATTGACAGCTTACTCTCCAGCAAAATGGACCACCTCATTCCTATCATGTGCGGAAAGTGATGTCCTACAGCTTTTTGCCTTTAGAAGTTTTTTATGCAGTCTTTATTACATAAAAACACTGTATCGGTGGGGGTAAACTATAGAATCTGCAGTATTTTGTTGTGATACCTTTTTTATCTGCATTGTATAAAAAATAAAAATTAAAAAAAAAAAGTAAAAAAAAAAAAAGAGCAACAATAGTAATAAGCATGGCTGTTCTACACAGGCATGTAAATATGCTCGTAGGTTATAAAGACAGGCATTCAGAGTAAATACAAATATTGGCGTGTACATACTATGAGGCAATGTTGAAAAGAGAAGTTAGCTCCTACTCATAGAGCAATGTGAAAAAAAAAAAAAGTCTTCAAAGGGAAACTTTAGAACATTTTAAGTGAGAATGTATATTTGATTTTATAATTCTATTTTCCAAGCTTGTGGTGCCACATTTCCATTATTGTACTGCATATACAGAACAACAAGTTCTCCCTCTAGTGGTTGTTTTCAAGAAGTGACCCACAGATGTGTATTGAAAGTATGGGCATATCACAGCATGATACCTTTGAGCTGCAATGCATTCTGACATTTCTCTCCTACATGTAAAATTCATAATTTTTTTGCTCGAAAATTACATAGAACCCCCAAACATTATATATGGTTTTTTTTTTAGCAAAGACCCTAGAGAATACAATGGCGGTCATTGCAACTTTTTATCTCGCACGGTATTTGCGCAGTTATTTTTCGAACACGTTTTTTTAAGAAAAAAAACTGTTTCATGCTTTAAAAAAAACAAAAAAAAACAGTAAAGTTAGCCCAATTTTTTTGCATAATGTGAAAGAGGAAGATACGCCGAGTAAATAGATACCCAACATGTCACGCTTCAAAATTGCACACGCTCGTGAAATGGCGCCAAATTTTGGTATTTAAAAATCCCCATAGGCGACGCTTTAATTTTTTTTTACTGGTTACATGTTTTGAGTTACAGAGGTGGTCTAGGGCTAGAATTATTGCTCTCGCTCTAACGTTCGCGGTGATAGTTCACGTGTGGTTTGAATACCGTTTTAATATGTGGGTGGGACTTACGTATGCGTTCGCCTCTACGTACGAGCTCACGGGGACAGGAGTGCTTTAAAAAAAAAATATTTATATTGTCAATTTTACTTTTATTTTTTTAGTTTGACACTTTAAAAAAAAAAATGTATTACTTTTATTCCTATTACAAGGAATGTAAACATCCCTTGTAATAAGAATATGGCATGATCGGACCTATTTACAGTGAGATATGGGGTCAATAAGACCCCACATCTCACCTCTAGGCTGGGAAGCCTAAAATAAAAAAAAAAAACGATCCTGGCTTCCCAGCAGAGGCGGCGCCGTTATTTTGAATGCAGAGGCCGGGCGTGACGTCATAACATCGCGCCCGGCCTCCGAACGATCATAGAGACTCCAGGGACCATCTGGTCCGTCAGAAATCTCTGATACCATCCGGGGGCCAGCGGATCCTGTGTCTGACTCACTGATGGAAGCGGTGAGTCGGTAGAAGCACTGGAGAGCGGCGGGAGGGGGGGGTGGGCGTCCCCTCCCGCCGCCCGTAAGAACGATCAAGCAGTGGAACAGCTGCTATGATCATTCTTATTGTGCAGGGAATCGCCGGTTGAAAATGCTGATATCTGAATGATGTCTGTAGCCTCAGGCATCATTCAGATATACCACCACAAAGCCCACGACGTCATATGACGTACCTTGGGTGCCAAGTGGTTAATGTTTTTCATTGCATTGCATTTCCTGTGTTGCGGTGTGCTGCACTCTGCTGTTGTACAGGTGCATTCTTTAGATGCGATGGGGTACCATGGAAAATTAATAGCATCACAATACATTGCCGTAACGTACACTTCTTACCGCATGTTACCGCAACACATTATGACATTAATTGCATAATTTTCCATTTCTATCTATAAGAACAGATTAAAAGACCGTAGATTCCTTTTGCATTGGATGACAGGTCAAAAATCAAGCTTGTGAAAATAGTAATAAGAGAAATAAGCATACATTTCTCATACAAATGCTTAAAGAATTAAATATATGCTCTTTTGTACAAAATCCAGAAAACCGTGTAAATAATGTAGAATTCTCGTTTGAATATTTTATATGGTATTAAATATTCAGTTACCAGAAAAGGGAAAATGTATATTTTGATATTTTAACTAGTGCCAAATATCTATTGTGCCAGGAAAATGGGCAGACCAGGTCTTTTTTAGATGTGTCATACTCAACATTATTCCTTGCTTAATTTTACTCTCAAAGTGTATGTTAAGGCAAAATAAAAATAAAAAATTATAATAATAAAAAACATCCAGTATATATGTGCAATAAATGTGCATTTGCCTATGTTTTATTCCTGCAAGTACAGAAAACTACCTTTAGTTCTACCAGAAATGCACCGAGCTTGTACTTTTCCATTGTGGGCTGTTACACACAGCCATTTTGTGAGCGGCATTAGCCTCACCCATTGTCTTTTGATAAACCACTCAGCCCCCCCCCCCCAACCACCCCCCTTAACCCAATACAGTGGTTGGAGGGGATTGTACACTGCAGCCGCAATGCTTTGATTCAAAGCTGCAGAAAAACGTATACCCCCTGTAACAATTGGCGGGCTTAATGCAACCCATTCAGGTGAATAGGGCTGTGTTGCAAATACAGTGAAACTACAAGCAATGCATGTGTTTGCAGCATAGTGGTGAATCTCAAATGCCCCCTGGAAAGTGATCCACTGCTGATAACTTTGCAGAGGGTCGGCAAGTGCTGTTGGACATGTTACCAAGCCCTTAGGCCAGGGGTGCCCAACCTTTTGAAGAGCGAGGGCCACTTAAGCGACTTGGTAACCGGTCGCGGGCCACAATGAGCAGAGCAGGCGGACGACAGGTCCGTTCAGCGTGGACACGGACACTGCCCACTCTACTCTATGGATTTTTTTTTTTTAGCGAATCAGATTAGAGGTAGGCGGGTGTAAAAGGACACAAATCTGTTTACATCTGCCATTTCATAGAGGTGAATGGAGGGACCAATTGAGTTGGACTGATTGTGTGAAAGGGACCTTTCACACTAATGGAGCACAGTGCACCTGTGTCTTTCCTGTGGGTTAGCTACACTTTGCCATAGACTTCTATTATATCCAGCAGGTGTGGTGCACTTTCTGAAAGCTCACCAAACCCGCAGGTAATAACAGAAGTCTATGCCTCAGTGCAGGTAACCTGAAGGTGCACTGCGGGTCAGTTTGAAAGCAGCCCAGTAACCACTGCGCAGATATGCCCATATATACACTGCAATTTTAGTAATAAACTGACCTTTAATGACAATCTTCCATTCAGGTGTCACCTGCTGTTGCTGCCCCCGGCAGAGTGCATTTGGCATCACTCCATCTATGGTAAGAGACTGCGCTATACAGGAAGCATCATCTTATACAGCTGCTTGCTTTGCCGGCTTCATTAACAACACAGATGCTCTGGGATGGCAGGTCTGCAACTCATTATCTGGGTTTGCCAATCTGACATCCCACAGAAGTAGGTCACGGGCCACACCAGAGGCTCCGCGGGCCATATGTGGCCCCCGGGCCACTGGTTGGACACCCCTGCCTTAGGGTTTAAATACACTTTGAAGGAAAACTGAAATGCCTGTTGGACATTGATCACAACAAAAGATATACCATCATATTCATTATTGATACAATATCAATTAAACAATATCAATTTTCATTACTTTCTGAGTCAGTGACCTGGAACAAATATGCAGATACAGAGTTTTGACTTCACTGGGATATCATTTATTATAGGAATTTATATAGTGGCAACACTTTAGGTATTAGGTACATTTACATCAGTTCCTGCCCTAAAGGAGCTTACAGTCTTAGGTCCCTACCACACAATGCATGCATACACATACAAGGACAAGACAAGAGCCAGTTAGGCCAAGTTCAGGCTAGTGCAGCTGCGACCAATTTTCAGTGCGATTTTGAAGCGTGACATTGGTGCGTTTTGACACATTTTTGTAGGGGAAGGAGACTGTTTAGCTCACATATGTTGGTTGTTAGGAGCTGGCACACGCCGGCATCCCAACAGTCACTCATCCCCGCCATCAGCCAAGGATTCCCGGATTACAGCAGAATGTAAGCAAATGATTCGTCATTAAAAATAAAAAACTCAGTGCCCCATCATTGGAATCAGTGGGAGGAACAGTGCCTCATTGCTGCTATCAGTGAAAGAAATAGTGCCCTGAGAGCTGGTTAAAGGAAAGCAAAGTGCCACATCCAGTCTGTAGGCTGCAGTTTGGGGACCATTGTATGTAAAAAAAACAAATACATAAAGCTGTCACTGGAACATTCATAAACATACATTCAGTGTAACTCACAGTACATTTTGATTTATTGCTTGTTGCTTTACAAAGTATATAGAAATATTTTCATCATTTGCGGCCCCAGAGTGTGATAACGTAATAAAGTTGTTAGATAGTGCTCCAAAAATATGCCACATCTTGTGATCCACCACCACACACTATTGAAAAGAGACTAAACCACTGAGTACAACTACTTAATTATAAGTAGGTTGTACATTTTTCAAACGATTCATAGACAGGGTTAATCTCCTAAACACTTCAATGATAAACAGTTTAAGGCTTCATGTACACTGGTAGTGCCTAAACTTGAGTTTAGGAGCTCTTGGCGTTTGTTTTTACAAAGTTTCTAAACTCAACTCCATAAAAGTCTACGTGTCCATATACACAAAGGCTTTTAGCAGAGCGTAGGAGCTGCTACGTTTAGGTGAGGTTAAACCTCCCTCTCCTGAACGCGGAAGAAATGCATTCAGGATAGGTACACGTCTTGACTGCTGGCCGCGCGAAAATGCAAAACACGTCAAAAATGTGTTTCCGCGAGGCTGCGGTCAGGGTAGGCTCGTTTACATGTACAAACAAACCCAAGGATAAACCGAGGAAAAAAAAAAAACAAGCTTTACTTACCACCAGCCCACAGACAACCAAATAACCTGTCTAACAGTATGCGTTAAAAACAGGGGCACACATTTGCAAATGCATGCGTAAGCCACAGAGCCGCACCAAGGCACCTCAATATCTGTGGTACCTAACACTAACTTCTAAGTGTCCCCACAGTGGAGGCACATGCATTCTTCCACAGATATTGGGGTGCCTTGGCGGGGCTCTGTGGCTTACGCATGCATTTGCAAATGTGTGCCCCTGTTTTTAACGCATACTGTTAGCCCTTGTACACACGGTCTGAGAATCCGTCGGAACGTGTCCTATCGGACCCTGTCGTTGGATAATCCGACTGTGTGTGGTATGCATCGGACTGATTCCGTCGGTCCCAATTTTCCAACATGTTGGAAATATTTCCCGACCAACTGGTTCGATCGGACATGTGTAGAGAATTTTGATCGGACCAAGTGCCACGCATGCTCAGATCAAATTCCTACATCAAAGCTATTGGCTACTAGCCTGAACATAGTCCCATCGTAACGAAATTACGTCATCAAGTTCTGAATGATCGGATTTTTCGACAACTTAGTCCGACCGTGTGTATGCAACAGTTTCGGACAAGATCCGACGGACAAAATCTGCCGGATTTGGTTGTCGAAATCTCCGACCGTGTGTACAGGGGCTTAGACAGGTTATTTGGTTGTCTGTGGGCTTATGGTAAGTAAAGCTTGTTTTTTTTCCCTTGGTTTATCCTTGGGTTTGTTTGTATCATTTACATGTAGCCTAATTAGGGGTGCATCCAATAAAACCAGGGTTATGTTTCCTATATAAAACCATAAGTTATATCCAAACAAAAAAACTTATTTTTCTTAGATTTCAAATAAAGTAGGGAATGATTAAAACTGAATTTTGCTCTCCGTGGCGCATTGGGAAGACTTTCTTTCATGCCCTGTCTTGAGACCCAATAAAAAAAATGACATAGTCAATGAAACAGTTGTCCACACTGGAAGATTTTTTTTCTGCATTCTTGTTCCAGTAACAACTCAAAATTTCAGGTTTTCTCTCTTTCATTAACCACAGCATTACATATAACACTCCAGAAAAGCAGCAACTCTCTAAACCACTAGCTGATAACATGGTGATGCATCCTCCACCAGATGTGTCAAGTCACATCAGAATACACCAAGGTCCATGACAGAAAATCTATTCTTTACAGTTTGATCCTTTATTACAGGGTAACCGCTACACGGTTTTATTTAAAACTGTTTAATAATTTTTGAATACAAATAAGGTGACAATTCGCATTGTTAAGCCAGCTGAAATAAATATGTTAAAGCAGGGATCAGCTTCTGACTATTGCTTTATGCTTCTTTCTAAAGCACATTTACATATATTGATTGCTTTTTTTCTTTTAATATCACTGGGTTGGTAGCTTTTTACATATTTTTATTTGATTTGTTACAGGTATTTATATAGGGCCATCAATTTTACGCATCGATTTACATATATATTGTACATTCACATCAGTCCCTGACCCCAAGGTGCTTACAATCTAAGGTTCCTAACTCACATTCATACATACACATAGTAGGGCCGATTTAGACAGGAACCAATTAACTTATCAGCATATCTTTGGAGTGTGGGAGGAAACTGGAGTTCCCAGAGGAAACCCACGCAGGCACAGGGAGAACATGCAAACTCCAGGCAGATAGTATCGTAGTTGATATTCAGACAGTGCTGGTAGGCTAGACATGTGCAGAGTAAAATATTTCGTTTCGGAATTTCGTTTTCGTCCGAAAAATTAATTAATTTAGTTACTCCCGAAATTCGTTTTTATTTATTTCGTTTTTCATTCAAAAATTGCATTCATCCGAAAATCCACATGAATTACGGTCAAATCTGTCTTTGAAGGCTTTGGTGATTGTCGAATGTATAAAGAAGATTCAACGGAGCTAGTATATAGCATACTTCGTGTGAACTTTAGAACCCTATTAAAGTCTATGGGACTCCAACGTTCAAAATCTAAAGTGCTAATTTTAAAGAGTTACTGTCCTAAAAAGTGTTTGGGGACCCGGGTCCTGCCCCAGGGGACATGGATCAATGCAAAAAAAAGTTTTAAAAACGGCCGTTTTTTCAGGAGCAGTGATTTTAATAATGATTAAAGTGAAACAATAAAAGTGTAATATTCCTTTAAATTTCGTAGGGGGGGGGGGTTGTCTATAGTATGCCTGTGAAGGGGCGCATGTGTCTGGTGCTTAGAACTGTCCCTGCACAAAGTGTCATTTATGCAGGAAAAAAAGTCCTTTAAAATCACTCGCAGCTATTATGAATTGTCGGCTCCGTAATACAGAGAACACTCATTGAAAGTCATTGATAAAAAAATAAATTAAAAAAATGAACCGTACCAGGCCACATGCCCTCACAACATTGGGAGGATGCTATTGAGGTCTGTGACCCCTCAAAGCACCTTGTCCCCATGTTGATGAGGACAAGGGCCTCATCCCCACAACCCTGGCCGGTGGTTGTGGGGGTCTGCGGGTGGGGGGCTTATCAGAATCTGGAAGCCCCCTTTAACAAGGGGACCCCCAGATCCCGGCCCCCCCCCCCCGTTTGAAATGGTAAGGGGGTACAAAAGTACCACTACCATTTCACAAAGAAAGTGTAAAAAAATAGTTAAATAAGACAAACACACTTTTGAAAAATTCCTTTATTAAAAAAAAAAAAAAATTAAAAAAAAAAAAAAGATTCCAGCGGTGGTAATCCACTCTTGCTATCCAGCGACGGACGATCATCTCTCCAGCGATGGCTGATCTGAATCAGCGCAGCGAATCCATCCTTCTTCTGTCTCCACGGAGGAGACACTGCAGGGATTCCGGCGGCCTGACATTTCTTATATACGGAGGGCGGGGCCACCCGTCACCTGACCCCGCCCCCTCTGACGTAAGGGGAAACCCGGGGTTCCCCGTGACGTATGGGTGACCCCGCCCCCTCTGATGCAACGGAAACCTGCCTGTGTTACATCAGAGGGGTGCGGGGTCACCCATACGTCACAGGGAACCCCGGGTTTCCCCTTACGTCAGAGGGGGCGGGGTCAGGTGACAGGTGGCCCCGCCCTCCGTATATAAGAAACGTCAGCCGCCGGAATCCCTGCAGTGTCTCCTCCTTGGAGACAGAAGAAGGATGGATTCGCTGCGCTGATTCAGATCAGCCATCGCTGGAGAGATGATCGTCCGTCGCTGGATAGCAAGAGTGGATTACCAACGCTGGAATCTTTTTTTTTTTTACATTTTTTTTTTTTTTTAATAAAGGAATTTTTCAAAAGTGTGTGTTTGTCTTATTTAACTATTTTTTACGCTTTCTTTGTGAAATGGTAGGGGTACTTTTGTACCCCCTTACCACTTCAAACAGGGGGGGGGCCGGGATCTGGGGGTCCCCTTGTTAAAGGGGACTTCCAGATTCTGATAAGCCCCCCGCCCGCAGACCCCCACCACCACCGCTCAGGGTTGTGGGGATGAGGCCCTTGTCCTCATCAACATGGGGACAAGGTGCTTTGAGGGGTCACAGACCCCCAAAGCATCCTCCCAATGTTGAGGGCATGTGGCCTGGTACGGTTCAGGAGGGAGGGGGGCCGCTCTCTCGTCCCCCCCTCTTTTCCTGCGGCCTGCCAGGTTGCGTGCTCGGATAAAGGGTCTGGTATGGATTTTTAGGGGGACCCCCACGTCAATTTTTTTAATTTGACGTGGGGTTCCCCTTAATATCCATACCAGACCTGAAGGGCCTGGTAATTGAATTTGGGGGACCCCCACGCTTTTTTTTAATTTATTTTTTTATCGATGACTTTTAATGAGTGTTCTCTGTATTACGGAGCCGACAATTCATAATAGCTGCGAGTGATTTTAAAGGACTTTTTTCCTGCATAAATGACACTTTGTGCAGGGACAGTTCTAAGCACCAGAAACATTAGCCCCTTCACAGGCATACTATAGACACCCCCCCCCCCCCCCACGAAATTTAAAGGAATATTACACTTTTATTGTTTCACTTTAATCATTATTAAAATCACTGCTCCCGAAAAAACGGCAGTTTTTAAAACTTTTTTTTGCATTGATACATGTCCCCTGGGGCAGGACCCGGGTCCCCAAACACTTTTTAGGGCAGTAACTTGCATAATCTTTTCTCTCTGTCAAATCTTTTTTCTCTGTCGAATATTTTCTATATATAATCTTGGACTAATAGAGTTAAGGTTAGGCACATTCGACCACAGGTTCTATAGACACAGATTGTTATTGTCAGAGTCACATCGAATCTCCTATTCTATATCGAACTGTTGTAACAATGAAAACGAAAATAAAGCATTTATTTATGTTGGATCTTTCGTTTTTTGGATTCTGTGCTTTCGTTATCGTTTGTCAAAACGAAAACGAAAATAGCTGAAATTCGGACGAAAATGCATTCGGACGAAAACGAATGCACATGTCTATGGTAGGCAGAAGTGTTAACTGAAGGAGATTCAATCACAGATCCAAGGGTCAGCATCGGTAAAATTACAGATGTTCCAACTTGAATCAGACAAGTTTGAGCATACAACTAATGGATCAAGCTAAAAAAAAAATGTACATGCCATTAATCTTTTTCTTTAGCCTGGAAGAACATGAAGGCTGCCATTTCTACTTCTTCTGTTGCAAATGCTAGTTTCCTGGCTGTCAGGTATGCTTTTGCTTCAATACTGTAACAAGCATGCATATAATCCTACTGTACCACCAAATGGACACCTTTTAGCACAAAACATATAGGTAAAGAACACACCCCAGTCAGGATTGGTATGAAAAAAAAAAAAATGGTTAAACCAACAAGTGCTTTTGAACAATGCTACTTCCCCTTTATACTTCAAATAGTAAAATGCAACAAATATGGAGGTTGGATGCAGGCTTTGGTGTAGTACAACACCTTTGATTGTTAAATAATTGAAAATGTATTATCAAATACCGTCATTTTCCTTTCCTGATGGACTCCATGGCAGCCTACATGTGGGTTAACCCTGCCTCCACTCCAATGCTATAGAACCCCATACCCATAAATTTGAACTCACCACTATAAACTGCGTTCCGTAACTAGCCAACTCTCTAACCAAATGGGTGGGAACTCCGTCTTCCATGGAGTCCATCAGGAAAGGAAAATTACGGTAAGTATTTGATAATAAATGTTATGTTTTCCTGACAGACTCCATGGCAGCCTATGTGTGGGAATAACTAGCCAGACCACATGGGGTGGGTATGCTGAACAAAAAAGATTTAATTTGCCCCGTCAACTGACAGGATTCTTAAACCAAAATTCACAGAAGATAGAGAAGCAGGCTCCATATACAGTAATGCAACATATCCTTGTGGAGGACCAAGTAGGGAAACTTGCATGACAAGGCCGCCAACTCAGAAACCCACCTTGCAGATGTAATAGCCACTAAAAAGACTACTTTCTGAGAGAATGAAAATAAGGGAATCTCCCTAATGTTTTCAAACGGCGGTTTCTAAAGCACCGAGAGCACTAGATTCAAGTCCCTACGGAGGCAGCGGTGGTCGAACCGGAGGGGCCACATGTCGAACCCCCTGAACAAATGTACTCACCAATGAATGGAGTCGCCAAAGGCACTGAAAAAAGACAAAGCTGATATCTGCCCCTTAATGGTGCTTAATGCAAGTTTCTGATCCATTCCTCACTGCAAAAAACAGCAGGATCCTGGAAACTGAATATGTACATGGACGCCACCCCATCTCCTCACACATGGAGATGTAGGCCTTCCAGGTACGATGAAAAATCTTCTGAGAAGAGGACTTCGGTGCCCACAGCATAGTGGAGATTGCCGAATCAGACAGTCCTCGGCCCCTTAGCACCTGGCTTTCAACAGCTATGCCGTTAAAAACAGCGACGGTAAAGCAAGATAAAGTATTGGACCTTGTGACAGAAGGTCTTCCCGCATCGGCAGGCGCCAAGGAACATCCACCACCATTCTGACTATGTTGGCATACCAAGGACGTCGAGGCGCAATCAGAATCACCGGAATCCCCTCTGCCTCCACTCTGCGTAGCAGACGGGGTAGGAGCATGAGCGGGGGAAGGCATAAATCAGCCAATAATGCCCCCATGGAGCCACCAATGCATCTGACGCATCCGCCCAGGGGTCTCTGGACCTGGCCACAAACCTCTGTACCTTCAAATTGAGTCGAGAGGCCAAGAGATCCACATCTAGTGTGCCCCACCTTAGGCACATGAGCCGAAATACATCTGGATTCAGTGACCATTCCCACTGGTCTGGCAGCTGACGACTTAGGCAGTCCGCCTGCCAGTTTTCTACACCTGGAATGTATATGGCCAACAGAGCTGGAACACGTCACTCTGCCCACTGCAGGATGTGAGTGACCTCCAGTGCTGCAGCCGAGCTCCTTGTTCCTCCTTGATGGTTGACATACGGCATCGCCGTGGCTTTGTCTGACTGGATCCTGACCTGACGCCCCTGCAACCTCTGTGACCATGTGGAGAGGCACCGCCTGATCGCCCGAAGCTCCAGCACCTTGATCGGCAGGCAGGATTCTTCTTGCGTCCGGCTGGCATCCGTTGTGATCACCGTCCAATGAAGAGGAAGGAACGACTTGCCGGACCGAAGGGCCGGAGACCTTAGCCACCAGAGAAGGGAATCCCTGACTAGCTGGCTCACCCGAATTTGACAATCCAGGGATGTAGGTGATTTGTCTCATTTGGACAGGATCTCTTTCTGCAAGACTCAAGTGTGGAATTGAGCATACGGTACCACCTCGAAATTGGCTACCATGAGACCCAGAACTCGCATGCAAAAACGCAGCGACGACCACGTGCGGGACACCAACAACTTCACTGCAGCTTGAAGAGTCTGCAGCTTGTCTGAAGGGAGAAAGACTCCCGCCTCTGAGGAGTCCAGAATCAAGCCCAGGTACTCCAGGTATTGAGTCAGCACCCACACCGACTTCTGGAGGTTCAACACCCAACCAAACTCCCGGAGAGTCTGTATGTTGATCGCCACATCCTCCCTTAATTCTGAGGCGGAAGCTGCCCTCTGAAGGAGATCGTCCAGGTAACCCACGATTGCGATCCCTCTTTGCCTTAGCAATGTCAGAATTGTGGCTAGCACCTTGGTGAAGACCCATGGCATCGTCGCTAGGCCAAAAGGGAGAGCTACAAATTGATAGTGCTCATCCCCAACTCCAAATTGTAGAAACCTCTGATGCCTGGCGCATATGGGGACAAGCAAATATGCCGCTGATGGAATGCAGCGACCATGGAGTGAACTGATTCCATCCTGAACCTTTGTACTTCCACAAAGCCATTGAGGGCCTTGAGATCCAGGACCAGACGGACCCCTTCCTTCTTTGGGACTGCAATCCCTGAAACCCTTCCGGCATCAGCACAGGTACTATCACCCCGCACAGCAACAGGTCCTGTACTGCCCCGAACAGGGCCTACCGATGAGCCAGAAGAAGGTGAAGGTTGGAGGACAAGAAAGAAACTATCTTGTATCCTGATGAAACCAGTTCGCAGACCCACTGGTCGGAGAGGAGGGAGATCCATGGGGGTGCAAACTCCCGAATACGACCCCCCACCTGAGTCAGGCGGGGGCAAACCTTCATGCGGTAACAGATTTGCTCGCAGGCTTGTTTGGCTTGCGAAACCAGGAAAGCTTTTGTCCCTCAGCAGGCACCTTGTCGGACTGGGAACACTTAACTGCCGACCTGGGCGGGCGAAAAATCCGGTTCCGAGTGGAAAAGCAGGGCCCATGCCTATGGTGTGGCTCCTTACCCTTTCTGGACTGTGGGAGCAAAGTACTTCCCCCCCGGTAACATTCTTAATAATGTCATCCAGCCAGCACTTTCTTAGAGGCCTGATCCGCAGACCAGCATTTAAGCCAAATCAGGCGACGTAGCACAACAGCTGATACTGAGGCTCTAGAAAGCAAAGGGGCCATATCTAAGGCCCAATCACAGACATACTTAAGGCCATGCACCAACTGGTCTGCCAGTTCCATGCAGACCGGGGAAACCATTTGCTTCTCCAACTCGCGGTGCAACAACTTAGCCCATTCAGTAAGTGTCTCACGGGGAGGGGTCAACACCCGGAGGAGATGTCCATGTTTTCAGGAAACTCTCCTCAAAGGGGTAACGCACCGCCATTTGTCTCGGGACTCAAAAAGGCCCTTTGCAGACTTCCCCACTCCTTGTAAATAAACTTATCAAAATAAGTTGAATACGTAAAAACACCTTAGCAGTGCGGGCCGGCTTGTGGGACCCAAAAGGGACCGACACCTCTGCAGATGCCCCATTATATCCTCTATCTTTAGGGTAACCCACACTGCTGTGATAAGTGCTCCTACTAGTGCTTTTTCCTGAGCTGACCCGGACACGGAGTCATCCTCACTGTCCAAACGGTCCTGGTCCGCATCCTGTGAAATGTCCGAACAGGAGCCACCTGTCATAGTGGGGCCCGAGTCTGAATCGCAGCTTTCCCCAGAAGACGGTGGGGGGAGGGGGTGTTTTTACACCCCTTGCGCCCACACGCTGCTTCCAGCCTGGCAACAAAGGAAACTCCAGGATCGCTGACAGAGCGTCCATAGGCACCACAGGTACAGGGGAACTGGTTGCAATAACAGGGATGTCTGGGGAAGAAGCGCCAGCTTCTGATGCCATGCTGACCCACTCTCGCCTGCCACCACTAGGGACCCAAGATAAGCCACAAAAAAGCCCACCTTCCTAGCTGCCACAGACTGAGGGGCCCCTCGCAGGACTCACCACCCTGACCCAGGTACTGCGGTGTGCTGCCGCCATCCGCTCTCCCCTGTGCCAGCCACGAGGTGTTCTGTGTCAATTCTGTGCTGTTCCAGACTGAACCAGCCACCCAGTGCTAGAGTAAAACAAAACTGAGGCTACTGGAAAATGGCCGCCTCATCAAAAAAAGTCTGGGAGCCCCGGGAAGATGGCCGCTGGACTTCAGGAAAATGGCAGCTGTTAAGAAACTGGCTTTGGCTACAAGAAAATGGCCGCAGTATGCGCGGGCAGTCAGTCCCCACATGGCAACACACAGATACTCAAAAAATGGCCTAAAAACTGAGAAAACAAGCGGACTACCAACCGACCAGCGCAGACCCCTGCCAGGACCCAGAAATCCCCCAGAGGACCCCCGGCCAGGTACGTGCTCCGCACCCCCTATGCCCAGTCACACAGCGGCCCCTTAGCATGGGGAGGAGGGAAAGGGACAGGGAGAAAAGAGAGAGGAAGAGACCCCTTAGTCCACCTCCCAGGGAATGCCCAGCTGCTAAATCCTGCTGAGACAGGTGGAACCATACTTATCCCTCCTGCAGGGACTGCTGGACACATTCCACGGACAGACCCATCACCCGAGCAGTATGGAGTGGCTGTCGGCCATGGCACACCGTGACACAGACAGCAGTAGCCCAGTCATATGTATGCCCTGGAGCATATAGCTCGCCGGCTGCCCCTGGACCAGCAGGACATGTCGTGGCCCACCCAGCATGTAGCTAAGGTCTGCACATGCTTGATGGCCAGGCTGGGGAGACTACCAGGATCTATATTATCCAGCCGGTCACCCAGCCCAGCTGTTGATTGTAGATCACAGGAATCAAAAAACAGAAAAAAGAAAAAATTTCAAGGACCAATGGCCCCCACTGGGAGCCAGGTCCTTCTCCTATACTAGGCAGAAAAAAACTAAGCTGCTGGAGTGAGGGGTTATAGCCAGTAGGACCGCCCCCTGGGCAGTACTGTGCAGCTTTGCTGTTATACATGTTGTGCCTTGCCCTCTCCTGAAGGTGGAGATATAACATAAGGTCAAGATTAAAAGGTGCTGTATCCGTCAATGAACGAATAAGATTGTTTTCCCACGCGAGCAGGCTTCTGATCCGACTGGATCACATGTGGGAGGAGGGTGGGGTGGAGGAGAGCCAATGGAAGGAGAACCACCGGTGGCGGTGGGAGTGGCGCGGCATACCGCTGACTGTTTCGTGCTCCCTCTGCCTCCTAGAGAGAGAAGAAAAACTTCTGTCCAGGCGGGGGATGTTTAAAAAGAAAACCTCTCTTCCAACATTTTACCTGAGGCATGGGATTGGAGGAAGCCTGCAGCTTCTACTGACACAGAGCGAGACTGACAAGCATGGAACAGATACGTGCTCTTGACAGCCCCCAGTGGCGACTTTAGGCATGACAACATTTACTCCAAGGAGAAAACCCATAAGAATTAGAAATACTGTACAGATATAATTATACACTTATTTAATCTATTCCTCTACAGAGGTTCTTTGGAAAAACTTTTTATATATGGTTATTCTGGGATTACAGGGCCATAGATGTGTCACTCCCAATCAACTGTGGTGCGCTGTGGTCGTTGAGATTTTTGCCTCAGCTCCGGTGGAGATTTGTTTTTCACAGCGCCTCTACTTGTCAGTTTCTTTCCTAAGAAATAATCTTATTGTAAGTAAGAGTGTTTGGGGGAGCTGAGTCTCTCTCCCTCTCTCTGTTCCTTTGCCCTTTGTGCTGATTTTGTCTGATCTTCATGCATTCACTTATCTCTTTGTAGATAATTTTAACCTTGGAACTGCTCCTGATGAGTGGATGAACTCCACGAAACGCGTAGAGCGCTTTTATGCTACCATTTGCAAGCATGTGTCTGAAATTCTCCCTGACTTTATTTATAATGTCTCATGCTTCAATCTATTGAAGATTATTTCTGTCTTTTTTAATCATGCATTTTTTTGAGATGTTGATTATCATTGTAAATCTTGTTATAATATGTACTTGTGTATACACATATATGAAATATAATCAATTCATATTATTGTTACCCATGTTATTATCGTTTACCCTCAAATCTTATACCTAGCCAATGAATTTCAGATATGTCCTTACATACCTACCTTGCAGCTATGCTTCATTCAAAGTCCCACCCTATTTTTCCTACAATTATGGTTGATTATGAAAATATTCAGGAGCTTTCCGCAACTGAACATATTATATATATATATATATATATATATATATATATATATATATATACACACACATATACACATACACACACACACCCCATTACCCTACCATGTCTATTACTCACAAATGTAGTGCACTTGTAACATCCAGTGCATCAGATGATTCGCATACAGCAACAATGGTACAAGTCAAGGATGACCGTCCCTGGATGAATGTTGAAACTGTCCGAAAGACATATGAACGGGTTTTCTGCAATTTTCAGTGCAATGCATAGGAAATAGCAAAGACAGCGACTGCTCTCAATGGTCGAGTTGCAGCTTTAATCTTGTTTCTTTCCCTTTTTTGCACTAAAAAATGTATCATTACGACATGCTAATTTGAAGACTCTTTATTAATCTAAAGTGTGTTTGTGGTACCTGTGCCCCCACACACATATGCATTTCATAGGTGCTTAGCCTAATAAGCTACTACACAAGATTATGGCACTTTGCAATGTTGTATGAAATGCCATACGATGGCTACATTTAAAGTGGTTGTAAACCTTTATAGTACATATATCCAGTAAAGTATTTAGCTTCAGATGATACACAGAGGTAAAACAAAGCCTCCTATATAAGTTGAACTTGTTTATCTGCAGCACCCTCTTCTTTACAGTCTTCCAAATTACACATTTTACACAGCATCTCTCAGCAGCAGAAAGCAGGGGGTGGGAGTCTGACATCACACACACTGCAGAACTGGAACACAGAGCACTGTAAAATGTTCTAGCTGATGGGGGGGGGGGGGGGGGCTGTCTCCTGAGAGGCTGTGGTGTTGGCTTAATCTATTAGGAGCGAGTCATGCAGATAGCAGATAGAGAAGACCATACCTGGTGCTTTGGCTTCAGGCTAGCACACACTAGAGTGGGATGTGCTTTGTTCATCATGTCTGAGGTTCACTATAACACTACCACTTCAAGGTTTAGGTTTGAAAAAGACCAGCTCCAACAAAAGTTAACATTTCTGCTTCTGGTATCATCCTTGGATTTTTATTGCCTACAGGCTTCTTATGACTCCCCGGAAATGTCAGTGGGGACATTTTTCTGAAAAAAATGTGTCTCTGACACTCCTATAAAGCTATGCTATGCCATTCTCTCCTAGCTGCACTCCCCAACTACACTATGATAAACTATAGGAACATTACATAATACATTTGCCTTGTAATAGTCTCAGAAGTCATATGGAGCATGGAATTGTGATGATGGCGTACAACTGCCATTTCTTTTGAGAGATATAAAAATAAAGCATGTGGTTGGATTTTCAAGCAATCACATAGAAAATGAAAAGCAATCCATTACCCTACCTGTTCCAGGTGATGGACCCAAAACTGTTTTTAAAGTAGAGAAAGCCAGGCAATTAGCATCTTCACTAATTAAGCAATGATGGGCCTGATATTTCATTCATGATAGGTTTCTTTGAATTAACACTTTTGGGAGAATGTTACCTTTAATTGAAAATGCTTTTTTTTTTTGTTGTCACAATGCCCCTTACTAGTGCAGCAGTACCTACCTACTTTGTGTAGGCTGTATAGATAGTAACGGTCTATATAATTACAGAATTTATTCTGAGTGTAGGTGTTTTACAATACATTTCAGAAACAACTTGACTTAAAAAATACTTTTCTAATAAATAGTGTATTATGCAGCTTTCATTTTAAAGGCTTTGTTTACTGTAAGTTTTGCTTGTGTGAAGAAAACATGCTAAGTCAAAGAAAATGAGGGCTATTAACCCTGAATGTTTTAACAAGTCAGCGAGAAAATAATCAGCCAGTCATTTTGAGACATTGTAGTGTCAGAATATTACAGAGTGTTTCAATAAATACAGCGCTGAGTAATTATGTTAATGCCTTTGTTCTTCACAATAAGGTTCGCTGAAAGCTACGGTATGAGCATAACCTTCAATTTATCTTATGATTGATTCAAAATAAAAAGAACAAAATGACAAGTGAATTATGTTGGTTTGGTCTTTTGTAAATTGTGCAATATAATGGTATCAGTGTGAGCTATCGCCTACAGATTACACTTAAACTGTATCCCAGAAGAGGCAAAAACGCAAACCCTGAGGAAGAAAATGAACGACAAAAATGGGAGAGATAAACCCTGGCTCCAGAGCAAACATGATAAAACGCAATGAAAAAGAAGAGCTTCGGGTGTCTCTCCAAGAATGAAATGAAAAAAAATCAATCAACTATAAATATCCAAACTAACGTAATATGTTAAAAATATATAACTTTATTAGCCAACTGACCCCTGGACAAATATACAACACACACACACACACACATATATATATATATATATATATATATATATACTGTATTTATCGGCGTATAATACGCACTTTTTTCCCCTTAAAATCAGGGGAAAATCATGGGTGTGTGTTATACGCCGATCCCCCCGCCGATCTGCGCTGTCTGTGGAGCGCCGCAGACATTTACCGAGCCGAGTGTACTGTGTACTTGGCTCCATTCTCAGTCACGCCCAGTCCCGCCTCCTAGCCTTTACGTCCCGACGGGGGAGTTACTGCGAGCAGAGCCGAAGATTTCGGCGGTGGTGGCGGGAGGAGCCGAAGATCTCGGCGGTAAATTTAAAACTAAACCATGCTGCAATTTTGGGGAAGGCTGCAGGGAGACAGTGGAAGGCTGCAGGGGGATGGTGGAAGGCTGCAGGAGGACAGTGGAAGGCTGCAGGGGGATGGTGGAAGGCTGCAGGGGGACAGTGGAAGGCTGCAGGGGGATGGTGGAAGGCTGCAGGGGGATGGTGGAAGGCTGCAGGGGGACGGTGGAAGGCTGCAGGGGGACGGTGGAAGGCTGCAGGGGGACGGTGGAAGGCTGCAGGGGGACGGTGGAAGGCTGCAGGGGGACGGTGGAAGGCTGCAGGAGGACAGTGGAAGGCTGCAGGGGGATGGTGGAAGGCTGCAGGGGGACAGTGGAAGGCTGCAGGGGGACAGTGGAAGGCTGCATTGATTGGCATTTAAAATGTAAGGTTTTTTTCCTTAAACTTGCCTCCTAAAAGTTTTTTTCCTTAAACTTCCCTCCTAAACTTGGGGTGCGTGTTATACACCGATAAATACGGTATATTATATATATATATATATATATATATATAAGCATTTAGAACAAATCCAAAACACATTAGCCACGTATCACTATGGCCACAATAAATAAAGCAATACTTCAGATTACCTATACAACACGAATAATAAAAAACAAAACAAAACACATGAACAGATGAAATTAGACTCTTGTGCCACGTACACACGATCTGAATTTTGGCCAGCAAAAGACCAATGAGAGCTTTTCATCGGAAAATGCGACCGTGTGTATGCTCCATCGGAATTTAGCTGGCCAAATTCCCGCCAGCAAAAATTTGATAGCATGTTCTCAATTTTCCCAAAGGGAAAACTTTCTATCGGAAATTCTGATTGTGTGTATGCAATTCCGATGCGCAAAAACTCACGCATGCTAAGATTCAAGTACGAGATGGAAGCTATTGGCTACTAGGTGTTGAACTTCCTTTTTCTAGTCCCGACGTACGTGTTGTATGTCACTGCGTTCTTGGCGGTCGGAATTTGGTGTGACCGTGTGTAGGCAAAGACAGTTTGAGCGGAATTCCAATGGGAAAACTATCAGAGCTTTTTCCAGCAAGAATTCTGATCGTGTGTATGCGGCATCTCTGTATATGTTGTTTCATGTATTGCAAATATGACAATAGCTGTAAATAAAATCCCATGTAGCAGCTCAAGGGTATCTTCATAGATGTCATATGTTACGTCATGCCACATACATCAAGTGAACTGTAAGATCCATTCATGTAAATGTATACATCAGGCGACACCAGTATAGCTTGAAATGCTAAACACTCAAAGAGTATTTAGTCCCAGAGTACAGTCCAATACTTCAGGACATTTATAGGCTGAGGTCCAGTGTGAAGTGCGCCAATATAAGTTGGACCACTAAGCGTTCAAGGTGTAGTTGTTCACAAAGGATTTAAAAAGATCTTTAGATCATTTATCATATAATGAATGCCTGTACTCTCCTAAGTGTTCTTCTGATATTACAGAATTACTGAGGCAATATTCACTAAAGGGGTAGCGAATTCAATGCAAATTGGGCAAAATAATTGAATATTAGGTTATTTCCTGTGCTGGTCAAAAGTTTATCAATGGGTTCAAATGGAAAATTCAGCATTTGGTCAATAGATAACCCTACGTTTTATTAGAATTCCTATCATACTTAGGGCCATATAATGGCCAAATATGATATTTTGTGTTTTAAGTCAATGAAAAACATTTCACCAGCACAGAAATGAGCCCAATAGCATTTTTTTTATTTTTTTGCTTCCTTTGCACAGAACACATGTACAGCCACTTTCACTGAGTAACCTGATAGGCCGCGTACACACGGGCGGACTGTTCGCCCAACTTTGTCCGTCCAACAGTTTCGGCAAACAGTCCGCTCAAAATTAGCATGGACGGACATGGCCACACACGACGAACGAACAGTTTGCTGAAACCGTGCGCGATGACGTGAACGGCACGTACGACGGGACGCAAAATACGACGTCCTATACACTGCATTATAGCTTTCGGCGTGAAAATCCTTTCTGAGCATGCGCGCAACTTTGTTTGACGAACAAGCCTACACACGAGCGGGCTGTTCGCTGAAACAAGGTTTCAGCGGACAGTTTTTCGGAAATTCCGAAAAACCTTGTCCGTCCAACTGTCCGCTGAAACTGTCCGCTGAAAGCCCACACACGAGCGGACTGTCCGCCCAAACACTGTTCAGCGGACAAAGTTGGGCGAAAAGTCCGCCCGTGTGTACGCGGCCTTACACAAATTTGTTACAACTATGCTTCTATTAGCAAAGTGCATTTTGGTTGTCACTTTGCACTTTAAAGAGGAAGTAAACCCTGATGAGTTTACTTCCTCTTTCATTCCCTGCAAAGGTAAAGCATAATGGACTACTATGCATCGCATCCATTATGTGTCACTTACCTGACACAGGAGCCAGCGAAGTCACTGCTGTCCCCTGTAGTCCGGCGCATCCATCTTCTCGGTGGGTCTCGCTGCTCCGCCGCTGTCATTTGGCGAAGCCGCGATGACGTCACTCCCGCACTTGCGCCACGGGGGCCGCCACTCGCGGCATATCGCCGTTGACCGCGGCGCACTCAGTGCATGCGCCGTAGACAGAATATCTCCTAAACCGGGTAGGCTTGAGGAGATATTTCTTGGACCTACAGGTAAGCCTTAATCTAGGCTTACCTGTAGGTCAAAGTGTGTTGTTAGGGTTTACAACCGCTTTAATACTGGTTTTCATATGCGTTAGTTTTTTTTCCCGTTTTAGCATTACACTTTTTTGGATATATATTTTGATATGACAAACAGAATTTTAGTTGGTAAAATGTCACAGCATTCTGCATCCAGCACTATTCTGTAGCTGCACCATCTTCAGGACATGTGCAAGCCCAAAAAAATTCAACAGGTGTTTTAGATCTGCATGCCGAATGGTTGGTAGCTATGGCATCTGGACACCCAAACAAAAAGAAGAATTTTAGCAGAATTGAAATCGGTGATGATTCATCAAGCTCTTGCTACATAAACGTCAGTAATTTTCTTCTATATCCCAATTTTCAAATAGAGAAAAACACAAAACTGTACTGAAAAAAATAAATAAAAAAATAATCGAAGAAAAGCAAAGGACACAGATTAGGTTATGTCCTAACACTATTGCACAGTCTCTGCCAGATGGCACTGCGACCATCTGAGGGTTTTGGCAGGGTTTGGTGAATTTCTCCAATGCAAGTTATCAGATCCTGTGAGGATAATAAAAGAGCAGCATTAGTATATCTAAGGACATGACATTAAACTAGAATAGATGAATTGCACAGCAGCAATATGTAAGAAAAAAACACAGCTACATACACAGACATTTACATTAACTATAAATGCATTCTTATGTACAGTACTCTAATATATCTCACATCCTTTTTTAACCTTTAAGCAGTTCTCTTCAATGACATATTATACTAATGCTTGACACACACTGATAATTCAATAAGTATCACTCTCTATATTAGATTTACTCTTGTTTGGCTGATGACCTCACTCCTCAGTAGAAAGAAAAGCATTCAAAATAGAAGTCATTCAAGCTCAAGTGTATTAAGCATATGTCCATTATTAAATCTATACACACATTTACACAAATATAATCTTACTTTTTTGTAAGGATATTCCTCCAATTTCATGTTTATCAAATCAGCTTCCAGTTTAGTGCTTCTCATCCTGACAAACTGACTTTGGGCCAGCTCTGCCTGTTTATGGATGCAATCTGGACAGGAGGCTGGGTCATGCATCTTAGCCCGTATGACCTAAATAAATAAAAAATAAAAATTGAATGCCCTAATGAGCCAGCTCGCCTAAGAAAATTATTATTCTCCCAGTTTGACTCCAATTTAGGAATGCTGAATCAATTGGATAAAATCAGTAAAGGGCATTGTTTTAAAAATGACTGGAAAACCTCAAAGACTTGTGTCAACCCTCATCCCAGCTCCAAAATGCGTGCCTTTTGGATCCCAAATAAGAACTCCTACTGCTTACAGAGTTATCCAGGATCAGGAGCTCTCAGGGAACTCTGGAAAGTAAAATTATGTATGTACCAGTTTTAACACGTTAAAAAAAAAAAAAAAAAATAGCAAGATCAAGGTTTGATCTAGGTCAGTGCCAGGGTTAGCGCTGAGGTCAAGGTAAGAGTCAGAGTTCAAGGTCGGGGTAGGATTATTTTTTATTTTTTTTTTTATTATTGTCAGTGTCAGTTGCGGTCAGTGAGTTTTAAGTAGGATAAAAATAAAGCAACGCATGCACCCTACTATGGGTACAAACAACAACTAGCTTTTGTGGTATTGCTGTGATGGTCAGGAGCAGAAGAATTTACTTTGTGCTGTTCTTTCATGGTATATTATGGTAACAGCAAGAAATATACAGCTAATTTAAAAAATGTTAAAAAAATATTTTTTTCTTTTTTTACAAATTTGGGACAGTTCTTCAACAATAATAAAAAAGTCAGCCAAGATCTGTTACCATTTACCACCAAAGTAAAGCCCAATTTGTCCTGACAAAAACAAGGTATAATCCACCAGGATACAAAAAGTAGTTTCAATGCCATGTACAGTTTTCCTAACAGATTTGCAAAATTGTGTTCAGGCATTGACATTTGTTTTATCTTCGGTCACTAAGGAGTTAAAATAACTGAAATGTTTACTTAAGATAAAAACCTGAGCACTCAGAATCTGGTGCAGATGTGCATTGTAGCCAATTAGCTTCTAACTTCAGCTTGTTTAATTAAGCTTTGCCAATAAAACCTGGAAGCTGATTGATTACTATGCAGAGCTGCACCAGATTTTGCACCAGATTTTGCACTCTCCAGTTTTGGTAAATAACCCCCTCCATGGCCATTTTTTTTTTTTTTCATAAACATGGTGTGAAATACTGTAGAATACTTGCACACAGTACAAATGATGGTAGTACTATTTGCAGTATATTACTGATTGCTCATACATTAAAAAAGTGCATTTGTGAATGTACACTTTTACTTTCAGTCACCTGTTCATCACCCTTATATCTTCTGTTAAACATAAGAAGGGCCTTGCCTCACCCACACAACCATTATATACCTGTTTCATAGTTTCATTGACATTCTGCATTTGTAGTCTGTTCATTATCGCACTGGGGATGTAACATGAAGGATCCCTATGTGTTGAACCCCAGTGTTGTTTTCCTGGATGTGGCTTTTTTACTTGGATTAATGTTGGCTGTTGATGCAGATGCCGTATCTTCTTGGAACAATAAGACAGCAATGGAGAACACGCCGACTCTGTATACTTTGGCTGAGAAACTGAAAAGATAACATATGAACTTCATGTAAATAAAATCTATTAACCATACAACTTGAAACAATGTGTCATTTTCACATACAAAATAAAAGATGAGCATTGTGTTAATACTCATATGTGATTAAAGCCTTAAAGCAATATTAAACCCCAAAATATAAAATTATACATCATGCAGTTTATTAATTCTTAAACCACCGCATCTAAGAATTGGTGAGCTCTAATATATAATACATTTTTTTGTGGTATAATACCACTTTAAAGTTCTAAGTTTTGTACAGCATTCAACTTCTATAAATGTTTGGATTATTGCACAAAAACAAAAAAGAGGCTGAATTGTTTATAATAAATTTTTTATATATATATATATATATATATATATATATATATATATATATATATATATATATATATATATATATATATATATATATATATATATATATATATACATACATATATCCTGCAACCCCTGAGACATTCATACTCATGAGTCAACTTGGGATGCATACCTATCTACCGGGATGGTATAGATGCCTTCTTCAACTAATGCTATATGGAAAAAACCTGGTACATGAAGAAGTTTATCAGAAAATTAAAAGGAAATCCAAACTGGCAAGGCCTTTGATGATCCCAGTTCAACTGTGGACTGCAACAAAAAGTAATTATAGATGAAAATCTATAATAAAAAAAATGCCTAATTTAAGAAATATATAGTGATTGCTTTTAAACATATCTTCACTTTTTTTTAACATATTATGGGCTGGGCTAATACAAATGTAAAAATTATTTTCAATGTTTTAAAATATATTTAGTCAGGTTAATATTCAATATAGTTTTTTTCAGATGGAGACCTTAAAAGGTAAACAGCTTCTGCGATGTTCTCTTTTGGAAACCCAAATTTCTCTGTATCCATTGTCATGGCTGTATTAACAGTTTAATAAAAACTGATTTTACATAAATAGTTAAAAAAATAAAAAATAAAATAAAAGAAGACGGAAGACATACGCAGTTTAAAAACATATCAACTAAAAAATAAAAAAAGTGGACCCAACAGCTATCACACTATAGATTACTTTTAAAGTAAGTAAAAGCTGCACACATTCTATAAAGGGCAAGAGAACAGCTTCTACATATTACTGATTTAGAGTATAATTTAAGGTTACTTTCAGACCAGTACACTTACTAACCTGGCTATTTCCTTGCTCTAAATGAGACAACTACCCCAACACTTCCTCCAGTACTTGTCACAAAACCAAAGGCCTTGACCTTTGGCCAGATGATTTCTGATCTTCTCCTTTTACACCCACCAACATCCGATCCTATACATTAAAAGCAGACGGATGAGGAATCCATTCACCATCCATCTGGCAGATTGGATTGGATGACAGTCGGATGTCAACGGACGGGGGTCTGTTGACATCCAATCGCCCATAGAGGAAAGCAGGCTGTGTATGTGTTCGTGTGCGCTCTGCATAATCGGAGTGGACACAGACCTGTCATCTGCCTGCTCAGCGGGGATCAGCAGACAGATTCACCTGCAGAGTCCGCATGTGTGAAAGAGCCCTTCAATTGGCTGAACAAAGCCATGCTTAATCACAGCCAGCCCCACTAAATGTAAACTATTTATTGGACTGCAAGCCTGGGGTTAATTCAATGTTTATCGTGTTCAATATTTGTGTTTTATATGAAATATCGCACGCAGCCTTTGAAATGTCAATTTACTACAGGTAACAAATTTTATATCTTTCTTTTCACACAGAGCTTTTTTTTGGGTGGGATTTGATTACCTCTGGGTTTATTTTTTACTATAAAAACGAAAAAAAGGCAGACAATTTTGAAAAAAATAAACAATATTTTAACTTGTTTGCTATATAACATATCCCATAAAAAATAAATTCTTAATAAATATTGGCCAAAATTTATTCTGCTACATGACTTTGGTAAAAAAAAAAAAAATCCCAATAAGTGTATATTGATTGGTTTGTGTGAAAGTAATAATGCGGCGGGCAATCTGACATGGACGCTGGGGGGGAACGAACTGCCACTGACATCACCAGTGACATTATTACAGTGATCAGTGCTAATAATTTGCACTGTCAATGTACTGACACTTGACAGGAAGGGGTTAACATCTAGGGTGATCACAGGGTTAAATGTGTGCCTACTGTGTGCTGCTTTTACGGGGGAACAAGTTGTTTTCATTTCCTGCTTAGCAGGGGACAAACAACGAGATCCCCTTTCACGGAACACGGCTCTGTATCGTTTATATTCACAGAGTTGTGTTCAGGGAAGCTCAGAGCCGATTACCGGTTGTCAGCAGTCAATCATTGGCCAGGACTCGGTGATCGGCATGTGCTGTGATGAATCAAAACAGAGCTGGGCAGAAGGACACACGCAAAATGCAAAAATCACACACACACAAACACACACACACACACACACGATTAGAGGTCGACCGATATGGGTTTTCTCTGGCCAATGCCGATATTTAGAAATCGCAGCAGCCGATCGCCGATATATGATGCCAATTTTTTTGGGCCGATATGTTAGGCCGATTTTTTTTCCCCCTTCATCTCATAAAAATCTAACAGTCACCTTTCACACTAGGCCATTTTTCAGGCGCTTTTGGGATAAAAATAGCGCCTGTAAAACGGCTCCCCTGCAGTCTGTGTGAAAGCCCCGAGTGCTTTCACATTGAGGCGATGCGCTGGCAGGACGTTAAAAAAAGTCCTGCAAGCAGCATCTTTGGAGCGGTGTATACCACTCCTCCACCACTCCTGCCCATTGAAATGAATGGGCACTGCTGCCGAAGCGCCTTCAATGCGATTTGGCAGTTGCGCTTCACAGCAAAAAAAAACGCCTGCCTACTCCAGTGTGAAAGGAGCCTTAACCACTTTCAGACCAGACCAATTTGCTGGTCAAAGACCAGACCACTTTTTGCGATTCGGCACTGCGTCGCTTTAACTGACAATTGCGCGGTCGTGCGACGTGGCTCCCAAACAAAATTGACGTCCTTTTTTTCCCACAAATAGAGCTTTCTTTTGGTGGTATTTGATCACCCCTGCGGTTTTTATTTTTTGCGCTATAAACAAAAATAGAGCGACAATTTTGAAAAAAACGCATTATTTCTTACTTTTTGTTACAATAAATATCCCCCAAAAATATATAAAAAAAACATTTTTTTCCCTCAGTTTAGGCCGATACGTATTCTTCTACATATTTTTGGTAGAAAAAAAAAAAATCGCAATAAGCGATTATTGATTGGTTTGCGCAAAAGTTATAGCGCTTACAAAATAGGGATAGTTTTATAGCATTTTTATTAATAATTTTTTATTATTATTTTTTTACTAGTAATGGCGGCGATAAGCGATTTTTATTGTGACTGCGACATTGTGGGGGACCCATCGGACATTTTTGACACATTTTTGGGACCATTGTCATTTATACAGTAATCACTGCTATATAAATGCAGTGATTCCTGTGTAAATGACACTGGCAGTGAAGGGGTTAACCAGTGGGTGGCAGTGTAGGGGTTAAGTGTTCCTAGGGGTGTGTTACTAACTTTGGGAGGGGCTGGGCTTTCATTTAGTGAACACTGATCTCTGCTCCAATCACATGGAGCAGAGACCAGCGTCACTAGTTGCCAGGCAGAATGAAGAAATGCTGTTTACAATGGCATTTCTTCATTTGGCCGCTCCGTGAGACGATCGCGGGGATGCCCGCGGCGATCGAGTCCACGGGTCCCGCGACCGGACTCACGGGGGTCCCGACCAGTGGGGGAGCGTGCCGCCGGCGGCGTGCTCCCGATGGCAGGGCGGCAAATTTAAAGGGACGTACATGTACGCCCATTTGCCTGCCCGTGCCATTCTGTCGACGTACATCGTCGTGCGCTGGTCGGCAAGTGGTTAAAGTAATAAGTGATACAGAAAATTTCTTACATTTAAACATTTATTAAACAAAACAAATCTCCAATTAGTTCACTTGTATGTATAATTTAAAAAACTAGATCTTAAATATAAAAAATACACAAAAACAGGTAATCAAAAGTTTTGGACGAAATAAAAATGGGCTAACTTTACAGTTTTCGTTTTTTTATTTTTTAAATCATTAGTGTATTTTTTCCAAAAAAAATTGCATTTGAAAGACCTCTGCGCAAATACCGCGTCACATAAAATATTGCAACAACCATTAATTTATTCCCTAGGGTCTCTGCTAAAAAATATATATAATTTTCGGGAGTTCTAAGTGATTTTCTAGCAGAAAATACAGGATTTTTACTTGTAAGCAACAAGTTTCAGAAAAGATTTCGTCTTTAAATGGTTAAACTGAGAACTCCTCCACACAAGTTCAGTTCATTGATAACTATAAACATTGTATCTCTTTGGTCTTTTCTTGGCAGACTGCCCAGAGAGGAGAACAAGTGGATCCATGGAAGATTTCAGGCAACTTGCATTGACTTCTATTACAGAAGTGATTTGCAAGTCACACTGAAGATATAATCAGCCTTTTTTAACAGCACAATCGGCCGATGCTGATATATCATCGACCTCTACACACGATTATGCACAGCCGGCCCCACACTGTAGCCTTATTGCGGTCAGGAAGTGGTTAACGAATGTACAAAATTAGAATTTAAACATTTAGCAGCTATCGCAGACTGGACCTCCAGCTGCAGTGGGAATGAAACATTTTGTGAAAAAGCAGTGATAGTACTACGGATAATGTGCAGATCCCGCTCAGGGCTACTGGTTGTCAGGAAGCTGGCACCAACCAGCCTCTTAACAATAGGTGACTTATCCCCAACCAGCTCATTTAGCTAACAGACAGATTTCCAGATGACAATTAAATGTAAACAAAGGAAAAGAAAAAAAAATTGTGTGGGCCCTTCAGGTCAATTATGAATTTTAAGGGGGGCCTTGTGCAAAAAAAAAAAAAAAAAAAAAGAAGAAGAACGTGGGATCCCCCAAAATAACATACCAGGCTCTTATCTGAACCTGGCAGGCCAGCAAAGGAGTTGAAAGGAGTATGCTCTCCTTCTTGAACCATACCAGGCCACAAGCCCGCAACATGGGGAGGTACCTACCCAAGTTAATGGGAACAAAGACTACTTCCTCACAAGCCTGGCCTAGTGGTTATAATCCTATTGTACAACATCAATTCCAAAAAAGTGTCATGTAAAATGTACAAAAAAAACACAATGCAGTGATTTCAAAATCTCAGGAGACCCGTATTTTATTCACGATAGAAAACAGAAAGCATATCAAATGATTAAATGGAGAAAACGTACCATTTGAAGATAAAAAAAATAAGGTAATTTTGACACTGATGGCAGCAACATGTCTCAAAAAGTTGGGCCAGGTCCATGTTTACCATGGTATAGCAACCCCTCTTCTTTTAACAATACTCTGTAAATGTCTGGGAACTGAAGAGACCAGTTACTGGAGAAGAATGGTGTCCTATTCTTGCCTGAGATTGGATTTTAACCGCACAACAGTTCTGGGTCTTCTTTGTTGTATTTTTCGTTTCCAAATGCGCTAAATATTTTTAGTTGGTGAAAGGTCTGGGCTGTAGGCAGGCCAGTTATACACCTGGACACTTCTACTACAAAGCCATGCCATTGTCATAGATGCAGTATGCGGTTTAGCATTGTCCTTGAGATAGGCAAGGCCTTCCCGGAAAAAAAGGCGTCATCTGGATTGGAGCTTATGAGGCTCTAAAATCTGGATATATCCCTCAGCACTGATGGTGCCTTTCCAGATGTGCAAACTGCCCAATTCATACGCATTAATACACCCCCATACCATCAGAGATGAACTGAGCATTGGTAACAGGGAGAAGGTCCATCTCTTCTTCAGTCCACAGAACTCAGTGCTTATGGTTACCAAAAATAAATTTCGATTAGTCTGACCACATAACAGTTTTCCCATTTTAAATGAGCTTGGCCCAGAGAAGAAAATGGTATTT